>NC_142201.1:35677833-35994666 GCF_049639895.1 Pseudopodoces humilis | reverse complement strand
ATGTGATGCATCTATGGATGATATCAGCTGAGGATATTCTGTATTTTCAAACTTTATGCAAAATGTTTAGATTTATAATTGTGTATAATTTCTGGGTGTACACACAGACATGGATGAATGACCCAATCTTTGCAATAAATTTCTCCATATTTAACTAGTTGCTGATAATAAATTATCATTAGTTATAACACATATAATGAAAAATTGTTGTGGCATTTCCTTTAAAGAAGGTAGTGGGAAGAAGAAGTATGACTCATAATCACAAAAAGATTCCTACAGACACTTGTAAGGGTGTATTTTTTGTATCACACTTGTATAGACTTCTGCACAAGGTCATAATATAATCTTTTTACATAATGGACATGGCAAAAAATAATTTTTGAGTGCAATGAGGAGCCAACATAAACCAGTCTGTTTTCTAATAGTAAAGAAACCATGACATTTGGTGAAGAAATAGAAAACTAATATAATATTAAGGCTGCTTCTATCTGGACTCATATGCATTTTATTGCTGCTGTCTAGTGAGAGAGTGAAAATACTTTATTTTTCTGTGTAGCTAATGTAGGCGCCGAAGGAAAAATAATCATTAAAAGGCTGCTATTCCTTCTCACACAGTCATGCATGAGCAGGAGCAAGTGCATGGAGAGAGTGAGAAAATTCACTAACCTGATTTCATCAGCTTCTGGAGTGGGCGAAATAGGGCTAAGCCTCCTCTCACATATGTCAAGAATCAGCTTTGTTTAGCACAGCACAC
Organism: Pseudopodoces humilis; assembly: GCF_049639895.1. Classification (NCBI taxonomy): domain Eukaryota; kingdom Metazoa; phylum Chordata; class Aves; order Passeriformes; family Paridae; genus Pseudopodoces; species Pseudopodoces humilis. The sequence continues at coordinate 35,993,912 of NC_142201.1, read as the reverse complement.
TATTTTCAATAAATATTTACTTTTGTTTTTCCTTATTCCATTCCTCTTTCTCTATGTTTAAACAATACAGATAATTTCTCTATATTCTGATCTTCTGTGTATTACCCTACAGCCAAACTGTTCTGAAGTAAAACTCAGAACACCTGAAGAAAATGGTTGAAAAAAAAAAATCTTTCAGTCTCATCAATGACCACAGACCACGGGAAATCAAACTGTGATATTCAGGAGTACTGTTCAGATAGGCCTTTAATTTTGGAATACAACAAATATGGAATTCTTTTCTCTTAAATGAGATAAATATATGAAATTTATGGAGGAATTCTAGCTGAGTAAGAATATCACTAAATACATGCAAGGGTCAAAAAATCAATAACCGATATTGATAAGTTACTTTCAAACTGGAGTGTTACTGGACCCTTTCTTGGGGTATTTAATGGTCATATCAATCCAAAGTCCGCCCAAGTTCATATTGAGAAGGAAATATGAATACTTCATGCTTCTAAAATCAAATTTCTGTTCCTAAGTAGCTTCACACAACATGTGATGATGATTGTTTCTGACAGTCCTGTAAAATTAGTTGTAAAACAGTATAAATTATTTGAATTCTAAATTCCAGTATTGAGGAAAATAAGATCAGTCCTCTATTTTTAAACAGAAAAGAGACATGAAGAAAAAAAAAAAGAGATAAAATGGTAAGTAAATAAATATACTTAAAGAAAAAAGTGTAAAATTAACACTGTATCTTTTAATACGTGGGAAAAGATACTACCTTTAGTGATAGAGAATTAATTCAAAATGCTATTATACATCTTCTGTAATGATTTTTCAGGAAGGCAAATTTGTTTCATAATAAATATCTTGTTAATCTAAGTATCACTTACAGCAAATGAGAGAGGGGGTTGCTTTAGTCATCTGGTTAAAAAGAGTATAATCAGTAATTTTCCACAGCTGTTTACTTTGATTCTAAATATTTTGAATATGGGTAGCACATTTCATCTAAGACACAGAATTGAAGAGACAGTACAGGTGTTAGGCACTCTGTCAGACATGAACTTGCCACCCCACTCTGAGAAGACACATCCATCTTTTCAGTTATAACAGAGTCTATAAACAGGGTTGTTTATACTGTGAAGTGTAAATCTGTGTTAGTGAAGCCCATGTAAAGTTGTAGGTTGCTGTTTATAGGTGTAGTGAATCATTCAGAGTCACATGATGATATCAGTCTATATATCTATCACATATATAGATAACACTAGATTTAGTAAGACAGAGCCCTCTCCAGAACAGAGCAAAATACCTAGACATGGAAAAGGCTGAGATACTCAGATATTTTTCTTTTCCTCAGTCTCTACAAGAAAGTGCAGCAACCACACCATTCAAGCTGCAGAAAGAAAAGGCAGTAACTGGGAGAATGGAGAACTGCCAACTGTAAGAGAAGATAAAGTTCTAGAATATCTCAGGACCCCAAAGGGACACAAGTCCTTGAGACCTGATGAGATTCATCCTTGGGTCTTGAGGAAACTGAAGTTGCTAAGCCACTGTCCATTATACTGAGATGTTGTGGCAGTCAGGTGAAGTTCCCACTGAGGGAAAAAGAGGAAAATACCCTAATTTTTTAATAAGAGAAAGAAAGGAAGCACTAAGGAACGACAGATCAGTCAGTCTCTTCTTGGTGTAGGCAAGATCATGGTGCTAATCCTCCTGGAATCTATACTAAGACACCTGGAAAATAAGGAGGTGATTTATGACAGCTGACATGGCTTCTCTAATGGCAGTTCATGTTCAACAAATTTGGTGTCTTTCTATGACAAGCTTACAGTCTTTTTGGATGAGGGGAGAGTAACAGATGTCTTCTACCTGAGTTTGTGTAAAGCATTTGGCACTTTCCTGGACAATATCCCTGTCTCTAAAGCATGGATTAAATGTACCACTCAGTAGATAAGGAATTTACACTCAAAGCATTGAAGTCAAGAGCTCGATGTCCAAGTGAAGACCAGTGATGAGTAATGTCCCTCAGGGGTCAGTGTTTGACAGTGTTTGACAATGTTTGACATTGTTTTGTAAGCAGCACAGACAGTGAGTTTCTGTGCACTCTCAACAAGTTTGCCCATGACTCCAAGCTGTGTGGTGTGATCAATATAAAGAAGGGAAGAGATGCCATCCAGCAGGACCTTGAAACACTCTACAGGTAGAACCATACAAACCTCACAAAGTTTATCAAGGCCAAGTGCAAGGAATTTCACATTGTTCAGGCTAATTCAACCACAGACACAGGTTGGGCAGAGGATGGATTGAGAGCAGCCCTGAGGAGAAGGACTTGGGAATACAGGTTGTTAGGGAGAGGGATGTGACCTAGTTATGTGTACCTACAGCTCACAAAGACAACTATACCCCAAGCTGTATCAAAAGCAGAAAGACTAGAATGTTGAGGGATTTGATTCTATCTCTGTGCTCAACTCTCTTGAGACCTCATCTGGAGCACTGAATCCAGCTCTGAGGCCCTCAGCCTAAGAAATATGTACCTGTTGGAGGAAGTCCAGAAGAGTGCCTTGAAGCATCTCTCCTATGAAGAAAAACTGAAAGAATTGAGGCCTGTTCAGTTTGGAGAAGAAAAGGCTCTAGGGGTAGGGGGTGATGATTGCAGCCTTCCAGCACCTAAATGGGTCTTACAAGAGATTTGGGGAGGGAATTTTCACAAGAGCATGTAGTGATAGGACAAGGAGAAATAGCTTTAAAATGCAAGTGGGTACCTTTAGATCAGATACAAAGAGGACATTCTTTACAGTGAGGCTGGTGAGGCACTGACACAGATTGTCCAGAGATGTGGATGCTGATTGACTGGATATGTTTAAGACCAGTTAGATGGGGCTTTTAGTCACTTAGCTTAGTGGAAGGTGTCCCTGTCCATGACAGGATGCTTGGAACTAGATAATCCTTCAAGTCCCTACAACCCAAACTATTCCATCACTCTGAAAATGTTCATTCTTTAAAAATCACCGTGAAATATGACATTTTGAATGAGGTTCTAGCCTTGGAAGAGGGTGGTATCAATTTCCATGTATTAAAAGGAATTGCATACACTACGCAGCTGTTGTACCTAATCCTTAACAAGCAGTGAAGCTAATTAGCCTTGGCACAGCAACACACTGACATTGCCACGTTGCTTGGGTTCTGTCAGAGTAGCTCAGGTATCTCCACAGAACTGCACAGCTCAATGCAGGCATACACAACGGGAATCAAATTCTCACTTCCCATACTCCACTGCTTAGATAATGCCAACTCAGAAATCAAATAATGTCACTAATTAAAGGAGCATTTTTAGCAGAAAGGAAAGTCATGCTACAGATTGCAGCTGAGTAGGGATGGGAAAGAAAAGATGAGGGCACACAAACCTGAGAAATAAAATGTGAAAAAGAATGTACCAAAGTAATGTTTATCGTTTGAGATTCTTGTTCTATCATACACGTCAATATAATAATTTAAACCAAAAATATAAAATTTCAGGCAATATAGTGCATCCTGCAGCTACCATGGGGATGAGCAACATTCCAGGTGGTTGAGACAAAAAAGGCCTATAATCTTAAATATTGCTTCTAGTTAAAAATAATTTTTTACTCTGCAACACACTGAAGAATACCTTTTTCTTTCATATCATTCACATACTTTCTGGAATTTGACCTCACTTTAGAATACGCAATGAGCAAAAATTACACAGAAGCATGATGACTCTTTGTAATAAAAAAAACTAAATTATCACCTACGCTTATATTAGATATTTTTAACTCTACATATTTTATGTCTACACAACAGCTGAATATTTTTCCAGTGATACTATCCCAGATAAATGTTCACAATACTACTAATGTTTTTGCAATACTACTAATGTTTTAACTGGACTATGTAGTCTAGACGTTTCCTGAACATGCTCCCTTAAGTTCCAAGTGCACGTGGGTATGTTAATACTTAGCTTGAATAATGAAGTTTTATTCCTCTCACCCCAAACCAAGGAGTGCATTTCTTTCTAGTATTCTATGTTGATTTCAATGGCACGTGGAAAATATTCAAACTGGGAGCAGTAATTCATTTAATTTGTCCTTTACTCTAAGCAAGCGGGATTTCAGCAAGTCTGACCGGCAATGTGCTGTCTGAATCCAATGCATAAGATGACTATGCCTAATTTGTCTCAAAAGATTTTTGAAACAGCTGCCAAGGCAACCTGAAAAGACTTGTGGCTTTTAAAGTCTCATGTGGAGGGGGCAGGTACCAACAGCTGCAAATTACCACAGGCAAGAAGTCAAATCCCACTTTTAGGATTTGGTCCAATCTTGGACTATCAATAAATGATTTCTGGGTGGATAAAAGGCTCAGTAGAGCTCACCTGGCATAAAGCAAAGAGAAGTGGTAGAAGCAGATTGACACAAACCCTTCCATTCCTACATTACCTCCCACTTGTGCTCAAGGTTAATGGCTCGTACTGTCCTGGATCACGCTGAATGAAACACCCCCTGGTTTACTGAGGAAAGACCTTTGAATAATTCTCTGACTGTTTATGCTATTAGATTGACACCACAGAATCACTTGATGATGCTGGTTTTCTGATTTCCTCTGGTTCTGTATTTTGTCACCATAGGTAACATGGGAAAAAAATGGAAGGCTTTCCATGGAGCAGGTCATCAAAATTCTTCCCTGTCTTTTATCTTGATCTTCTTCTTTTTGGCCTGAATTCTTTTTGAGTGATGTGTCACAGAGCTTCTGGCAACATTATACCTGCCATTGTGTTACAACCAAAATAAATCAAGCCTTTCAGGCAGTAATCAATTGTTTTCAATTTGTAAAAGCAATCAGAAAATCTTGACTCACAAAATGAAAATAATGGGACTGCTTTAGAAATCCAAGTAATTTTAACATGACCCAGCTTCCACTTTAGTGTCAGAAATTGTGAATGGAAAGAGGGAAAAAATCTAAACCGATTAAAATATGTGCTCTTGTAGGAGGAAAACCAACTGAAATAGACACCTTGGTTGAAGGTGCAATATCTATATAATTCTGTACTGTTGCATAGGAGGAAGTCATACCCCTGTCAACATTTTTTTTTTATATTCTTACATCTCACAGATTTTGACCAAAGCTGCTGCTACTCAAGGTCTGTTTTTAGAAAAATGTTTCTGTGTCAGAGCTTGGTGGGGGAGATGCTTTTAAACTCTCTTTGTGCATGTGTGTGTGTGTGTGTGTCTATTTGAAAGGCTGTTATCAGCATGTCAGGGTGTGTGGCTTTGGCGTCGTCTGGCTGTGAAGCTACACAATGCATCCTATGTAAGATTTGCAAGGTGATCTCAGTTTAAACCAAGCCCTTCATACCTACAATAAAGGGTGACAGGTAGAGGGAATTTTCAACTAATTCATTATTTCTTTTCCCTGCAATTCAAACTCAGCATGGTATCACTGTACCAACTCAAGCTACTCCACTTCCCTTTTAACAAATATTTTTAAATTGAAAGGTGCTGACAAATATTTCAAAATTATTTCCTTTGCCCAGAAACATGACAGCAACCAGAATAATGGATAACTCAGTGTTAATAAATATTTGGTATACATTTAAGATAAACACCTTAAGCTAAGTATGAGTAAATGCTACTTTTTCTTTACTGAATCAAAATAAGAATTAGGTAATCTCTTTAAAGAAGCTGCCTAGATGTTTAATACTCTCATAGGCATATTTATTTGCCTTCTTTGAGGTTTATTTTGTGGAAGAAAAGTTCAAGATGAAGTTCTAGCTGTCTTCTTGTGTGGCCTTGTAATTTCTTTTATCTTGTGATCTGATATTTGCAAAACTTACATTTTGTAAACTGGACATGCTTCATGGTCCCCCAAAAAAGAAGTTGAGGATGTGCATATCTTTGGTGAGAGGGTACAAATCCCCTCCCTCTACTGTTGCTCCCAAATGAAATCTTTGGAGGAAAATATATTGTATCTGCATATAATTATGCTACATATAGCTATATACACACATAAGGAATATACAAAATAGGTGGATCTTAATCTCTGATTTTGGCAAATTCTGACCAAAGTGAAGCCCACAGCAAAAACTCCAGGATTTTTTGATAGGGCATTATTTCCTTACTTATCTTGTCAGATGGATATTTTCAGCTGCAGCTCTGATATGCTGACATCTCATGAGGCTGTTGCTGCTAAATGTACACCCGTGGACTGAAATAATCAATAGCGTAACGTCCGTACCGCTTAGAATGCCGACATGATTCCTCACAGAATTTTAGACTAAAACACATTAATAGTCTTAGAAAATAGCCAGTCATGGCTCAGGGCAGCCTTTGCTGAAGCAATTTTGACCATATGAATTCAGATTATGCCATGTGATTTACCCTCTGGGATAGGTAAAACATGGTCATGATCTATTTTATTATCCTCTGTATACCTCATATATTTTCCATAGAGGACCATTTATTTAAATGCAGGTTATGATGTATGAGTCTTATGATTTGTGAAAAATTTAGTTTCTTAAAAGTAAAAATTCCCCAGAAAGAGTTTAAGAATACATTTTAATTTCAATAAAGAGAATTCTCACAGGAATTTTATTAGAGATCTACTGAGCTTTATATTGTAAATCTTAAAATATGGCATTTGCTTTTGGCCCTAAATGGTACACCTTGGTAAAAAAAAAAATATAAAGAAACTAACAATGAAAATTAATTATTATTTTTGACTCAGATTCAGTCAAAATTTTCTTTCTTCTATGTAATTTTTCTACCATAGCTTCAATTGAATTTTGCTAAACATCCCAGTATCTTAACACAAGTTTTTTATAGAAGTCTCTCCAATCATTTATCATTATAAATCTCTCAAAAGATTAATATAAAAAATCTGGTTTTCCTTATCATTTAAATTACCACCTAAGATGACAATCTTCCAGTTTGTGACTCTGACTTAGTATACAGGACAAATACTTAATCATGTAGCTGACTAAAACAGTATGGAATATCTCTGAATTTTAAAGGTATCTTGATGTATTCACAAATGCATATAAAAAGCATCCTGTCTTTACCTATCACTTTGATTTAAAAATGTTAATGTAATATTTTATTGACCTGAAACACAAATAAAAGACCGTGCATGCCTCATATCCTTAGTGCACACCTCATATCCTGTTCTTATGTATTGCTCTCTAAAGTTCACATTCATTTAGAATTTAGTGTATTATAAATTATACTGAGAAAATAAATAGAACAGGTCAGTATCAAATATATGATCCATGTGGTGTATCTGTGCATGAAGAAGTGTTAAATCAAAGCTCTGACAGCAATCATTTCAAGGCATCTGTGAACATTGTTGTGGGTATCAGACATAGCAAAATATTTTTTTCCTGAAAGCTCCTACTCTGACTTCCAGGCTTTGTTTTTGAAAAAAACAATCTATTTCATCATATTATATACTAATATGAATAAAATTTTAGAATTTTAACAAATGGTCCAAACTGAAGAAAATCCTAACTGTTTGTCAGACTGGCATTTTTCCTATGTATCTTACTCCTGCTTATAGATAACTTTATACTCAAAAATTAATACAGACTTAACTGCAAACTATATATAACACTTAAAACCACAATTCATTTATCTATTTATGGCATATATGTATGTAAATATCTATATACATACACACACACATACATATATATATATGCATACATATAGGGATGCATACAAATATATACATATTTTTCACTTTAAAATTCTAATACAGTGTTTCACACTTGCATTAATAACCATTTAATATATCTCACAGCTGCTCTGCCTTTAAGATTTAGCTCAATGTGAAGATTATTTTAGGCAAACATGGAGGAAAAAAGATAGAAATGTGTATAACATTACAGTCTGTTATCCAAAAAAAAAAAAATCTAATTTAAGACGCATAAATAGTTAAATAAATGAAATTAGAAGGTTATTAAAAGTTAACAGAAGACATTTACCAAATGGATTGAGCCAACAAAGAAATATCATCCTCTATGATCCTGCATAAATTTAAGTGTCTTTATATTCTTCATTTCAGTCTGGAGAAAATGTAGGAAGGAAACTAACCCTAAATTTAGGATTTGTAGTCAGAACTAATTCAGAAAAATTCTTGAGGATCTCTAAATTACTTAGAAATGCCCAGGAAAGAGATACCAGAGCTACTGTGAAGTCTCTAAATATGCCAAGTAAATGCTTAAAACAGATAAAAGGCAAAAGAGATTACAGAAATTGTTCGGGGGGAAAACCCTTGTAATAAAAAATGGTATCAGCAAACTGCTTTTATCTATGTCACTTTGCTTCTGTCTTGAATACTAGTTGTAGTTCTGATCACCTCCTCTCTAACAGCACATCTTAGAAAAAAGGTAGAGAGAATCGTGACAAGGATGATCAAAGACGGTGTATAAAAGATGAACATAAAATCATTGAATATTCAAAAGCTTGAATAAAGAATATTTGCTCACAATTTCTGACAACAAAGGACCAAAAAGGAAACCAAATTAAATATTCAAACACTGTTTACTACATGCATAATAATATCCTTTTTCATGAGTGTGGAACTCATAGACTCTGGATGACAACAAAGAAGTATAAATGGATAAGTGGTTCATTGTGAATACAATACTTGCTCTCAGGAAGCCTTTATCATGCATTTCTGAAAGTGGCAAAAGTCTGCTTAGGAGTTTTCCATGTCTACTTGCTTTCTGCTTAAGTTTTTTAATGTTTCCAGTGGACATATCAGACACAGACCCTGAAATAAATTATTCCCTCTCATAAGTCCTAATATGTAGGGATTTTTTTCTGTATGACGTTTAATAACCCAAAAATACACATCAATATTCTATGAAATAACCATTTGAGAAAACACCATTGTCTTTCTGGTACAACTTATGCAGATGATTTTTTATAAACATTTTCTTTTGAATCAATTTACCTTTGAATTAAAATTAAAAAAAAAAAATTAATTTTGAATTCAAATAAAACAGGTATGTAACATTTTGGAAGACCAGCACATGTCTAAAGAAGTCAATTAAATTTGATGTTCTAACTCAAAAAAATTATGTCCACCTTTTAAAAACAGAAATTCAGATGTGGATGCAGATAAACTGCATGTAAAAAAAGACACAAGAAGGCAATGTGTCAGTGAGAAGTTATTTGAAAAAGTTTTGATCACTTTTTTATTTCATTTTCTTTTGATAAGTTCTTCAATAAATATAATTAAATACAGAATTTCTTAAATAAATTTTCATCAAGATTTCATCTAGGAGTTTAAAACTGATTATTTTTTAATTTCTTTCAGAGGACTTCTTAAGGAAAAAAATCCTCATCAATTAAATTGTTCATGAAATCTGAAGTTAACAGAGAGTTGAACATTAATATTATGCACGTGGAATTAATTAAAGAAGATTCTCAGGTAAAACATGAACAGAAAAAGAAGAAAAACCTTATTTCCCATTTCATGCAACCTAACCTTGGTCCATTATTTTTGGAAGATGGTGAGGGGCAATGAATAGGAAGCCTTTAGATAAAAAATATTTTAATTTTGTTTGGAAAGGAGGTCTGTGTAAAAGACTGCATGAATGGAAGAAGCAATTGTATAACTTTTTATGTTTATGGGTAGCAAAGTGATGATATTTTCATGAATGCAGAAAAATATCTCAAGAATTCCAGTGGAAACATACTTTAATGACATAATAGAATTACTGCCACTAACTCACCATGAGGTATGGCTGGGGACTATGAAAGTGATATCCTTTTGGCCTTCACTGTGAAATCACAGACCTCAGGTTATATGAATGATATCTATTATTAAGAATGGATCCAATAATATAAAATAACTAAAGAGAAGCCTAAATTCCTGTCAGCATTTGTTTATGCTTTGAGAAGTTTCTGCTGCCTTTCACCTTAAATAATCCATTATTTTAACATCACCTGCATTTCATTACATCTAACCATGTCTGGCATTTCCAAAAAACAGTGAATATCTGTATGGTTCCTTTATGAATCCAATTTTCTGCACCGTATTTGGCTTAACAGCCATTTTAAATCACATTGGCCAGAAACTTTGCAAGTATATTTCAGAGCCTAACATCCTGACCATGGTGTGGAATCCTAGGCTACTTCACCGTGAGGACAATAAATAAGACACATCTGGAAATTCGGTGTTCAAGTGTCTTCAGTGCTCATTGGGATCAAGTCTTCTGTATCCATTTTCACACAGAGATCCTTCTGTGTGCACCTACTCACACATATCTGGTGTGGCTGTTAATCACTTTGCTACACCAGCTTTTGAATATCACAGAGAAAAGATCCATGTCATGGCATTATTACCACATTCTTCAAGAGGTGAAACATCAGGTGGTGCTGCTCAGCTTAGACTTCCAAATTTTCTATCTATCTTACCATGTAAACAACCTCTTACTTTTGACTGGAGATAATGCTTTGTTTATTTAAACAAGTAAATGTTATTGGAATAGCATTTTCATTTAAGGTGAAAACTTCTGACCTGGAAAGATGTTCACAAGCAATAACATTTGCCTTAATCTCGCTTCTACATAAATTTAAAAAGACTCAACATTATTAATTATTTCACTGCAAGGAAGTAACCTGAAAAACTCATATAATGATAGAATAGTGACAGAATGCAGAGAGATGCTGCTCATATCTGAAATAGATGAGTAGCAATGGAAGAAATAAATCAGTAAAAAAGTAAAAGAAAAAAAATTTAAAAATACATTAATGACATGAATAGGCTTTATACATTTAGAGAGTAAAGTTACTTGAAAACTATTCATTTGTATTTCAGCTCTGAAAAAATTCATCCTGGGATTTCCTTTCCATAGAAAATTCTATCTCTGAAATATCCTTTCCCCCTCTATTGGAACAAAAAATTAACAAACCAAAATAGCCATTATAATTTCTTCCAAATTGTTTTGCTCTTATTTATTTTCTTTAAAAAACACATTGAAATTTCTATAGAGTTTTTTCAGAAATAGAAGTACAGTTTGGAAAGTTTTTGACATCTCAAATTTACCTTCCTATGACCTGATTGTGCTAAATGTCAGACCATTTCAATAGGATTCATAGTAGTAAGGAAATAGACAGTTGTAAAAAAAAAACCAAAACACATAAAACTTACAAGTACCTTTCTTATTTTTTGAGTTACAGTTGGAGTAAATTAAATGGAAATATGCTAATAGCTCTAGACCACAAATATAATAGCCAAGTCTATCTTCTTTCATGTTATTTGTTCTATCCAGCCAGTTAAGGCAGAAAGATGAACCCAGGCTAAAATTTTTAGTGCAATCTATGAAAAAACTGTGATACTGATTCTAACATTATTCTAACATATTGTGGCCAGGTGCAAGAAAGTTGAGACAAGTTTACAAAAATATTTTGGCAAGTTTCAATTTTTTTTTAATGTAGTTGTCTTTTGTAAAATCCCAGATGGTCCAGTGCCTCACCTAAGAAAAGAGTAGCATTTAAATATAATTTTCAATTATATTCAAATATAATACAGTAAAAAATGATGTAACCTAAAATACCATCAAAGAAAGAGTAACCCACTGGTTATATGTACATATTTTATGCACACATATTAGTCAAAGTTCCAGTGATTTTATAATCATGCACAAAATCAGACACCCAGTTTAGAAATCAATACCTTTCTTTTATCAGTCCTGTCAATATTCTGATATTTTGTGTGTATACATTCTACTATGGATGAGGTGAAAAAGCTTCACCTTAATATGTATTGAATCTTTATGGAGTCATTGGCACAAATAGTTATTTATTCCCTGCTTCTAGCAACAATACACCCTGCTCCATTTTTGTTATAAGCCCATTACACCACCATAGCAGCCAGAGCAGCTGCCTGCAAGGAGGACAGACGTTTGGTAAGTCCTTAATTGATCCTTTGATTGTGCTGATATGATTTAGAGCTGTGGTACAGAAGCTGTCCAAGACCATGCAACTGCATCCAGCCCTCCCCAGGATGACACTGAGGGTCCTGCAGACCACAGCTGGACTGTTAGTACTAACACGAGTTTGCCTCTGTTTAATAGTAATTACAAAGAAGTCATGCATTGCTCTTTAAAGGTCAGACCTGTTTTTCTCTCCAGTTGTTGTGGTACTGCTGAATGTCTTTCACCTTTACTGACAAGGAATGGAAATGAAACAAATCTATGTATGTAAAAGAAAACAGTGTCTTTAAGGTTTTCCAGTTTTCTTCCTTGAATGACCTGTGCACCAATACAATAAGCTAAATATAAAAAATTATAAATGAAGGAAAACACCTACCTAATTTCTCAGATTTATTTCAAGCACTCACAGGAACCCAATGAGAATTAATTGGGTAAAGAAAACTCCAAATATTCAGATCTCCTCTATTTCTTCCTGCCATAATCTCTCTCAGGAACATTTATCTCTATTTTGCAGTGGACAGGCAGGAAAGAAACAAGAAATTAAATTAATTTGATGTGTTAAACTAAAATTCTGAAAGTATTTGATGATAGAAGCCCTTTTCAGATTGCTGGAAGCAAGCTACCTAGGGTATCATGTTTAGTATTTAATGCAAGAAAACAAAATATACTTTTCACATTTTAAGATTGGCTTTGTTATTTTATTTTTAAGTCTTAATGTTCTGTATTACTGGTCTTGAACACACGTGTATGAGAGACATGCTTTAGTTTTAGGTTTGAAAATTAAATGGTAAAATATTTTTTTTAAGAAAACACTTCAATATACAAGGGTTTATCCTTGCTCATTTGCTTTAAATATTACTGGTTCTTATTTAGGGTTAGATGGCTGTTTTTAATGCTATTAAAACTGGACTTGGAATTTAAGTTAAATAGCATTAAAAATAATTATTTATATATATATGTGTGTGTGTGTGTATATATGTTTTTTGTTTTTTTGTTTTTTTTTTTTTTTACGATTTCCAAGGAGAAGTGAACAGCTGTTCCATGTCTCTATGTCAAGACAGACTAGGTAACAGTGCCACTCATTTCTCTGATCCAGGATCTTAATTTGGTCCACTATGTATCCACTGATGGAATGAATACACTTGCTCCCAGCAACCTGCCTCTGATTCCCTTTAGATTCTTTTATTCCCATTAATCTCTTCATCAGCTTTACATATTCCTGGGTTTGCCTATTCTTTACATATGGATTTGATATTTCAGATGTCTGTTACATTTTGCTGTACATGCTGTCTTCTCCCCCATTTATCACACTTTCCTCTCTGCAGTCATATGGTGTTGGCAGCAGAGGTTACATCTGTACCAAGAAAACATCAGCAGGGGTAAGCCTCTGGCAGTGGCCTGGGCATGCAACTGTCTGTATGGACTGTATATTTGCACAAGGTTTTAGCCACTGGAAAGTAACTGTGTTCCACAGAAAGCTCAGGCACAGGATAGGCTGTAGTAGGAATCAGAGACCTGTCAGGCTGTATACATCAGGCACATTTTCAGGAAGACAAGAGGAAGTGGAACAGCATGCCTATGGATGCTAACTGTGAAGCAGAGAGCACAGTGCCTGTGGAAATTGCAGGCCACATAGCTTTCTCAGTCTTGCCTGGGAAAGTGGCCTGGGAATTCATAAGGAGGAATTAAAACAATCCTCAGAGATAGAAAGCAGCCTTGCAGGGGCTGTTTGTCTGTTCCTTGTTTCCTTGCAAGAGAAAGTCGAGGAGTGTTGAACCCCACTAACCAATGATGGTGATGTTTGAGTTTCCTAACCAATAAGAATTTTCTTTTCTGTACTTTTCACGTATCGGTCTATAAAAAAGACCTGAGGTAATAAACCGAGGAGAAAAATTCTCCAGTTTGACTCCACAAGAGAGTCTGTGTCGTTCTTTTCGCCGTTCCCAGTAGAGCAACACATGCCCTGTTCAACTAGATATAGGGTGAAGGAGCAGGAGGGTGAAGTGCAGATTCAACATTACCTAGGTTACAAAGGATCAAAGACACAGACCCAAGTCTTGGTGGTTGTCTTGGTTCTAGAAGACAGGTGTCTGCTAGGGAGGGCAGGAGCCTCCCTTGGGATGAAAGAATGTAGACCACCTCCCTCCGAATTATTATCATTTTGAAATCAAGGTGCTTTCAGGCAGAGATCTGTGGGTAGGAATAACAGTTCTTTACTAGTATAACCAGGCAAACAAACAATAATAACTACAGCATTAACAAGAACACAGAACCAGGGACCCCGGGACAGCTCTCTCAGCTGAGATGGGGTGGAGGAGAGGTTTAGTTTTTCACAAACCCCTCGGGCAGTCAGTCCCGGTGCTCCTGCAGGGCTCCAAGGAACAGTCGGCTGGAACAGCAGGGATGAGCTGAGATCCTGGGCTGGTGGATGAGGTGTATCAGCAGGGATGAGCTGAGATCCTGGGCTGGTGGATGAGGTGTATCAGCAGGGATGAGCTGAGATCCTGGGCCGGTGGCTGAGGTGTATCAGCAGGGATGAGCTGAGATCCTGGGCCGGTGGCTGAGGTGTATCAGCAGCTCGGCGGCGGTGCCTGGCACTGCCACACGTCCCAGCAGGACAGGGGGTGCGAGGCCACCAACAAAGAGGGGAGAAGGAGAAGAAGCAGCAGCTCCGTCTGGGTGATGGCGAAATTCCCTTCTCTCCACCGCAGCAGCTCCACGCCCCCCCCAAAAAATGAATGTCTCTCCCCGAACCGAAGAAAGCCAGCCAAAAACTGTCCCCACCCTCCTTTCCTGCCCCCTTCCCCACCCCGGGCCCGGCCACTCTTTGTCCTTTGTCAAGCACCCCCTAAGTACCCACAGTTAGGTTGTCCCCGCAACTAATGGGTAAAAATTCCACGGGCAAGCCAGAACAAAAAAAGGACACCTAACCCCCAACAGTGGTTCAGCTCCAAGCCCAGCTAGCCATCAATATACATGCATTACTCCTAGACACATCCTACCACGTAGGTACTGATGTGTGAAACGCACAAATACAGATTTTAAAAGCAGAACAAGTGTTTGTTAACATGGTTAGTTTTACCTTCTTTCTTGTTGCAAGATATTAAAAATTAGGATTAGATCACCATTGTACAAACTTTTGTACCTACAATGAAAATTCCCAGAATGGATATAAAATGAAAACAATTTTTTTCTAATCAGAGACAGCAAAAGGAAAAAAAAAAACAAAAAAAAAAACCCAAAAAAACAAACAAGCCCCAAAACAAATAAAAAAATCCACAAAAAATCTTAAATTATTAATAGTAATAAAGTTGCACCATGCTTTTGAATTTAAAAAAAAAAAAAAAATATTTGCAAAGTGCTGCAAACCACTCTATTTTAGAAGATGGAGTCTACTTCCATATTTTAACCTGTAAGCTTTCCAACAAAAATAAAGCTTCTCTGTTATTTCTAAAATATTTTTCTAATTAAATTTATTTAAAATTTATTAAAATTTATTAAAATTTATTAAATTTATAGTCAGTGTGTCAGCATGTTGACATTTGTCTTCTTAGATTATTTTATCACAACAGTTCACTTATTGAAATGATGGAAGACAATGTGTGCTACATGGAACATAAACAATAAAAGTTTCCTTAGCTTACCTTTTATATCTGCATTTCCATATTAAACTACTCTGAAAGGCAAATGTACAAATAACTCCAAAGATAACAATAAAAGCTTGGAAATTTTGAGGCACTAAGCAGCTTTGAGTATCCTGTCTACAGGAAAAGCAAAATCCTTGCGTTACATTTAAGTATATAGCACCTTGCCAGCTTCTGACCTCACATAAACATTTAATGTAAAAAAAAAAAAAAATTATACTTACTTCTCCAAGTCTGATTTGGCAAAGGATTTTTGCTTTTGAATATCTTTACACATAAAGGTAGGTAGCCTTGATGAGATCTGTGAGAACGCTTTCTGTAAACATACTTGTGTTCAGAAGCACCGGGAAGACTGAATCGTAAGATCGTAATAAACTATTAAAAAACTTATGAAGGGAGGGAACTTACCTTGGTGTGAAACTTGGTTGCAAGTGACAGGAGAATCAGACCCTTAGTGTGTATCTGTTACTGTAAGTAGCACTTCATTGCTTTAAGTGAAAACTGCAGCTACGTAACAGAGAGTGCATAACTTCATCATTTCTCATTTTGTGAAAATGCTAACAGTGCACAGACATCAAAAACTAATCTAAACTATTAACACAATACTCAAACAAACTGAAGTGATAAGTACAAATAAAAGTATCTGTGTTGGCTGAGTGCTGGAGTGATGGCTGATTTATCTCACAGAGCACTTAGAAATCAGTGTTTAATTCTTCTTTTCTCAGCTCTAGATCACAGGTCATGTACTTAACTACACAAATCTATTTAAATAAACAATGTGCTTATGCGTCATTATTCACTCTGCATGGCTGCAGTCCAACTCAAAGGAGATGGGGGCAGGAAGAGCAACACAGTTATCTTTGTCAGAAGAAATGAAGGGGGCAGATTTTCAACTGATATATCTTAATATATTCTGTTGCTCAAATATTTATTCACATTGAGGGCTTTTGAACAAAGTCGTTTGATAAAATTTACAAGGTATCACTGGAGCAAATTGTGTGTTGTACTATCTACATTTCCATAAGCATTGAATCAAGCACTCAGATGTCCAAACTGGTGCATTCCAAAATGTGAAGCAAACCAGGAAATGATATGTCACACCAACCAAGATTTTTTCACACAAAGAAATTAATACTATTTCTCATAAACATGCAAATTGAAGTAAAAACCGAAAAAGAATGTCATTTACCTTTTAGTTACAATTAATGCCTAACAAAAAAAAAACTACATAGTAATTTAGACATGCTTATTGTATCTTCAAATATTTTCTATTTGACCTAGGCTAGTATCAAATCCATACTTTAGCTCTTTGGGATTGTTCTAAGATGCAATGGCTACTAGATCAGGGTCAGATTTCATTTTAATGTAGGTGTGTGCTCAGATGCTCCCACTAGCTACTCTCCATTGCCCTCTGATGCCTGACAGTTTAGAGCACCCCTGTAGATTTTTATAAGCTCTGTGTATTTTTCCAATCATACTTTCAATTGAAAAATTGAGAGAGAAAATATTTTTTTCTTTGCAGCAAGATTAACAAAAGTACAGTCGATTGATACTCTCCACATCTGTTTGTTTTTGTTTTATTTTTACCTAAGGTTCAGGTATATAGGTGAAGCTGTTAGCTTCAAGTTTGTTGGTTACCTTCTGCACAGAAGAAAATATCTGTCCAATGTTAATTGATCAGGTTAAGACATTAAGTTACAGAACTGTTTATAAGGATGTGCTTCTCTGAAAATATAAAACATTATTTTTTTCTTGTGTGATTAGACAGCTCTCAAGGCACCCAGTGACTGGGATATTGGAGACAGTGTCCTGCCAGCCTCCGAGACAGGGCTGTGCGTGTACAGAGTGGGAAGACGGGAGTAGGCACGTATCTCCTTCAGGTTCCAGGCTATCAATATTTTTTTCATTACAGCAGTCATGCTTCTCTTTTACACCATGCAAAGTAGTGAAAAAGACAGCAGAACTGGACTTGTATAGTTTTCTCTGTGACAGGCTGAAACACAACAAGTTATGGGCAATCTGACACCTCCACTTGAATAATAAATATGCTTTTCAACAATTGCTGAGTATCAGATGAAAGAATGAAAAATTAATTATCATTTAATTATTTATCAAGGACATGAATACAGCTTCTTTTCCCGTGAAGAAACCCAACATAATGATTTTTACAAAACATTGGTTTTTTTGTCTCATGATGAGACAACTGTCTGTCTCCATGAGCTATCTGATAATTAAGTAATGATGCAATTGAAAGCTTATAAAAATGGAAAAAATAATGTAATAAAAAACCACATATTTGTAAAAATTATGCCTGTGAGGTTTAACAAGACTACTTTCATTATGCTTTCAGGAAAATCTGTCTTAACTGCTAATACGATAACAAGTTTAATTGATAAAATCATCCTGGAGGGAAGAACTTAAAAAAGAGGAGTGACATAAAAACTAGCTTGCATTTATCCTTAACACTTACAATGAGGACTGTAAATTTTTTTCATTTCTAAGTGAAACTTTTTTTGAAGAAAACATAATTGAAATTTACTTTCCATTTAATTAAAAAGATCAATGAAACTAGTCCTGTGATTATCTGAACTAAAACATTTTTTGAAATTGGAACTGGCAAATACAATTTAAGGAGTCAAAGATAGTCTATCCCTTTTTCCCACTTCTGATGTATTCCATACTGCAAATCAAACCTAAACCAAATTAAAAAAAAGATCGTTTTTGTTGTTTGAAATGCATATTGCAATTTGGGAGTCTCTAACATTTAGTAAAAATACAGGAACAAGATGAAAAGGACTGTAAGTCATGCGATTTTCATGATACTGACTGAAATTTAGAGGATGTTTTGTGGACAGGTCCTTTAATTAATTCTAAAATCAAAAAATTCTGCTGCTACTGAACTTTATATATATTGCATTGAACTTTGCATTGAACATTGCTATATATATTGCATTGAACTTTATAGAAAAGAAAAAATGCTGGCTTCAGTTCAAGGTTACACTGCATTGCTTTGGAGAAGGTGGAAATCTCTGCTTCACAGACATTGTTTCATTACCCAATGCTCTTCCTAAAATAAACCCAAAGCAACTATGAGAAGCAGTGTCTGAGATACTGCACCTCCAAATATTCCCAGATTCACAAGGCTGTGTGTGCTTACTTGCTCTCTTATTTAGGCTACGGCCCAAGGTCCTACAAGTCCTTCCTTGCTGCTTCTCACCCATGGTGTGCTCCACCAGGGTGCCAGTGCAGGCAGTAGAGATGCTGAGACTTTGGAACCTCCCACATCCCAGTAGGGACTCCACTGATTTGAGAAAAGACAAATAATTTGAATTTCAGAAAAATTTAGGTGAGATAAGTCCCGCAGCTTTTATCATGCACACCATCTCTTTAGTGTTCAAGGATGCTGAGGAGGAGACAGGATGACATTTAATGCTCTCCTACTCCAACAGTGTTTCATGTATATGAAACTGAAACTGAAAATTAATGTGAAACTGAAAGTATATGTTGATAACATAAACATGCCATTGGAAAATAGTGCCATTGGTTTCTATGTTGGAGGACTCAGTCCCCACAGATTCTCATGCTATCATACAAAGCAGTAATTGATATTAAAGAAATATATAAACATTTTTTCTTCCTTTCACATCATGTTTATGTATCTCAGTTGTTCAGAATAAGCTTAGAAGCACTGTTTTAGAAAGCTGCAAAATTCAACAATTGTTAATATAGCCAGAAAAATTCGTTAACATTATTTGAGAATATGGTGCATATCATGTAACTTATTTAAGGAAGCATACTCCTAAGATTAAATTTATTTCCAACCATAAGAAAATAACAAATAAATTGGGAAAATGTCTCAGAAGAATGTTGAATGATTGCAGATCTTCTCTTGATCTCTATAGCATTTTTACTTTCAATATCTCACAGCAGAAACACTTGAAAAGTTTTTGATATTCTTATATCACCAGACAACATTTTTCAAGTTGCTGGAAGTAGTTTATAATATATATATTTATTTATTTTCTGTATGTCTATACTGTTCAAATCAACAGGTACACATAAAGAAAAAAAGCATGAGTTTAAGAGAAACTTTAAGTAATACAGCAATTACTCTTTTTTTTCCTGTTAAAATTATGATCCATGTTGCATTGTCTACAAGGGAGGCAAAATGTAGAGCATGACAGTCAAAAACCATTCAAACAAAACATATTCAAACAGGAAAGTAGTTCCATGGTGAAACAGAGGTTTAGCTACAGCAAAACATAATCTGACTTGGAAATGAGGAATTTCAGACAGAATTAGATCTAAAATACAGAGAGCTAATATAGTTTCAGCAGCTGTTTTAAATATACATAAATAAATAAATGAGCAATTTTTTTCTCTAGATAAGAAGAGTATTCATAAAAAGTTTTCACTGGATTAATTTCCCATTAATTTGTCTATGCTTGCACTCTTAACATTAGTTAAACGGTGTATCTTACTGCTCTGAGATAGTTCAAAATGAGTGCTTTCAAAACAGAGGTGGAATAAATGTAAAAAATCCTCATTGTCATTTTTAATTAAAACTTAAAAAGTGGAAAAAATATTAAAAATATCTGTGGCTGCTGAATTAGAATGAGTTTCTGACTGTTATGCAATCACAAATACCTGTAAGATACATCCATAACTGTTAATTTAAATCCAGTTTTTCTTAATTTAAACCCAGTTCATATGACAACCTGGCAGGGTAAGCAACAATATGATAAAACTCCTTGAAGTCATACGGCTTAGTCAGCTCTTCCTCTTATATGGATATATGTGCTCTGAGCTTAGCACTGGACATAGCCAACTTATTCATTAGTTCAGAGAAAATAATGATACTCAGAACTTGGAGAATAATTATATTTTCTTCCAACCCCAGTGTAAAAAGAAATGTGTATATATATATGTATACATATATAATTATTCTTGACTAAAATTAAATTGAAATTACTTCAACACAATCTTTATAGATACCTAAGTTATTACAACAGGAACACAAGTTGTTTTGATTGACTGTATAAATGAAATATGGTAAATATATTGGGAAGCATTTATTTAATTAGTTCCTAATATTTTCCCCCACAGAACAGTTCAATATATAAGGTTATCATGCAGTTATGGAATTTGTGGGGGCATTGATAATGGTTTTGATATAAAGCTACAGAAAATAATATAATTCTATTAGAGTATCTATGCGAGAAATATCTAAAATTTTACTAAACTTATGATACTTTATTTGGTACTTATTTCCAGGTAGGCGTAGTAGATCAACATTTGCTGTAAAACTTCACACAAGAGGAGTCTAGTACCATTAAAAACAGACAATAAAAGGGAAAATCAATCACAAAGCTCAATAAGATAAAAGAATGACATGCATTATAATCATGAGCAGAATGATAAATCAAGCAAATACTAAAGCTTTTAGGACCTTGACACTATTCTTTGGATAGTTTCACAAAGAGATATTTACTGTAAAAAGTAAATTACTTTAAGGAGATGCAGAGTAAGCAATTCTCACAAATGTGTAGCTAAATCGTTTCTAGTAGTTGATGGTGAGCAGAAGATCTCACATTTTCACATTTAATAAAGATCATGGATTATTTCATACTCTACAGTGTTATATTTTGAATGCACTGTAGTCTAATAAGTCAAAGACCGCACTCAGATAAAACAATTTTTTCACTTTCTGAATCAGTTGAATTGTTGTATTACACAATATTTGGCACAGACACTTATGTGCATGCACATGCAAAACTACAAAAGAAGATCAATGTCAACATATATTGCATATAAAAATTACTTAAGAGTTCAACCTTCCTAATTTTAGGTGGTTTTACTGAAATCCTGAAGTACAGGTGTTTCCTGTCATTTATTTCATGTTCAGAGATTGATTCCCTTTGCAAGAATTAGCATGCAGTCTCTACATTGTTAAAGAGCTGACATGGTCCCTGACCTAGCCTGACTTAGAAAAGCAGAATGCTTAGAAAACATATACAGTCGTGGCTCAGGATGGAGAAATTCCAAATGAATAGTTCTAATACTACTACATGTGTCTGGGGGTAAGAGAATTTACCTGCTTAGGCACAATTTTTACTGTCTTAATTGGCCTTTGGTGTCACAGAGTAGTCATTGTCCTTCTCTTTGTTTATAGGAAAGACTTAGGGACAATGAGAAATATTGACTAAATTTTATAGCTTTCAATAGCACACATAGATGTTGCATGTTAATGCATTTCATTTTTAACATTATCAAATTAGTACAGACATAATTGTATTGTAAATCCTGTAAAACACTCACTGCTCAACCTAATGGTAGTTTAAGGCAAAAAAAGAGCTTTATAGTTTTCTTTGCTGATTCTGTAAGAGTGACAACAGTTTAATAATATTCTTCTATCTGTCTTGCTTATTTTACTTATGGTCCCTTTGGAGTGGGATCACATATGGACATACTATCCAGCAGTCACTGTTTCTGTTGTAGCTTGCAGTCACTGCATCTATATATATGGGATGTATAGTATTTGAGAGTATTTGAAAGATATTCTGTCTAAAAGATTTATACCATGGTATTCTTAACACTTAAATTCTAATTTATGTAGGAGTATAAAGTGTTTATAATGATTTGCTCCAAAAACCTGAACTTCAGAGATTTGATGATGTGGTATGTTGAGAACACAGGTGAAAGGAATGATCTAGTATTACTTTCAAGGTTCGATAACTAAAGCTCAAAAAGGACAACGAAAAGAGACAGGTAACATGAAAATTCTGAGGACCTTCAAGGGAAATATATATAGTCCAGAAGTCTATTTGTCTTTTCTGAATGATATTGACAGTGGGTCAGCTTGGGTGAACTCATACATTTTTACAAGGTTGACATTCAATTGAGTTTAGCTTATGCAAAAAGAATTTTGGAGTTATATTTGCTGATACTATCATATTCCTTTCCTTCTTTCACTATTGCTTAGTTTTAAGAAAGGCTAGGAGTTTATCCAAGGGCATATTTTTATTCATAGTCATTGTCAGATAACCCATGAAGCACAAAGGCACTGAAAAATTCTCAAATTGATGAAGTAAAGAAGCGATTTAAAAGCTGATAAAAGCAGAGAACCAATGCATATCAGATATATAAATCAACAGTTTGTATCCATAAAGGGCTTCATACTTTGGTCTAAAGAGAAAAAGTGTTAGTTCTGTGGAAGCAACAAAATGGGTTACATAAAATGTGTTTGGGAGAAAGATGAAACCCTGTAGGTTTTACTGCAGGAAGAATCCACAATACATCCCAGTCTGCAGCTATGGGAGCCTGTAAAACTGGACATAATATACAAAACGTTTTTATTTACAGAGGAAACCTAATATGGAAAAACACAGCAAATGTTGCAGCTTACAGCAGATAAGTGGTGGCTGATGGTGGTGATCTGAAAACAATTGCACAAACTCTACCAGAATTACCTTTATAATGCTTCCATGTTGTGTCCAGTATTCTCAGCATAAGCCTGTTTCCATTTTTTCTTCACATTCAACACCATGAAATTAAAATATATTTTCTGCCTTAATCTACTGTATAGTTTGAATGTGGCTGAACTTTAGATACAGATTATTTAAAATATGTATAGTTTAGTATACACATATAGTATACATTCATATGTATATGTATACATTATATAGTATAGGGAGAGATGATAAGTTGTAGTCCATTCTAAATCTTCTCTTTCAAATACTTAGGAAAAAACATGAAGCAGAAACAAAATTAATACCATAAATTAGAGGCATTTTACTATTAAATAAATAGTTTGTGTTTCATTTATTCAAGCAGTCAGTTTACATAGATGGAAAATTTGTTATTGAAAATTGTATGCAAAGTTAGAGTCTACATCCATTCATTCATTAATTAAAAAAAACTCACAATACTTCTATAAGCATGCCATTTTGCAATTACCATTTTACTTGATAGATTCAAAGCCTCCCAATGAACACAAAAGATTATTTCATTTTTCTCTGAGCAATATCCAAAACCACAGAAGGATAACAATGAGCATAAAAGTGCATTTTTCATTAAATTTCATCTACAGGATTTTTTTCAGCTGTTAAAATACTACTTATTGTGGTTTTCAGCCCAATCATTTTTTCTAATTCACCTGGGCATCTTTGAACTTCTTTTTAATCAGGAAGTTAATTTGAAGGCTTGAAACATCCCTCCCCTTCCCCCACGCTTATTATTAAAAAAAATTGGGAGATTTAACGGCCTTGATCAGACAGGAAGCTTTTTATTGTGTTTGAAAATAGAAAGCATTTATTCAGTATTTTTTCTAGTACTTTTTGCTCTCTGGCCAGAGTAAAATGCCAGGAAGCTTTCAACTTAATTTTTTTAAGGAGAAAAACATATAATAAAAACCAAGAAGGCATGAAACTACCCATGGTTTTCTTTACTTTGTACATAGTGGAATTTCAAGTGCTTCTACTTCTTGGGTAAAAAATGTACTGAAAACTTGAGTCAGGTAAATTGTTATGAATACATTAAATAATGGTGGTGCTTTTTTCTTCCTTTCTCAGTTTACAATTTAAGGGGATTTATTTATTTATTTATTTACTTACTTACTTACTTACTTACTTATTTTTACTTGTAAATGAGCTTGCTATTTCTGTACATATACCAAAATAATCATTGTTAGGTAGGGGTGGGTCCTTTGCTTTGTTTAGGGGATTTTTTCTGTTTACTGTTGAATTTACAGTTTCTAGCTAAAATTATTTGAGAAATCTGAAGGCACACCATGTTCTAAATTGGAGGGGAATTTTTTTGTTTGCTTACTTTTTCCACTAAGAAAATAAGTTAAATACCACATTTAGAAAATTTTAAGATTTCCTCTCTAATATTATTCTGTGTAGAAAAGGATTTCTTTTTCAATCAGTCCTAGGATGCTTTGGAGTGCGTTATAGAGAATGAAATTAATATTCAGCATCTATCTCATCAAGAACAGAATGAAGAAGGCACTGTCTTGATGGTATTTATTGACTGGTTTCAATAAACCTTAATATTAATTAAAAAAGACCAAAACAAAACCAAAAAACAAAGAACAAAATATTTAGATCTACATATACAAGATGGACTTTGTGTCATTGCATGCAAGAAATTACTCTAGGATTAAAATGCATATATTAAGCACTATCTTAGTTCAGAAGTCCTAATAAATGAAAGTTATATAAATTAGATGTTAGCCTTTCTCTATTTAAATATAGAATAATGTAAATAATAATTCTTAATGCCATCATTTATACATGATCCTTACTTTACCTTTAATTTCTAATCTTAGGTGTTCTTCAGTCATTGTTAAATGGAAAGAAAATTGCTAATTAAGAATGGCTGAAATTTACCCTGTGGTGGAAGCTAATGCCTTACTTGTATGCCACTTAAACCATATTTTGAAGGTTTAAGTAGGATTCAAGAGATGAAGTGGCCTGTGACAGATCTCTGCACCAAAACAAATTTCCCCTTAGCAAAGCTTACATGTTGCAAAAAATCCTGAATACTCTATAAACTGAGAAAAAATCCACACAAATCTTGCATACAGAGACATGTTAAATGTATTGTTCCTAAGGTAAAAGCCACACTCCTTTCATTAATGGTAGATTTTAACAGAAGTTATGCTTACTACTCTGTGATATTTTATTTTATTTTATTTTGTAAAAGTAAGGACACAGAATTAATCAGTCCCATCTGCATGCACAAAAGACATGACACAGGGAACAAAAACCATCTGAGGCAAAACTATGCTTTCTTTCACAAGCAATAGGGGAAATTAATGTCATCACTAAGCTGAAGACATAAAGAGATTCAAAATTAAAAATCCTTTTAAAGCTTCCAACAAGATTCCTATAATCAGCAGGAAGATAAGTAATGATCAAAGCCCCTTAAAATAATATTGCTCACCCCATTAGAACTGCTTAAATGTACCCTACCATTCATCAGAAATTATACAAGATTACTGCAGAAACTATGCCATTGTTTCAGTAAGAAGCCCAGATGTTTTAAGGGTAGACTTCACAACTCACATAAGGTTAAAAGCCAAGACTAAAAAAGAAACCAAACCAAACCAAACCAAAACATATCACCCCCTCCCCCCCACCCCCGCCAGCTGCAGTTATAATCCTTCATTATTGCTAATGTAACACTTCATAGGTGCTCAATTGCTCTGCCAAATTGCCTCATATTGAAGTTGAGTCATGGAAAGGGAAGCAAAGTGAATGCTCACCCAATGGAGTGATATTAGCATTTTGGTCAGTTTTTTGTATTTGTTTTATTTCCACACACAAAGATGGTATAAACCAATTGGTTTCTCTTTTCTCCTGCAGAAGCATTCTTCTTTTGTTAAATTTCATCTCAGCTACACTGTGATTAGTGAAAGAAAAGCACTACTCTGCATACTTTGTCACTAATGTTGCCCTATGCAATAGCCCCAGGGACATCACACACTGCTATGTTTCAATTCAGGATCTGAAAACATTTCTAAATAGGAGTCCAGAATAATGTGTGTTTGAAAGTTCTACCACACATTTGAGATTTATTATCTTCTGTGCTGTGTGCTTTTAATAGCAATATTGTTATTGCTTTTGTCAATAACAATTTGAAGTGGTCACCTTGTCTCCTTCTTTAGACATTCAGAGGTAGCTCATATGGCATTTTTTATTAGAATTACTTGTAGATGAAGGAAGTTTGCAGCTTCAGAAATTGCTTGCTGCAAGTTCTTTCAAAGTGAATGTCAGGTTTTAGTAGATGCAGTGTGCAAACTCAACTTGATTGTCACATTTATTTACCTAGATTTAAAGACATTCAAGTATAGGAACTCCTACTTTATGTTTCAGGTATGCTTGTCAATATAACTGCAGTGCAAAAATCTGTATGACTTAAAAACTGGAGCATACTTACCTCAGATACTCATACCTAAGTAAGACAAAAACTACCCAAATAAAATCAACACATTTCCATTTCACCTACAATCCAAATATGTTGTCTATCAATTTTTGTTATTCTCAAATATTTTATAACAGCTTTAAAACCACAACCTTTAGTGCCATATTCATGATTACACTGCCTTGAAACCCAGAAAAATTCAATCACCTCCAAAAATATCCAAGAAATCATTCAAACAAGTTTAATCTATGTCAGCAAACAAACCAAACA
Source organism: Pseudopodoces humilis (assembly GCF_049639895.1). Taxonomy (NCBI): domain Eukaryota; kingdom Metazoa; phylum Chordata; class Aves; order Passeriformes; family Paridae; genus Pseudopodoces; species Pseudopodoces humilis. The sequence continues at coordinate 35,967,128 of NC_142201.1, read as the reverse complement.
TAATAGGCAACTACTGCAAGTAATTAGAATAGAATAGAATAGAATAGAATAGAATAGAATAGAATAGAATAGAATAGAATAGAATAGAATAGAATAGAATAAAAAATATTTTTAGTTAAAAGAGACTGGCATGTTATTAAGGGCACAGTCCAAATGCCTCTTAAACACTGACAGGGTTGGGACATTAACCACTCCTCCAGGAAACCTGTTTCAATGTTTGAACACCCACTTGCTAAGTTCAGTCTATACCTCTGGAGGAGCTGTGAATGATTCCCACATGTCCTGTCACTGGGTACCAGAGTGAAACAATCAGCAGCTTCCTCTCCACTTCCCTTCCCCAGGAACGTGAAGAGTGCAATGAGATCCCTCATCAGCCTTCTTTTGTCCAAAATAGTCAAACCCTGCATCCTCAACCACTCCTGATAGAAAATTCCTTCACGTTCTTTCAGCAGTTTATTGCAATCCTTTGGACATATTCAAGGACCTTCAGATCCTTCTTTTTTTGCAGGGCCCAGAACTGCACACAGCACTCATGGTAAGACTGCAGCAATGCTGAAGAGGGATAATCACCTCTTTTCACCAGTTAGTCATGTTTGGTACGCTCCATGGTGGTATTTGCCCTCTTGGCTACCAGGACACACTGCTGACTCCCACTGAGACTGCTGAACCCCTTCTGCAGGGCTACTCTCCAGCCACTCTCCTAGTTTATATTCAGCATTACTCCATCCTAGAGCAGAATCTGGTATATGGACTTGTTTAATTTCTTCACATTAACCACAGCCCAGTGCTTCTGTGATGATAGCTTTGGCCTATCTAGATCCCTCTGAAAGGCCTCCTGTCCCTCAAGAGAGTCAACAGCAGCTCTCAGTTTGGTATCATCAGCAAAGCTGCTAATAGTGCTTTCAATTCCTGCAGCCAGCTGATTGGTAACATAAGGAATAGAACTGTCCCTAGAACTGGGCCCTGAGGAGCACCCCTGGTGACCAGCTGCCAGCCAGATGGGGCCTCATTCACTCTAACCCAGAACAAATGTGTTGCATGGTAATGATGAGACTGCTTTTCCTGCATCAAGAATGTTATCACAAATTTTTCAGCACTGTCTCCGAACTTGTAAAAGGCTTGTCATTGGAAACACAATACACCATCTTATACAGAAAAAGGTCAGGTGCCAATAAAAATGTTTGGATTTCATGAGAAACTGCTTACTGAGGTCAATTTGGGAAGAAATTCTGGGTGAATAAAAGCAGTCCTACTCTCATTTTGTAATTATATGGAACAAATAAGGGAATGATGACAAAAAAACACTCATGATTTATTTCAAAGAGAAGATCATCTACCAAATGTAGACAAGAGGCAAGACAAGAAAAAGCACCAGTTGAGAAAGCAACCCAGATTTTTTCATTGAAGCTTTTTTCACAAACTTATGGAAATGGATGACCAAGTATGAGCCACCTGACTGCATTAAAAGATAATTTTCCAAAGAGAAAATAAATGTTTTTCCTCTAAAGAAACCAATTAATTTCTGAATTAAAAATTAAAGCCTTCATCAAAAATGGAGTCAGTATTTTCTTGGAAATTCCAAAAATATTTTTTTTTTTGGAAAAAAATTTAAAAGCAAAACTTTTATATATGGAACAAAATTTTCTCAAATTGTTTTTCAGTGTTAATTGCAAAATAAATATTTCTCCTCCTGAGTCAGGAGGCACAGATTTTTTTATTCCTAGTTTCTAAATTTGCAAAGGTAAAAAGGAAAAAACACACCATAACTGCTTGAAAGACTTCACTAAATATTCAATGACACAAGAAGAGATATGAGATCTAGGAGATGCCAGCAGGGCAACTGCTTAGAGCTTTACACTACAGAAAGTCCCAATAGACCAAGCAAGGTAGCTGGCCAAGTGATTTGCAAGAATGATGGAAAAGGAGCCTGTGACTTAACCTCTTCCTTGACCATTTGGTTAAGAATAATAAAGAATAATAATAACAACGCTTCATGTCTCTCCTCTTAAACTGAAAAGGACATGTGCTATAAATTTTGTGAAATGTGAGAATAATCCAAGGTTGATTCAGACAGAGTAAATCTATGGTGGTCTTCTGGATTTAATAGATATACACCATGTGTGAATTTGGCTACTGAATGAGAATTCACACTTTCCATTTGGGGCTATTTTAAACATCTAGCATTGGCAAAAGTTAGAGGATTTGTAAGTAAGAACTGATAGTCAATAGATAAAAAAAAAAAAAAAGGTATAAACACAGAATGATCAAAAATATTGAAGTCAGGAAGCCCATAATTTGGCACAGTGAGTGATTTCCCTCTTCCCACTTTTTAAAAAATTTGTCTGTTTTTCCTAATACATCATTTAAATATGCAAATTCACATAACTGAAATCCTATTAACTGTTTTTCAAAAATGTTGCATTTTAAGGAGATGCATAAAGCAGTCATATGTACCCAAAACAGTATCTCTGCTGAAAGTTTTAAATAAAATTATCTCTATGTCCAGTTTATATTTAAATGTTTATAGGTTGCCAACACTTGCCATGAAAAATAATTTAATTATTCGATACAAAAATTATTTCATTAGCAAACAAAATTTCATAAAGTTACCAATGACATGAATTGTTGTGAAACGAGAAACAAATAATACATTTTAAATGTGGGTTGAAGATCATAGAATTTCAGTGCAGAAATCTGCAAATTTTATGTGGCTGGTACTGAAGTTTTGCTCAGAAGCTGACAATCATACCTGTTTGTGAGGTTTAGTTTCTTAACCACATTTCTGTAATCCTTCTAAATTAATTTAGCGGAAAAAATCTTTCCAGTGTCATATTTTAAACTGAATTGTAATTGAAATAGAACTATTGACTAGAGGTTTATTAGCTGAAATTAATAATTGAAAAGGTTTGTAGATTCTAGTACTTTAACTTAAACATGGAAATGTAGTTCAGTCTGCTTAGATTCACTTGTCTTTGTAGACATTTTAATAAAAGCAGTTAATATTAAGGTATTAATAATACATTGTTAATACTGTATTTACTCAAATTCAAGAGAAGTTTTGATGTTTAAAGACAGAGTATTGAAAAGTGTCAGAGAAGTATATATGCTTATGAGCTCCAGTAAAAGATGAGGTAGAAAATTAAAACAACCTTCAACTTCTCCTAGTAAGTGGGAATTGTGTCAAACTTTAAATGAAGTGTGCTTAGGTATTCTGCTTCTTGGGTGAGGGCTGAACCAGCAATAAGCCTCAAGTTATTTTTAAGCTATAAGAAAGTTATATTTCCTGATAAAATTAAAACATCTATTTATATTTATTTATAGCAGTTAAAACTATTCATCATGGAGACACATTTAAATGAAGGATATGTCATACTATGACAAAACATTACCAATGGATCATGGATAATATTTTTTTTCCATTGGATGGAGTTTTGGTTGTTTGGAGGTTTTGCTTGTTTGTTTGGGTTTCTGTTTTGTTAAAAGCATAAACAATACAGTCCTCCAAAGAAAATCAAACCTGGAATTAGGTCTGAAGGAAAAGTTCTTGCATATGTTTTGGACAGGAAATTCCTGAATTTAGCTGTGTGATTGTAATGTTCTTCAGAGGTGACATTGTCCAAGGGATCTGATGGGCACTGAAATAAATGAGAGGCATGTAATGGACTTCAGTAAAATCTGAAACTTGTTATGAATGATCACACACTTCACTGAAGTCACATTTTACTGGCAAGTATGACTAAGATAATTTAGTAAGATATTACATATGTGTTCTGAAACTCTTTACATAGCACCAAATGTATTTTCCCCTTGTCCTGCCCTGATCGTGATCCCATACAGGGTAAGGGAACTGAAATCATCATGTTGTATTGCAACAACCATCTTTAACATTTTTTTAAGTATTTTATGAAAATATTAAAAAGATTCTAAGATTAGTTCATTACCACTCTCTATCTTGTTAGTCCAACTTCCATAATCACCTCGATTAAGCAGATTGTGGCTCAGATCTCATGCATCTATTTCTTGGTAGGGTGTTTTTACAAGCACAAGTAACATCTGTCCTTTTCATTCTCTTCACAGCATCCAACCACTCTGGCAGATGTTTCTAAAACCATACTGTCTGGTAACATTTAAAGGAATACAGTATTTGCATAAGCACTGGGAATTCCAATCTTAGTACTTTCCATACTGTTTTAATTTTTTTAAATCAACATTTTTTGTTCTATACACATAATTTTGTTTTACTCCTCATAAAGCAGACATTGTGTGCACACATCTGTTAAATCTGGGCTGCATTTATTACAGTTCTCCTCTTCCAGAAACAGGAAGGATTAATTACCAAAGACCAGCTCTAGAAGCACCCCCGTGTTTCTTAACACACAAAATTAATTCAGAGTTGACAAAACTCTTTCAGACACAACCTGCTTCCTGCTGATGGCGCTTTATTAGCATATTCTTCCCAGAAAAAAAATGCCTCATAGACCCTTTTTACCTCTCCTCAGAGTTCAATTTGTAAAGCACTGAGTGACAGGCAGCAAAATGGCTTGAATATATCTAAGGCAAGTTGCCAAATCCTCCCGATAGAAGCACTTTGGAGCCTTTGTTCTGAGTACATTAAAGTCACAGAAGGTCCATGTACTGTAGACTGTACAGGGCAGGCAGGATGTTCACAGTAAGACAAAACAGCAGGTGATAAATGACATTAAATAACAGTGAGAATTTACCACAGACTAAATTAACTACTGGAGTGAAATGTTCTCAGCTCTAAGGCTATATTAACAGTGAATTTATAATCAGGTGATTATAATTCTTTTTAGTGTTCAAAGAAGCCTATATGTAAAAATGATCAAGACAGCTCTATTTAACTCCAAAGACAAGCTGTTGGAACGTGTTCTAAAAATGATAGAGAATAACTCTCCTTTCCACTCTTATTGAGTAATTTATACAATAAGTATGTAAAAAGCAAATTTGATTGTTAGATATCTGATATTCTCTATTTCATGAAAAATTAAAGCCACAATGAGTGGGTCCTAGCTGGTCAAACACTTAAAAGAGGATTCTGTAATTTCAGTTTAAGAAACTTGCAAATTAATATTTCCTGGCTCTGAGGTAAAGGGGATAAAAAGGTTAACTGCTGTCATCTATATGAACTTCTACTGAGTTTTTTGTTTCATTACAAGATTAATATTATAATTTAATGTTGTAATCATTTCACTAATTGACATTACTAAAGAAATTACTGATATTGTCTATATCTGTGATTTTTATAATAGTAAAAATATGATTATTTCTTATAAATAAAAACAGAATCCCAAGGTGGAAAAAATAAATTATTTCTATAATTTAATTGAATTTACATTTACACATTATCTAACTATACATTGAATGAATATGGTACCATTGAGTTTTCTAGTACTTTTTTGTTTATACGGAAAGATAATTTTTCATGATACACTACAGACTTCATTTTCCTTATTTTGGTTGCCTAAAGCTGACAGAGCTCCTCTCAAATATGTGTCAGAATCTGCACATTTTTTCCTCTAGGAGAAGAACATAAAGATATCTACTATGTTGTTTTAATATCTAAAGATAATAAAACAACATAAGCAAAGCACTGAAGATCAAACTTAATAAAGAAAAAACAAGACAAATCCAATCAAAGAAATACTGGGTGAGAAGCACTTTGAAGAAAGGCCTAAATACTGTGTTCTGTGTTATTTCCATTTAAAATTCAGGGTTTTTTTATATAGAAACCTTGTCCTGAGTGCTGGGGGTATTTATTAACATGCACAGGATAAAGGAACAAAGTCAAAGAAATTAATATATTTTATATTAAGTTAGGCTAAATTGGCAGGCTAAGCTTGGCCTAGTGGCCTCACACACAAATATTTAAACCTGGATGTTGTCACCATCTGAACACAAGCCCCAGATTTCCTCTTTCTCTGAGAAGTTCACTCATCCCTGAGAGGAGGAAAGATTGTAATGACAGGTGGAAGACTCAAAGCATTTGTTTATTCAAAGTTGCAGTTCATTCCAATTGCTCTTAATTCCTCATCTTGGGCTTACTGCAGACATCACCCCCAAAAGGCATTAACTGAATTCATGAGTTCATATAACTTCTAGTTGTTACTCAATATTTGGCATCTTAACAATATGATATACATAATTTAATTTCCACACAGTGTCCACTATACTTCATTGAACAGAACTAAGAGGTATAAACATTTGTTTATTGTGTTCTTATCTTATTAATTCCATGCACATGAAATGTCCATTAATTTCATTTCTCGAAAGCTCTTAAAATATATTTGAAGCTTACAATAGTCTGCTTATACTGAGTTATGTTTAAAAAAAAGAAAAAAAAATCCCATTATTTTCTAAACCTAAGAGTTTTGAACTACAGTAACACCATAAAACCAGTTTAAATAACTATGCTGTCTAAGGTCATAGTGGACTTGTCAGTTTTCAGAAGAAACAAAAAAAACCCCTGGATTCCTATGATTTCTCCAGAGGCCAATCAGGCATGAGGATATTTTTAATTATGTATTTTGTTATTTTCAGTGCATATATTTCAAGGGAAATGTTCCAAGAAACATTTAATTCTAAGAAAAAAATTAATAAACAAACTATATCAAAGGTGTCATGTTGTAAGCATTATCAAATTCTTCAAGACACAAAAAATTCCTCCTGTGTACTCTCAAAAGTTCCCAATGCACTGGATCGATCTGATGGATCCAGCTGCCAAACACATCATAGTGGGTTGAATCATGTTTTCTCAGTTGGATGCTTTACTATAAGACAAAATCTTGCCAAGTGTTCTGTTTTTTTTAAAAAAAAATACATTCTGTATAGCAGATACTGTTACATGACTTTTTTTTAAAATTAGAATACATAAAATACAGCAGTCTAAGATTTATACTCAACCAGTCATTTACACTCATAAAATTGCATTTAGAGCAATCATATGACCTCAATGTGAAATTAGAAACTAAAATGAAAAAAAAAGTATAACTTGATTGAATATTGCGGCTTCTTTATTTAATCAGTGAAAGGCTACCTTGGAATTCACACAGCAGAGTATTTAAGAAATGTATCTCTATGTTGGGAGATTTCTAAATTCTCAGATTTCATTTTACAACATCATCAAAACCATCCATAATTTCTCCTTCTGGGTGAAGTACTGCCATCAGTGATCAGCAGGCAAATTTCTTCTTCTGGGTGGAGCTGTGTTGCCAAACACAGACAAAAACCATATTCTGAATATGGTTTCTTTGGTTCCATTTTCCTGATTTAAAACAGTCACAACAGAATTGTAAGAGGAAGAAAGTCTCTTCCCTTTGTACAGAGAGTAAGCTTGATACCCAGAGTGCTTTAAAATACTATTCTTCAATTACTTTCTATTTTAAAAAAGCCACATATGATCATTTTTCCCTTTGATAAGTATCTTTATCACAATTTCTACAAGGTGCTCCCACAGCTGCTTTCACAAAACAACAACAATAACAAAAGCATGCACAAAGCATGCGAGCTCTCTATCTGTGCCTTGGAATCCAGACGGACTTTAGCCTTGGCTTCTCCATCAAAAGGTCAGGTTACACCGCAAGTCTTTCATCAATTGTTCTTTTGTATTTCTGATCTTGATGTTGTTGCTAGGGTAGACTCTTTTTTTCAGTGTTTTGTTCTGTTCTAAGTCCCTATACTTACTACATTGAGATGAATATGCATACGATGCAGCTCTCAGCAGACACAGTTCTGTGCCCTGTGCCTCAGAGCAAAGCAAAGGTATGTAAATTGGCAACAGCAGTTTGCTGTCTCTTCTCTGAACAGATTGGACCCCAAGACAGGCCCTCTGGCACTCTTTCATTCTGCTGCTGATGCTTGCCATTGTGGAGCTCTCCCTGGCTTGTTCCTTGCTGTTAACACTAGGAAATCTCACAAGCATTCAAAGGAAAAATGTCAAGGGTCATTAAAAAAAAAAAAAAGAATCTCAGTGTTTTTTTTTAAGAAATGTCATATTGTTGATCTTTAGAAGATATATTAAAGAGAGAACAATGAATCCACAAAAATATATAATCCTTAATTCTATGCCAATATTTTTGCTTGAAATGAAACTTTCATAATTGCGAATATGCAAAGAAATATCAAATATTAGGTGTTGCAGCAGTCTTTAAAAATAGAATCATGAATTTTTGATTGTGCAAGCAGACAGCATTAAATTTATCACATATTATTTTTAATGGACTGCCCAGGTTACTAAAGAGCTGAAAGCACCTAATTTAAAACTCTATTGGGAACATTAATTACGTTTTTTATAGTTACAATCTGCCAACTTTCCCGTGACTGCATAGCAGCAAATTTAAATTTCCTACAGACTTTAGATAGCTGTACCTCTAAAGTAATGCATATTCCACAGCCCTAATATGCAACAGTAGGCAAATGTATAGACCATGTGAAGTGTGCTCCTGCTACCTCTCTCTCACAATGGTACATGTTTGGGAATTTGAAAACTAATTTTCTTGGCTCAGAATTCTATGTATGCTACAGTTCTTTCAATCTCTAATGTTAAAAGCCTGAAAAATGCTGTGTTTGCTGACTCTGCACTACTTGCAACATTCTTACTACACAAGGAAGATTCTACATTTTAATTTTTTTCAACATAATAGCAATTCTGATCACAAAAAAAGGAAAGAAAGGTTTAAACCCTTTATAATTTACTGTCTGGAAGTCGGCAGCCATTAGTCTGTGAATATGGTTTCAGAGAAAAGTGATCAGGGACTGCATGCATCTGTAAGAGGTTTCCTATTTTATACTTCCACACGTTTTCTCCATGTACACCTAGTTACATCCAGCTGCCATAGTCAACTGCTGCTGAAACTGATCCTGGCTGTTCTGGCAGTTTCAGTCAAAACCATTGCAAGCAATAGGCAGATTCTAACTCCATAACTCAATTAGGCTCTCGGAAGAAGTCAGTGGTTTTTGGCCCAGAGTTACTCCTGCTGGAGCATTTGTGAGACAGGTGTAGGCCCTTAAAATCATGTTTCTTTCTTGGTAAGAAAAGCATAGAAGTAAGTCGACCTCAGTGGAAGAAACACATTCTTTATGTCTGTGTGTGTGGGAAAGAGAAGCGGTATCACTGAAGCCCCAAAAAAGTGACATGGTGCTGAGCACAGGCTATTTATCTTGCTAAATACACAGGCCAAGTCATACAATCTTTGTTCATTTAAAACTACACTGATTCCAAAAGAAACTGACTACATAATTTCCCTCACTATGAATAATTCTCCTAAATGAATATATTTAATGCACATGAATATTTATCACTTCTAGCTTATGAAGTATTGCTAGTACTGAAATCATTGTGAGACTAAAACAATATTCTGCATTTAAAAAGTCTTTTTACTATCTCTGTGTCTGTCTTCTGTTGAAGAAATCCTACAATAATTTCAGTGAGGTTGACACTAACATCTGCAGTGGGGTACAGATATCACAAGAAAACAAATGGCATTGGATGCCTTACACATTTCTATTGACATTAACATAGCTGGTGTTTCTCATTTGTCCCTGCCCCAGTAAACTAATAAGGCTGAACATAACTGCAATAGTTGCATTAAATACAATTGTGGGATATTTTATCTCTCAAATATTCCACAGAAATTTGTTTGACTCATGGGAGCAAAATAAATTAAAAATATGTTTTATCTATTTCTAGGAGGTGCACAATATTTATTGTAAAATATTGATAGAAAAAAAGAAGAAGAAAATTCTCAAAATAGAAATCACGTTCTACTGTTTTCTCTACTAAGTGCAGTTTTTTATATTTATTTACACTTTTTATTCACTAGTGGGTGTGCCAGTACATTAAATATCCACACAGTTACTCTGCCATATGGAAAAGTCTACAGCATCTAAACTTTACCATAAGGCTGGATATTTCTAATGAAGTACAGTTAACATTTGAAAGATTCAGACTGTCTGATAGAGCTGCTGGAAAGGACAAGAGATATCAGATTGTTTGGTTCTTACATCCTGTAATAAATTCAAAATGCTTACCAAGCTGTGTTTAATTTTATTGAAGTAATCCAGGAAACAGGGATAGAACCATCCACAATGCTGATGGACATAGAGGATCTCTGTTTTGGAACAACTTTTTAACTCACACATGATATAGTGTACAGCAGGCCCTGCTAAGGGTATGCCATTTCTGCCTTCCAGTGAGCCTGTGCTGAAAACTCTTCTTAGTTGTATACAACAGCAATTCCGTTTTCTTTTTTTTTTTTTTTTCTTTTTTTTCAGTATAAATGTTTACTTGCTATTGATACTCAGGCAGGAGATTCCAAACTTGGGTCAGCAGGCTACTGACAATCCCTGTCCACAGGGCTGGTACTGTGCAGCCTGGACTGGTCACATCTTACTGCATTACTTTTTAGGATAGGCAAAAGTCTTCCTTCATGAAGGCAATGCCAAAGACATTATGCAAATGGAAAGCAAATGTTGCAGGCATCAAAATCCTGTTGAACTGAGGTCAGTAATTAATACTGCAGAATTCTAGGAGATATTAAAAATGGTGTAAAATGAGGAAATTCTAGTACTGGACTTTGTGGCTCTTAATACTATATCTAAGCAGCCACTGAGTATCCTTTCTTCAATCTTTACTGGAAGGCTTTTAGTTTTCATTTGAATGTCCTCTGTTTAAACACATTATTTATTGAAATAAATAATAAATTCAAATGTATTTTCTTGTTTCCTTTCAAAGGACTTTTAAGATCTATACTTCACATGAGTTTCAACCACAACCCTAAAAATGGCCTAGGATTTTATTGAAAACTAACTTCATTTGTTGGTCGGACTAATTTTTTTTTTTATTATTTTAATCTTCAGAGTTTTAACATAAAATATTATTTTGCCTTTCTTCCTTTCTTATGTCCTTCTACAATTGAAGAACAGTTTTTAGCAAGCATCATGGGGTCAAAGTTTTAAGCAGAAAGTCATTGCAAGTACAAAATCATGAAATGTATGTCTCTGTTCCTCACTGCATATTACTATTCCAACATAATTGTTTACTCCTACAAGACATTTTATTCTGAATTGCTGTTTGAATTAAGATTAGGCAAAAAAGTTCTTTTTTTGCAGGGTTAAATGATAGTAAGAAAAACAAACATGACAATCTCTTACCTTAGAAGCCCAAGCTTTAACATCCTTACCATATAGCTAAAGAACAATACATACACACACATCCCTCAGTTATGTCATATTCCTCATATAAAAATTACAAGTCTTGAATGTTTCTGAAAATCACAGTAAATTTTAAGATTCATTGCATCTAAAAATATAAAGTTCTGTAAGTTCTTCCACTGTCTGAAAGTTTACTATACCAATTATTCTAAGATTGTTTGAATTGTCCTCTGGAAATACATTCTGTTACTGAAATCTAAATAACTGGGGTTTTATATTTAAGTAGTTGTGACTGCTTATAAATGACATTTGTTTCTACTATAATTGAGCCCTAACCTGAGAATTACAAACACTTTAGTTTCCTGGAAAACCTGTGAAATACAATAAGGAAAGTAGGATGACAAACTTTTAGAAAACTAAATCCAGGGAAAATTAATTCTGTCTGAACTGCAAACATAAAGCACAGTTGAACAGAGCCCAGCAGTGAACATTGCAATTCCATTATCTGAAATCCAGTTGTTTTTTCATGTCTCAAATGCAGGAACTGGACTCTTAACAAGAAAGGCTGAAACTAAAATGGTTGAAATGTTAGGGAAATTTGCTAAAGTGCATAACCAGAACTTCTTACTGCATTAAATGTACAGAATCTTATGTGTAAGCTAGGAAAGAAAAAGTCAGTCCTCAAACTGTTGGCTTGGTCAGAGCTCCAGCAATGCTGTTCAGTATTTGGCCTTTCCCCTCATGTTTGCAACATTTTTCCTCCTTCCTATCAGATCTCGGATGGCAATCATTTCATATGGTACTCTCTGCAGAGTGCTCTTCTACCCTCATGTGATTTTGCATACTGTTTTGGCTCTTCCCACCAGATCTCTCAGTCTGGAGCCACTGTAATTTACGCTGCTGAACAGAGAAACCCTCTCAATATAAGGATGGAAAAAACAGAAAAAGCAGTGGCAAATGAAGTTCAGGCATCCTAGGTGTGTTTATTAAATTACACTGTCTTGTTCCCCTTTCCTTCCCTTTTGCCAGTCATACCAGCCTTCAGTGCCATTTATCTCAGCGGTGTCTTAAGGTCCTACTTTCCTTTTTCTTATGTAATACTCTAAACTCTTGTTAAAAGTCTAATTGGGCACTAGAACAGGCTCCCAAGAGCAATGGTCACAACACCAGCCTGACAGAGCTCAAGAAGAGTTTGGACAATGCTCTCACACCCATGGCATGACTCTTGGTGTGTCCTGTGCAGGGGCAGGAGTGGAACTGTGATGGTGCTTATGCATCTCTTTAAACTCAGGATTTTGTGTGATTCTGTCATTCTTCAGGTTGCAGGACAGCTCAACTTCTTGAGTATCAGTGAGAAAAGACAGATCCATATGTCTTTAAACTCATAAAAAGGTTTCTCCCAACTGATTTCTAATTGATCTTCTTGCAATTAATATTTTAAAATCATTTGTTATTCTTTGTGCACATAATAAAAAAAAAAATGAAGCAACCTCAAATGAAAGAGTAGCAAGTATGTATAACTCAGTTGATAATTTACATAATTATATTGCTCTAAAGCACAAGCTCCTCTTTCATTCCCTGCTGTTCATTATATCTATTATTTTGTCATCAAGTAGAATTGTTTGAAAAATGTCTTCATGTCTTATATTCTTCCATGAAATATGTATTTCTTTTCTGTTTGTAATATACATTAAAGTTTAAACTGAATTAAATACAAGTTTTAAATTGTAGGACTAACACAAATGTAAAGCTCTTTATTTTTTTCAAGAGAAAAATTGTAAAGATCTGTGGAATTTTAAGGAACGGGGATATTTAAAATAACACTGCATACAGAACAAGTTAAAAGCACCATTAAAAGAAGTGAGAAAGAATATTATCATTTAATATTTCTTCTTCCTTTATATATAAGTTTGTACATATGTAGACAATCTTTTAAACATATATTTCTGGTGAATTCATAATAGTATAATAATGTACTTTCTTTACAGAAACCTACTTTTGACAATCAATACCTTATTTCTGTAGAACATTAAGTTCTGTGTCAACTGAAATGTTGGGACATACTAGATGACTGGTTCTTAAATATTGTTTCAAGACCTTTCTCAAATTTTTATATGTTCTTACATCTATCTGCTCACAAGTGGTTTTAGAAGGAAAAGTATCACCTGTATAAAACAGCTGTCTCCTATTAATAGTGACAAAGTGAATAAAGTCCCATAGGAAACACTAACATGTATGAACATGCTTTCTGCAGGAACTGATCTGCTATTCCAAAACTCAGGATCAGGTTCAAGAATACTATGTGCACTTGAGGGAAAATGCAGCAGGGCTCTCTGCATGGGCAGAGGGCCCATTTTGAGGTAGAATTGCTGTCATTCCGCACCCTGGTTCTAAAGGGGCTGAGGAAATTGAAGGTGACCTGTAGCTGGCACAAAACTCACTTTAGTGGGCTTTGGTGTGGGAACATATAACCTCTAAACAGACTTTTATAGACATCAATTTCAAAATGTTTCCATGACAAAATACAATGCCATCTGGATTTGGCTTGCTGTGTGGAAGCACCTCTTATTCAGCATTTCAACAAAATCAACATGAATGCAAAAAGACTCAGCTAGAAAAAAAAGAAAAAAAGGTATGGAGAGAAAGAAAATTCAGATCCTATTTCCTCCAACTTCTGAGCAAAATTAAGTTCCCCCTCTTGTTAGTCCTTAGACAGAAAGTTGTTAAAAAAGTATCAATAAAGTCCTCTCTTGACAGCAATCCTCTAATGTTGAAAAGAATTCCATCGGAATTATAAATATTGAAAAAAGTAAACTCTATTTAACTGGAATTCATTCAACACATGTTTCAAAAGAAAAAACATAATTTGAGAAAAAGTCAATCTAAGATTTTTTTCTTTTTTTAATTAATAATAAGTTATTCAATCCCTAAAATGTCCTTTCATAATAGTTATTGAGGGACCTACTCCAAACACAACAAGAAAGAGGTGTTTTTTCTTTAGTTTAAGTAGAACTGTACATTTCTTAAATAAAAATCCATACAGTCTTAAAAGAGTCTGGAAGACTGCCTATTTCCATTGTTTTTTTGTACAGTCAGGTAAATGTAAGATTTCAACTAAATGAAATATGTCTTTGCTAGAGCAGGCCATAGGTGCTTCCCTTTTGCAGAAGAACATTAGGAGTGTCCAGTAGCAATACATGTTTTCAGACATGTCTCCATTGATAGCAGGCTTGTCAGGAGCTCACCATTCATATTTCTCTGCTGTCACTGCTGTAAAAAGGTCCATTTAGTTTTCTAAGGGTGTGTTAACATGAAGTTAAACATTCTTTAAGTTTCCACATTCACTTTTTAGATATTTATATAGGTAACGTAGCTGATTATTAGTGAATTTTCAATTACAAGGCAGACATAGATCTGCATGCTTAGCAGTGGTGAATTGTGCTTATTTATAGCTCTAAACCAGATAGAGGAGGAAAAAGTAAGATAGAGGAAAACTGATTGTGTTAATGATCCTGATAATATTTACTTTCTAATTTTCCCCCTTTACAGTGATTTTTTTAAAATTTTAAAAGTCTAATTTAATGCCATAGTTGTGCTAACAATTCATAATATTGGGTATTCTGGGGGTTTTGTCTTAATTCTAAGTCCAGTTTTGGAGGAATTGAGAAGAATGGTAGTCCTGTGTTGTGAAGATATAAATGTATTGAAATATTTCTCTTCTTTAATACATTTCCTTTGCTATTCAGAAGACCTCAAGAGCACAAATCCGCACTAAACTGGGAGTGAAAAGTGGAGTCATCATGACCATGTCTTGGTTGACAATCGTGATTCCCTTTGAAGAGCTTCTCTCATTAAAAGAGAAGCCATCTATCCATTATTCTATTAAAATACACTGACACAGAGACTGTTAAAATTGTGTAATATAAATCATTAATTTGAGATAAAATATATTATTGCTGTTACTACTACTATTATTATGATGTGGAAACCAAACCTGGTACTTAATTCTTCAAATTTCTTTTCTACTAAAATTTATTAACTATCTGAACACATGCAATGTAAAACATATCACCTTTCATAGGAAAAAAAAGAGACTCCAAATTAAAATGTCTGTTTAATGTCAAATAAGTGATTAAAATATTCTGTTTGGATTTTATCATCTATGAGTTTTAACTGCATGAAGAATTAAGAAATAATTTTACCTATTCCCTAATATTCAGTTTTGCTTCTATATCTTTTAACTATATTTTCCAAATTCTTCAATAACATTTAGATTTTATGTCATATTCAAATTGAGGGAATGAGAACATAGAAGTGCTAAGTGGAACATTTGGCAGAAGGCTGGTGTCTAGCTGCTAATGCCTTCCAGATTAGTCATATGATCATAAAAGTCCTACCAGAAACTCGTATGTCACAACACACATCTGAAAGAGATTTGGCAAGTTTGTTTTTGCTTCCTTAACTGTGTCTTATCTTCTCCCTCAGTATTCTTCCTCTTTTGTTTAATAAATCCCATTGTCTTTACCCAACATTATATGTCAGAAATATTTCCCATATCTGCCTTCAGTGGAAATGTAATGGGATGGCAGGACATAATATATGTCTAAACCTAGAATAACTTCTCTGTATCTTAAATTCTATTTGCTTCTCATGCACAGCCCCTTAAGCTGAGTTACTTCCAACACTGCAATGTGATGAATTTCACACTACCACCTATTTTTGAACCAACTCATGGAATTTTGTTCTAGGCAAACCTCAGCTGAGCAACTCTTTCTGGTAAATGTGATTAGAATAAATTATACTTTAGTTGCCTACAACTGCAAAGGTTTTAATATAATTTTTCTTAGTACATCATTCAGCAATATCTTCTCACTTCTTTCAGCTTCTTTCTAAACTATTGCAATCTCTACAGATGATAAAAGACTGGTTTAATTACTACTCTGTCCTTCAGAGTTCATTAGTGTGTATAATCAATAGTGATACCTAGTGCCAAAGATGTAATGGTGTTATTTTTTTCGTGTATATTTTCATTCAAAAATACAACAACCAAACCACATCCTCTTTGACTATTTTTGGAGGAATAATATGAATTAAGTAGGATACCCTATCCTTTTTCTTTATTGATACTGTTGTGGGTTTATTTTTTTTTTTTTTAATTTAAACACACTCTGTATGATCTCTAAAATATTAAAACACTTTGATTAAAAGATTATGCCCCACAATCTTAAAAAAAAAATTACAGTGCCTCTGCATATACAGTACCTCTGCACCTCTGTATATATTCTCTTCTACTTATGGTAACTTAACCTTGACAAGAATTTATTTACCTTCTATACTGACTTCTCTTGTGAATTAGAACATGTAAGTCTGTACAGGTATTGGGAGACCAGTGTGAAATACATCTAATGAAGGAATAAACCTCTGTATGTGAGCTGAGTCTATTCTGTTTTACTCTATGAAAAGGCAAACCCTATTAAGATAAGGTTCATCTAAAAAGGGTCAGATTAGTTAAGACCTACAAGACATATTCAAAGTAGATATTACATTTTATTTATATGTATAAAATAAAGATGATCAACTGAAAGGATTGCTTTGGAAGTCCTTTTGGTTTATTTATACCTATAAGTTTATTCACTTTCATTAAACCAGAGTGCTGAGCAGATAAACAGATCCAGTTGATTCTTCCTTTTCACACCAAGTGAAGTAGGACAGTACAGTTAACAAACCATAAAAGCATTAGATTTTGGCTGAGACTGTATATTCTGGTATTTTGGCCCTTAGAATCAAGGTTAGTATTTCATAGTTTTTAGAGAGGGTTATAGAAATCCCTGCAGTCGATTTACCATGAGGATACATATCACAATGGAGTTTTATTTTCATTGAGAATATTTAAGAGATAGTTTTTCTCTTTTTTTTTCTCTTTTTGCAGAAAAATGAATTTTCTCTATCTTTTACTCAAAAGCTCATTTTCAGCACACTATTAGCCTCAGTTTCAGCACAGATTTTGACACATTTTGACCCGATGCTTTTAAGGATGACAAACTCCTTGATTTATGAAGCAAACGGGACAAACACCTTCATGTATTCCTGTTTCACAGGGATATGAAATCAAACAGTTCAGTATGTATTAAACATTAGTAATACTGGAAATAATAAATAAAGCAGGGAGGAAACAAACTACAGAGGTTGCTAGTAGTATTTCAGCCATTTGTATGCAAGCAACCTGTCAAAATGTCAGCATATGGTATCTTCTAAGACCTATAATAAAGTCATAGATTTGCAATTTTCTCAGTGCAAGCCTTAGTGCAGATTAATGATAGGAAAGCCAAAGAAAATCACTTTTGAAATTACAAAGGAAACACTAATTACACATTAAAATTTAGAGTTGCAGAATAATAATACAAATCGTAATATGTCTCTTTTCTCTGACTAAAGATGAAAAGCTGTGTATTTGTTCATAAATCATGCTCAGTAGGACTAATCCTTTTGGCAGTATCCCAGCAAAGTACACAGATGAACTTTTAACAGTGGCAATTGCTTGCCACTGTTAGAAGAGAAAAGAGACAAGAGAAAAGCCACCTGGAGTCTCTCATTTAAGTAAAAAACTTGTTTTAGACACACATTGATTATGTAAAGATAAAAAGAAAACTATACACATTTCTTCTGAATGCTTTAGGAAGAATGCAGGAATCTGAGGGCCTTAGAAGAATGTCCAAGGAGCAACAGACAAGCTCCATGATGGTATTATCTGGGATTCCTGCAGTCACAGAATGGCTGAGACTGAAGGGACCTCTGAAGGTCTATCTTGTCCTCCTCAAACGGGGTACCTAGAATTTGTTACTCAGGCTGTTTTTTGTTTTTTTTTTAATATCTCTAGGGACGGAGATAACTTGCTGTCTGTCAGGAGCCAGTCACTATCCCCCTACCTGTACTGGTAAATGAAGCTATTAATGGACCATGTGGTAAATGATACATGTGGATGTCTTTGCACTTCCCCTTGTTGAACTCCACAAGGTTCCTGTCAGTCTGTTTCTCCAGACTGGTAAGGTCTCCTTAAACATCAGTACAGCTCTCCTGTGTACCTGCCATTCCTCCCCTTTTTGTAACAGTAACAAAATTCCTGAGTGTACATAATGCCTCATCATTAATAATGATTAACTTAAATTTTTCAGTGGTCTTTACTGACACCTGTAAACTTGAAATACATACACTGATAAACAAACTGACCAATATAATATTTGAAATTCTTATATCTGTTGAAGATATATATGACTGTATATGCTTTCTACTTCAGTTCTGCTTTTCCATTCATTTTTTCGTACCACTCATGCCTACATTCCACTTTTGGCTCAAATGTCTGCTTTTCTTCTTAAGCAATTTGCTTTTGGTTTCTCAGTAACACAGACAAATGAGTTAGAGAAGGTTTTATATGCTGTTAATTTTGTAAACTTTTCATGTTTAGCACATTCCCCTCAAACATTATACTTCTGTTAATAGATTTATTTTACTGACCTTCATTTTTATCGAAGGTTCAGCCTTTACTGAAAATGTGGGGGCAACCTTTAAAAATAATAGCGCCAATGCCAATCACGCAAGAACTACACACAAAAACTACACACAAAAACCTTCTGCAAAATGATCAATTAAGGCCTAAATAAAAATGCAGTATAGCTAGGCAGACTGACTGGATTTACAGCCTCCAAAGCAAAGTATACAATTAACTTCAAATGCCAAACTTCACATGCCATTAAAGTGGCTGTACATTAAAAACAACAACAAAAAAGTCATAGTGAATTCTGTATTCATGATGAGTAGCCTTAAGAATTTTGGTGAACAAAAGCTATTCTGCTACACTCATTTGCAAAGTATATAATTAGTTGTTCTTTCACTTTCTTGGATAAAGATGGCACATATGAAAAATAATAGGCTGTCAATAGCCAAAGGGGTTAGAAGTATAATTTTAACAAAGGAGTATATTTAGGACAACAGCAGATTTCAGCTGAATATATACAGTGTTTCAGAAGATTTTATGCCAAGAAAGATTGTACTTTATATGAAATGTGGTATTTCCTCCTTTTTTATTTTAATCCTCGTGACGTAAAAATTATTACAATGGCAGTAGCATTTTGCTAATGAATTTGTTGCAGTTTTAGTGGCACTAAGTTGTTACAGCAAAATACACCTAAAATTTTTAGAATGTTCAAGACTTCTTTGTGTACACATACCACAAAAATTTTTAGACTCCAAATACTTTAAAACTTGAAAAAGGTGTTGAAAAAATTCATGTTGTCATTCATTCAATTCTCTGTCTATGTCTGTGACAGCACAATAGATTAGAGGAACTAAAGTGAGTCAAATGTGGAAATAAAGAGCCATGATTTCTGCTCAAATTTAATTAAAATTAACATTGTTGTCTTGTGGAGTCATAATCAAAATGCCATAGTGAAAGCAAATTGTTTTGATTTCTGATTAAAAATTTCATAATTGTGAAGGCCACAAAAAGGTAATACTTATTTCATTTTTCTTGCTGATTTTGCAGCTATATTCCTCAAAGTAAATAAACACTAAAGACAGATAAATAGTTGATTAATGTATAGTCATGGATGAGCAGGTTAGACAGGAATTTCTGTAAAAACTGTGAAAATTTCTGTAAAAAAATGTAAAAACTACTTTTTCTAGAGAAATGTTTACTTCATTATAAAACCAGAAACTTTTCATATTTCATGGAAGTAAAATCATTTCTAAGATGGTATTTCTGGACAAAATATGGGGAAGGGGGGGAAGACCTATTTGCCATGCAACAAAGAGCCAATCCCTTTTTCAGATAATTTTTTTAATATTTTGGACTCAGGATTTAAATATCATATTGCTCATGTATGAGTCTTCCTATTAGACATATTTATCACTAGCTAATCAGTTAATTTAACAAGTACTGGAAATTTTATCACCATATTTTAAATTAATATCCTGAACTATTTGATTTTCTGGAGTTAATATATGTGTGTCCTTTTCCATAAAAATCCATTCTCTCTTTTCTTAATGTGGTATTGTAGAATTCCATGGCGTTATAACTTCATGGATTGCAGAGTAAAATATCTTTGCTGCCTTTGCAGATTGCTGTCTTTCACTGTACAGAGACTAATTGTGAAGGGAACAAAAGGCCTCCCAAAAGAAATTCAAAAGTCTTAAATTGCACTGTTAGGTCTACAGGGAAATGGCTAGGTTGCTGACTTATCCCTGGCTTGAGGTCATGCTGCAGAGCAGAATATTAGGAGTGGCTGTAGACATGCTACAAGAAACTAGGGTGGACATTGTACACAACCATGCTGAAGGAGGTTTATAATAGCATCATGATGAAAAGCTGGATGTCATAGGTGAGTAAGGGGAAGTTACTTTACAGATAGCTGTAATTTGGGGGTGGCAGAATTATAATAACTGGCAGCAGCGAATTATTATTTGTGTTATCATTCACTGTCAGTAACAACATATAAAACCAAGATTGTCTAAATAAGTATATTTTGGATGGATGGAGTGAATCTGGGAAAATGTAATTGGGACAAGTTGTTTATACAGGAGTTAATTTAGACAGAAAAAGGGAGGTATGAGGCCAATGAAATGAAGCATAAGAAAACAGGACAGGAGAAAATAAAGTAAGAACATAACATACTTGGAGCTCTCTGGAGATATTTTCAGCCTTGTGTTTGATTATTGTAGTGAAAGGAAGTCAACTTAATTCTGACCATGACACATGTTAAACCAGTTTATACAACCAGGAGCAGGAGTACTCTTTACCAAGAGTAAATGGGATGCATTCCTTGGTTAGAAGGAGGACAGAGTGATCCATATATCCCTACGTCAATGTCCATTCTAGGCTTGATGTCATCAGCATCTTCTCATACTCTTCCTAGCAGATATCACAAGACGGATTGCTTCAAGAAACAGAACAATTCATTCCTCCTTTCCAATTTACAACCCTTCCTCTGCTTTCACCACATGAGACAAAGGAAAATGCATGGGATTTGTTGCAGCATGATCCAATATCAAGTAGCGCCAGTGGGTGGTTTGCTAATCCTAGTATTCTCAACTAGGATAAATGTTCAATTTCAGTTCTGAGGAATCCAGAAAATTATTGTATTTCTCTTTTTTTTTTTTTTTTGCTAATAACAAGGTACCTATAAATTCAATACAAAGAGCTGAACCCACTTATTTCACATCTTCTACATTTTAAGGAGAAACACAGTCTTAATTTTCACGACATAAATGTACCTTCATCCCACAGAACCTTCTCTCCTGTTGATACCATTTTTATCTAGTAACTACCAATTTGACATTTGGTGAATCATTGCCAAGACATGACTAGCCATCCAGCAGCTCTGAGTTGTAATAGTAATAGTATAACCGTACACAGATTAACCCACATTAAAAATGTCAGACATTATACAGGTTATAGGAAGAAAATGTAATACACTATCTGCTGTCTCACTATGTCATCCTGAACCTCTTATTCCCCAGTTCCATACCATAACTATTAGTTTCCCAGCCTCTCTAGTCCCTGTTAAATGATCTGAGCTGTGTTTTATACACTTTGTGCAGTCCATTCTACTTCCAGTTCCTCTGCATACTCTACCCATAGAAGTAATGTGACTTCTTGTCAGGCAGGAGGCCAACAGCTCTGCAGATAATCCAGGGCTCTGTACATACTGACTTAGCTGCACTGCATCAAGCAAAATGGGGAGTGTGGTAACATCCTCATTTTGTCTGCTTATCAAAGGAATTGATAGGATTTATATTCATTTAGTTAGACATTGTTTTCGCAAAAATTTTGTATTTTTGAAACTTCAGACTGTCAAATTTGGCTGAAATCAGACAGCATCCACCCATTAAGAGGAATGGTTAGTGGAGACAAAAAAAGATTACAGTTGCTTATGTCTTTTTTTTCTGTCAACTGTTTCAAATGTTTGCTTTTTTTAAAGACATGAAGCTAATGCATTGTAATTCATGATCTGCACTGACTGAACCTAAAAGTTCTCAGGTATCACTGTGAGAAGAAGAGTAGAAAAGCCTTCACAGGGACCAAAGGATCCATATTGCTGACAGTAGAAAGAAACTCCCCTATGAACACCAAAATTAAAACAAACAAACAAAGCCAAAAAACAAAAGCCTGTTAATAAATAAAAGCACTAAAAGGTCCTTAATTTTATTTTAAGAACAGGTGAAATAGTTCAAAAGACTGGAATTAAGTCTTGAAAGAAAACATCAGCAACAATAAAGCATCAGAGAACATGAGGGCCCAGTTATATAATGCCACTGGTTTGGGGTTTTCAGGTCCTGGTTGATATAAAGACGTGCATGGGTTTCTAAACTAACTAGGGATGCATGAGACATGTGAAGAATGGATTAGAAAATCATGGATGCCCACTTCATAGTGGTTGGAACATCACTTTCTAAAGTAGGATATTTACACATTGAGTGACATTCACTCACATCAGAAAAGGATTACAAAGGTGTTATCTAGAGGTGTAATGTAGGCAAAAACAAAACATTGGTCTTCTTTAGGAGAGCTGGCATATAATCATTATCTAAATATTCCATCAATCTGTTAATGATAGTAAATTAATATCCTAAAATATGAATGGAAAATTCTGACCCTAAGCGACTTTTTTTTTACAGTAAGAGATTACTTATTCACATAGTGTATTTCCAACCCTCCATTTATATTTATTTTCACACATGAGTCAAGTGGTCTGCTCAAACCTTCATTTTTTTACATATCCTGTGGAGTGTAAGACTTAAGATTTCCTTAAAAATGTAAAAAAGTATCATTGCACTTTATAGAATAAAAAACTTGTCTTAAAATAATATAGAACATATCAACAGTGTAGTCCAGAGAAAGATTCAGCATCCTGTGGTCCAAACCATCATGTTTCAGGAAAATACTGATACAAAATCACTTCAATCTCTGAGAAGACATCTGAGCCATACAATTCCTACACAAATAGGCACTGTAACATCAAAAAACCTTCTGCCCCACTAGAATAGAGTCCAAGAGAGACAGACTGACTTGAATGGGTGGAATTACCCACAGGAAAATTAAGCTGTTCTCACATCATTAACTGACTTTTGAATTCCAAAACTTTGGGGATGCTTTGATCAATGCAGTGCTTTCAGAAAGCAGTGTGTGATTACATCTATGCTTAATATTTATGTTATTATTTTTTAATTACTCATGTTTTGATTACATTTTTTGATTAAAAGAACATGCTTTTTATTTTTGCTTCATTCCCTCAGTACCCATCCTCCTCTAAATGAGGCAAAATTACAGAAAACTTACAAAGTTTTCAAATAAATTAAAATTAAAAACTCCACAAAAAACCCAACAACCACTACATAAAACAAATTAAATTGCATAAAAATCCCCTAGCAAAGAATCTCAAAACAAATCACACACATGCAGATGTACATCTTGATCTCAGTTTTCAGGTATAACTGTTGTACAGTGGTCTAGTCACTCAGTGTAGAATGAGACATTGGGCAAGATCCCAGTTGATTATAGTGGGGGAAAAAATGCTAATAAATTCATTTAATGCAAGTGCCTGACATGTAGAATGAGCCAACAAAAAAACAAGAGACACTGTCATTCTTCTGAGTTCTGGAAGAAGTGACAGAAGTGGTGAGAAAAAAAAGAACAGCTAAAAGATCGATAATCAAAAGTAAAGCTAAATTGACTTTTCTCAGACATTTCAATAATATGGCAGCAACTGTTATCATGTATGAAGGTAAAACAGAGAAACTGTAGATGAGGCTTCAGAGAGGGTAGCAAAAATACAGTTAGTTATGTCTTAAGCAAAGTGTGTGCCATTACAGATTTCTGTGTGAAAAGTTAGTTTTTCTTCCCTTACTATTAATTACCCTTCCACAACAGAAAATTAGATTACCAGGCACCAAAGTGCTATTATTTAAATATCAACATACTTACTTTCTTAATTATAGACAAGCCAGCAATTTAATTTCATATATTTTCTCAACAAAGGTATTAGCAGCATATGTTAGAAACTTAGGATCTTTTCAACACTTACGGTTTTCTGCAATCATTGCATAAGAATCTTTAATTATTCCTTTATTACTTTCACTTTTGAATGCTTTACTTCATTTTAAAAAGCAGAATAAGCTCTTAAAGCTTCTTCTTAATGAAGAAGCTTACAAAACTGTCCTTAATTTTCTTCACATTTTAATGTAAAAACTGATGACAAAGTTTCCCTAGAAGATCGGGATGGGACAGAAGAAACACTTCTTATACCTGAAATATCTCTTCCATCTTCTGAACACTTTTCTTCTCAGATTAAACTATTGACAACACAGATTTCATTTACAACATTTCGGTTTTCTTAACCTTAATCTAGATATGAGCATAATGGACAGAATACGTGCTAAGCTAAAGCTGTATACAACCACAGTATAAACACCAATTTTTTGGGAGCTGATAGACACCTCATCCCTGGAAACATTCAAGATTAGGTTGAAGGTGGCTCTAAGCAACCTGATCTAGTTAAAGATGCCCCTGCTCTTTGCTATGGGGTCAGAGTAGATGGCATTGAAGGTCCCTTCCAACTCAAACCATTCTGTGATTCCATGATTCTTTAATTTAAATTTCATACTAAAGTTTCAGCAGTTTCCTGCCAACACAGACTTTTAACTGCTCAAAAAAGAAAAAGTCAAAGTTTTTTTGTGGAATAAATGTTAAAGTTCTTATGATGTATCACAAAAGAGCTGACATGCACATACAAAGATAAGGTATTTAGGAAGCTGAAAACTATTAAAAAAAAAGCTTCATGAAAAACTGCCTCTGTATCTACACTTGCTGTGAAAGAATATGTAGAGATTAGATACACTGGGCACTACGCTGGGAATATGGGACAGTTAAAAGGAAAGTAGTAAAACTGAATAGATGTACAGTGTCTGTGCAAGCATCTGTTTTCTCTGCTACCTTACTAGCCTAGGCAAAGGAGAATAAACTTAAATTTAAGTTGTAGAAAAAAATAAAATCTTTTAAGTCATGATTATGCTCTCAAATCTCCAGTCCATGTTTTTCTGTCTGATGAAACAAAAGTTTCCTAGGCCTTGGTGAAGTGCTTGGTTTAATCAACTAGCATAACATCACAATCAATACCATATTTCTGTAAGTTTTAACACTTACTAGTCAACATCTTTAAAATACAGGTGGTAAAAGCCTAAAGAGCCACAAAGTGTAATAATTTCCTTTCTCAGAGGAAAATATAAAAAGTGATGGTATTAAAAAAGAATATAATGCTTATGTCACCATATTTACACCTTTCAAAATATGCTTTACTTTGCCTTTCTGATAAAGTCATAAGCCCTATTCACAACTAGCAACATGAGCTGTAATTTTTAATTATTTCTTATGAATCTGGTAAAGAGATAATTTAAGAATTCCATCTAACTGTTTGCATGAGGAAAAATGAAGAGATCCTTAGGGCAGAAAGCAGAAAACTCAGAACTATGGACTTCAAGAAAGCAGACCTTGGCCTCTTCAGAGATCTGCTTCCTGACATCTGGTTATTTTTCAGGGATCACCTCCTCCAAGACCAGAAGGCTGCACAACCGAAAAATGTAGACAAAAACATCAGGAAGCCTTGTCCTTGTGTGAGTAAGAAGCTCCTGGACAAACTCAAAAATAAAAAGGAAGCTTAGAGAGAATGGAAGCAAGGGCAGGTGGCCTGGGAGGAAAACTGAGATTGTTTGAGCAGCCAGTGATCAAGCTAGGACACCTAAAGCCCTGACAGAATTAAGTCTTACCAGAGACCTTGAGGGCAACAAGAAAAACATTTATATGCACATGGATAATAAATGGAAGACTACAGAGAATATGCCCTCTCTGGAAAGAAACAGGAAACTTGGTTACCCAGGACAATGAGAAGGCCAAGGTATTCAATGAAGTTTTTGTTTCAGTCTTCAATTGAAAATGTTCCACCTCACCAATTGCATTGGAGATGGCAAAGGCAGGGAGTGGGAAAATGAACTGCCAGGTATAGCTGAAAACAAATTTGAAAATATCTAAGGAACCTGAAAATGCAAAACTCTATTGAGATGCATCCATGTGTCCTGAGAGATCTGACAGAAGTGGCTACACCAGTAGCCATCACATGAATTTGTTGGAAAGACCAGTTAGTGGATAAGGAATTGGCTACATGGTCACGCTTGAAGAGCTGAGGTCCATGGCTTGATTTCCAAGCGGAAACCAGTGATAAGTGGTATCCCTCAGGGGTTGGTATTGGTACCAGCTTTTTAAAACATGTTTGTTGATGACATGGAGGCACAAGCTGTGTGGGGCAGTCGATGCCCTGAAAGGAAATGATGCCACCCAGAGGAACCTTGATAGGCTTGGATAGGCCTGTGAGAAGCTTGTGACGTTCAACAAAGCCAAGTGTGAGATCCTGAACCTGGTTCAGGACAATCCCAACACCAATACAGGCTGTGAGGAGAATGGATTGAGATGAGCCCTTGGGGAAGTCTGTAGATGAAAAGCTCAATATGACTCAGCAATATGCACTTGAAGCCCAGAAGGCCAATGGCATCCGGGGCTGCATCAGAAGGGGTGTGACCAGCAGGGCAAGGGAGGTGATTCTCTCCCTGGACTCTGCTCTTATGAGAACACACTTGGAGAACTGCATCCAGCTCTGGAGTCCTTAAGAGAAGGACCTATTGGACCTATTGGAACAAGTCCAGAGTAAAGTACTGGAGATCATCAGACTGGAGCACCTGTCCTATGAGGACAGGCTGAGCTGGCGTTGCTGAGCATGGAGAAGGCTCCAAGGAAACCTTAAAGCAGCCTTCCCATAATGGGGCCCACAGGATGGCTGGGGGCTTTTCATAAGGATATGAAGTGATAGGACAAGACGTAATGGCTTCAGATTGAAAGAGGGTGGATTTGGATTAGATATTAGGAAGAATTTCTTTGTATGAGGGTGATAAGGTACTATAACAGATTGCCCAGAGAAGTTGTGGTTGCCCCACCCATAGAATTATTCAGGACTAGGATGGATGAGGTTTTGAGCACTGGTCTCTAGAAGGAGATCTCTGCCAGTGGCAGGGGGATTGGAACTAGATGATCTTCAAGTCCCTTCAAACCAAACCATTCAATGATTTTTTGAAGACTGGGGTTTCATATTTGAATTTGAAGTGATATTTTACAATTATGTTTTTATTTTCCTTACATGAATAAGGATTAGAAAAAAAAAATCTCCTTTTAAAATATAATTTTAAAAATTATGACATTAAAAGAATATAACTTCATTATTGGTTTTGTGAGTTTATATTGTAGTAAAAAAGCAAACAAAAAGACCCACATGCTTTTAAATTATATTTTTCTTTCTTCTTTACTACTGCATGAAGAACATGTAAACATATTTTTGAAAATTTCAACTGGAAATATATATGCCTGGGATTATTTTGTGTGGCTAAAAAACATGTAGACATTATTACATGAATTTTCACAGACCTCAAATAATTGACCTGAATGCTCTATTGAGCATTCAGGTCAATAGAGATACTTAAATAGTGTATACATGATAAATATTTTCCTCAGTAGCTGAGGGAAGAGAGAGAGTGCAATCCTTTATGTTGTTTAGGGTGTACTACGAATAGAAACAAATGAATTCTCCATGAATGCATTCATATTATACTGTAAAATGCAATCATTTGACAAGTGTCTAGGAAAAATGCTTAGAAGAAAATCATCAACAGACAGACTTTTGAAATAGGTAGGATACATTGCATATTTTACCACTAGCAAAATTGCTATAATTAGAAAGTAAAACTCATGACTAAGTATGCATAACATTATATCTGTATCGATACACATAAAAGTGTTTTTTTTATTTAAATGTCTAAAAAATTATTATTTTATGCATCATACAATATAACGAAATATGTGTTACTGCAAAAGCAATCAGCTTAGACAGCTCATTAATCTTTCTCATACAAATATTTTGATCCCTCTATCTTTCCTCAACTATTTTTGTGAGTATGATTTAAAGATCAAAGAAATTATAACTGGTTTCCATGACAGCTTGAGATACAATGTGTTCTGCAATATGATGAACAATTAAATTCTGATTTAATTTCCTTTATTATTTTATGGTAACATAACATTAACAAAATAAATATGCTCTCATTGTGCTGTGTGGGGGAAGCAGTTTCCTGCCTTAGCACTACATTCACATATTTTCTGAAACTTACCAGATTTCCACTAGGCTAAATAATTTGTATTGACACAGTATTCTTTCACAGAGCTTAAAATTATATCTCCACATTTTGTAATGATACCCAAACCAACTCTCCTGGAGATATCTTGTGCAAGAAATACAGCTGCAGTTCTCTTGGGATATGTTAAGAGACTTTTACATTGGCTTCAGTATCTGAGTCAGCTTGCTCAGAATTTGCTAATTTGTGTATTTCCAAGTGGCTCTATTATGGTAAATGCTCTGAAAGAAATATTTCCATTACTTTCAGTAGGCTTTGGTCTAAACTCCGAACATTGTGTAGCAATAAATTGCATACAAATGATGCAAACTCTGTGTAAACTCATATTTAATTTTGTTCTTAATATATTAAACTCTGACATGTTTGTTAATATTAAGTCCTTTTTTTGATTAGGAAGGCTGGGATGAGGATCTAAAGTTGTCAATATTTATTGCAGAGATGTTTCTGAGCTTTTGAGGGGGCATTCCCTTTGGATGAACTCATTTTTTTTATATGTAGATATAATACAAAAAATGTGTAATTATCTGCAGATATGCAGACAGTATGCTCTCCCTATTCTGAATATAAAATGAGTTGAAAATTTGTTACCACAAAGACATAGACAACTAGTATAAAAAGTGCATCCTAAATAGAAAAAATGTGTCTAAAAAAAGTGTAATTTGTATGTTTCACATGTATAACAATATGTTGTGCGACTATCTTCCAGATAGTCGCACAACATATAGTTCCAGATCTTCCAGATCTTCTTCAGATCTTCCAGATAGTCCTTGATATCTCTACTTGTAGTTACCAAGAAACAGTTAGTAAAACCCATTCACAGGTTTTCATTGAAAATTAAAAGAGTGTTCAGTACATTATTTTCATTCTCCTCATGAAGATATTGAAGGTATAAATGTTACAAAATTGGTAACTTCCTTCACTGTGAGACATAAATGATTCCTTTGTCTACTACAACATTGACAATGCGAACTCTAAAACTGGTTTACAAGTTTTTCTCAGGTCAAGCATTATAAAAACAGTCACTGAGCAATAAAAACACTGCATGCTCTATCCTATAATCTATTTAGCTGTAATTATGCTTGATTTCATTATTTTGTTCCATGAAGAAAACTGTGAAAGTAATCAGTAGTTTTCAATATGTCACAAAACTCAAGTGATCTGTAAGGAAAGGGCAGAACATCTTTGCCCAAAGGCGTCTCTGCTCATTTCAGGTGTGGCTGAATTTTTATGTTAACATACAAAAACACTAGAGCTTTTTACCCACTCTTTTCTGAGCTCACTTTCCTTGGGTATTTTGGACTAAATAGCTAACATATACCACAGCAACTTTTGCAGGAAACAATGACATTTTAACTACACCTAGCTAGAATGTAGATGTCATATGGACTTTAAGAGTGTACACAGAGAGAATTTAATTACTTAGTACTTTAAACATGATTAGTCAAACTTACTGTATACTGCAATGAGGACAAATAGATAAACTAAAATTCTGTTTATTTATTTTTTGGCCCACTGTGCTTCATTAAGCATCACCAATAAAGAAGCAAAGTAAGAGCTAAGCATCAAAGACAGAATTTTCAAAAGCACAAAAATCAAGTCATTTATACACAGAGGGACAGGTACCTAACTGATACATGAAATCACCACAAATCTACACAAACAAATATCCTCTTCACAAAGCAGAGTTTACAAGTGCTTAGGGTTTACCTTTTTATTTGTTTTTGAGAGTGTTCTCTTAAACAGCTCAAAGAAGAAGTCACATTCTTAAACCCGAAGAGCTCAGCTCTCTCACATTTTAGGATATCCAATCTGACATTTGCATATACAACTCAAAAAACACATGGATCCTATACCATTTACTAAGAAGGGTACAATAAACTTTTTAATTTAAACTATTTAACTGTTTAAATTGCAAAACCTCCCCAAATCAGGGAATGTCTATCTTCCCAGGAGACATAGGCTCTGCCCCAAGTATATATTCCAAAACCTTAATGCAAATAAGCAATTAAAATAAAACTGCCAGAAGCTTACTTGATCATGATGATGTAATCTAGGAAAAAGACCCAAAGCACATGCTCCCTTCCCAAAAATCTCCACCAAACCAAACAAGTCTTTTCAGACTCTTTGATGTTTTGATTCAGATTCTGAAATAATAATCAGTTTCAGTTGAAATATTATTCTAAAATAAGAAACTTGATTTCATGTGCTCAACTAGATATGAAAAGGATAGATAATTTCTGACATAAATATTTTGAGATACAGTATTAATTTGTCATTAATATGTAATTAATATTAATTTGTGCATTAATATGTATTAACATTAATTCAGTGTATTCAGTGTATTTCAATTCTTGAAAAGCCTATAAAAGAAGTGAAATTCTACAAATGCAATGAAACACCACTATTTCAGTTTTATCTTTACTATTAAGCATGGATTTGCTGAAAGATTACTTCAAACTCCAGAGAAAGAGAAATTATACGTTTCATTGAGTTATTTTACTAATAAAGAGAAGGGCAATGAAAATTTTTTGTGATTCAACAGCTAGTTGCACTTGCATGCATCATATTCTCAAAAAATCCGAGTTCACAGGAAGAAATGCTCAAAACTCAAAATCCATTAAGCGTATGGTGATTAAGTAATGAGTAAGGACTGTCCAAAACCAATAGAAAATACAAATTATCTCTAATCCCTTATTAAAACATCTTTTGAATCTAGTGATGCTTACATTTTTCTAGTAGTGTTGCTTCTAGTATATTCAACAAGAATTAAACCAAAATATTTTATAACAAGCCATAACTCATTACAATTGAATTAGATCTTTACGAAACAGCAGAGAACCATCAGATCCACGTACAGGTGTAGAAAGACAACTCTGAAGTATGGCACTTATTTTTTTAACCATAACCAGAAAGCTTAGATCACTATATCAGTACATCATTAGTGGCAAACGAATGCAGAGATTATTTAATTTCTGTTAAGAAATTTTCTCTCTTTCTTGGAAAAAAATAGCAAGCATGGAGTTAATCAATACAGTCGATAACTCAAAGTCTTTAAAAAACAAAGCTCCTCTTCCCTTAAATCTCCAAGTGCAGCTTCTGTTAATAAGAAGAAATCAACAGCAATTACCAATAGTTTACTCCTAGTTAGATTGTTAAAAAATACCATACAGAAATCTGTCATAAACCCCCTGTTGGTTAAGATGCCAATGAGAAACACATTGTGGGACAATATGTAC
The DNA here is from genome assembly GCF_049639895.1 of Pseudopodoces humilis. Lineage (NCBI taxonomy): Eukaryota > Metazoa > Chordata > Aves > Passeriformes > Paridae > Pseudopodoces > Pseudopodoces humilis. The sequence continues at coordinate 35,935,443 of NC_142201.1, read as the reverse complement.
CAATGTAGATTGCTGTTAATTGCCTTCTGTTGTAACCCCTATCCACAGCAGGTCAAATTGTGGTCTCACTTATGTCACTGTAACCTCAGTGAAGTTAATGATTTGCATGGGCATTAGAAAAAGGATTTGAGCCTTGAATAACCAGAGATATTGTAGTTTGATATGTATGAATGAGGTGTATCTTATCATACATATGATATATTTTCAACCTTTATTCTAATTAAAAAAAAAAAAAGCAGGATCCTTAGAGATATACAGTATCAGCATTTTCTGTTTCAGAATTGAGAGGGAATAGCATAGTACGTTTTCTCCTCTACAAGCAGATTTACTTGAGAGTCTAGACCAAACTTTTTAAAACAAAGCAAGCCCATGTGGAGCCTTGGAGTGCCATAAGAATGGAGGGTGCCAAAGCAATAGGAGTTCCAAATGGAAAAGAAAACCAATTTGGTTATGTCTGTTGCCACTGAACATGTCAGGGCCTTTCAATTTTAGGATTCATGCAGCCTTCTACCTCATTTGCAGCTCCCTGTAATGTCGCTCTAGTAGGAACGGCGAAATGAACGACACAGACTCTCTAGGGAGTCGATCAGGAGAATTGCTCTTAGTTTATTACTTCAGGTCTTTCTTATAGACCGATACATGAAAAGTACAGAAAAGAAACTCTTATTGGTTAGTAAACTAACACATCACCATCATTGGTCAGTGAGGCACACACCCCTCGACCTTCTCCTGCAAAGAAAACAAGGAACAGACAAACAGCCCCTGCAAGGCTGTTTTCTTTCTCTGAGGATTGTTTTAATTCCTCCTCATAATTTCCCAGGCCACTTTCTCAGGCAAGACTGAGAAAGCTATGTGCCCTGCAGTTTCACATGCTCTCTGTTTCAGAGTTAGCATCCACACTGTATCATGTATAGTTATAGAATTCTTGGATTGATTGTAATGGAAGATGAATTTTTAAAGATGACAGATTTTTAAGGGAACATGTAAGACAGCAATCTGCATATCCTAAATTGCATTTTCTGTTTGATTATCTACCTTTCTATATGAAATATGCTCTTCCTCACCCTACTGTCATATAATCTCATACGATATTTTAGCTCTTGTCCAGTCTTTCTCTCTGGCTAAAGAGCACAAAGTCTATTTAAATACATCAGATTTCAGAAAAAAAAAAAAAATCTTTTACTCTTTTTCATCTTTCTCTTTGCTGGAAATACATTACATATAAGGACAAAAAAAAAGTAAGTTGTTAAAACAAATATGGAACAGATATAAGGGAAAAAAAACCCCATGTAAGTTGTTAGAACAAATGTGGAACACACATGCAGCTTAGGAAAGAGGAAATGTTTGTGTTGTCTGTGAGATCATGCCTGAAAACATTAAAATTTAAGAAAAAAATGTCATTAAATTTGTGTTTCATAATCACAGTCTCAGTCTCTAATTTTTCCCTTAAGTGTAGCCTTCAAGGTCTCTTATTTCTCTTTTTTATTTTTTTGGAAACGAATCCACTTCTATTCCATAACTCTTAGGGTACATGCCTTTGTTGATATTTCTTGATATTGCTGCATCTGTAAGCTTGGAACGCCTTCCACAAAACTAATATCAAGATGGATGGTAGAGAAAACAAGTATTTTTATTAATACTCATTGCTATCTTCTGAGGTTTTTTTATGAATGAATTAATGGATGAGTGGCATCAGATGCTGAGATCAAACTATGAAACAAAATTGCTGCTGAACAAGCAGAAAATGTAGAAGAGATGGACTACTGCTGTTATTAGTTGTACAGGTAAAGAAAAAATTGACATTGCTTCCAGGCAAATGTAATAAAGCTGAACAAAAGACTGTAGGGGAATGCTATCAAATACATATTCATTCCTTAGGCACAATGGAAACACACAATAATTTACTAACATGGATAGTCATAACCCCAAGTAGTTTAACAGAATTGCAGCAATTCAAATTAATTGGCTCTCTTCAGAACTTCCTAAAAAGTCACTGCCATAATGGTAATATGTTCCAGAGCTTCCGAACAACTGATACTAACTGGATGCATAAATGCTGCAATGTACAAGAAGAAAAGAGAGGAGGGTTCAGCATTGCACAAAATCTTCTGTAGACCAACAGACACAGAAAAGTAAATTGAAACTGAGAGGAGGATTTAAAAACCCATAATGCTTTGAATCACAGGCATTGCATTTTGAGTTTGGTTCTGAAGTATGGAATGCCACATAAGCTACAGAAGTACAGACCATCTAAAAAAAAGTATCAACTTTTTGTCATCATTATCTTTTTATGACAAATGTTCAGTCTGTTCAAAGGTAGATTCACAGGTTCTCAAGAAAACTAATTACTGATGTGAATAGTAGTGCCTTTGCTGTGAAAAAATCCACATAGCAGGTGTTGATGGAGATAAAAAAAAGTATGTGTCTAGCCACTCTCCACATTCAAAGGGAAGTGATAAAACTGTTTTCAATTTCTATTTGTTTTTGTATAAAATCTTACAAATTTTGATAGAAAAATATTTTTAAATTGAAAATAGCCAATAAGGTTCCGGAATTTTAGGTCATCTCTTATTCTGTTTTTGGCTGAGATAGAGTTAATCTTCTTCCATGTAGCTGGTACAGGGCTTTGTTTTTGATTAAGTGTGAGAATAATGTTGACAACATATTGATGTTTTGGTTTTTGCTCAGTAGTGCTTGCTCTAAATCAAGGACTTTTCAGACTCGTATGCTCTGACAGCAAGCAGGTGCACAAGAAGCCAGAAGGGAGCATGGCCAGAGTAGCTGACCCAAACCAGCCAAGAGGATATTCCATAAAATAGAATGTCATGCTCAGTATATTAACTAAGGGGAGTTGGCTGTGATCCCTGCTCAGGGATGGGCTGGGCACGAGCCAGCAGGTATTGAGTAATTGTACCCTCCATCACTTTTTTCTTGGGTCTTATTCTTGTCTTTCTTTTTCATTACAATTTATCATTATTATATTTGACCTTGTTTTAATTATTAAATTGTTCTGATCTCAACTTATGAGTTTTCTTTTTTTTTAATTCTCCTCCCCATCCCATGTGGGAAGGGAGGCCAAGTGGATTGCTGACTAGTGCTGAGTTGCCAGCTGGGGTTAAGCCATAACAGCTGTACAGTTTAGGAACAGTTCTCCTGGGCTCCTCAGGCAGAATGAGCAAAACCAGTAAGCCATCAAACTGTGAATTTTGAAGAGCACCTCAGCATTACATCGTCACACTGGGCTCACATTATTTACCATGGGATGATAACACAGAGTATGTAAAGATGCACCAGAGACAGGTTTCATTATCATTTGAGCAATGTCAAGGTTAATGTCGTTGGATGTTCAAGAACTATGTTGCTGCAAACCCTACCTGGAGCTCCTGAGCAGCAGTGCTTTTCCTACACAGCTCAGCTGCTGTTCAAACATCAGGAGCAGAAGAGGCATCTGCACTGTTAACACACAGGAAACAGGCTCTTTACAGCCACCTTGATGTTAAGGTAGCTTAAACTGATAGCTGTTTCTACTGCTATTAAAAAATAAACTGAAAAGAGAGAAAATTATCTAGAAAAATGGAGGTAACTTCCATTATATAGTGCGCTCTAAGAAGGGAAACCAAACTCAAAGCAGCATATAGCTATCGGCAATTTACTCTGTAACAGCTTTGGGATGGAAACTAATCATTCGCCTCTGCACAGCAGTGTATTTTTCCTGTGAATATCAGAAATCATACTGTATTTTAATCAGTTTGGTAAAGCACTGTGTGTGTGTGTGTAGGTAGCTTTAAATCACACTATAGATTAACTAATATAGGAAGTAGCATTTGGGATGTTGGTATTCCATGTCTTTCTAAAATACCCTCATTTAGTAAATTACATGAGCCATAAATAACTTTGTTGAGACAGATGTGCCTTGAGAGGATGGACTCATCCAGATTCACACCATTTCCACTACAAAAAAACCCGCCCCCAGATACCCACCTCCCTCTGAAGTCTTAAGAAAATCCCTTCATAGCCATGTAATTTATTGCAAAAACTATAGCCTACAAGGTTTTTAAGCACAGTCTTGCTGATACACAGAAGACTGCCACACATGAATTACAACAAACCTTACATGCATATTTTCTCATCTGAGCAATAACCAAGAGGTGTCTTTACACTTTCAGTGATGGAAAGGCAAAGATAAATATTAAACTGGATGTCTGACAGCTGGTATTAAAATCAAGGCCAGCTGCTGTCCCACAAAGCCGGCAGTCATTCAGCTTCAACTCTTAGCTTATTCCGAATTATTCACATTTTTCTAAGAACATTGGGCTCCCATCAATTTTATTTTTTTTTTTCATGGTAAAGGAAACCTTTATCTGAATTTTTACTAACAATTTTTTTTCCCAACAGAATTTAAATAAAAATACAAAAAGCTATAGACATTCATTAGCCTTTCAACAACAGACAGAAGAAAAATTACCCCATTCTCTGTTTCTCTTGCAGAATAATGACAGCAAGGAGATGCTCGAGATGCACATATGGGAGACAAGGTAGAGACTGATGTTAGAACTGTGTGCTTAAATACACCCTATAAAATCCAAATCATGGGAATTGCAGTTTATCATCTAAATAGATATTTGCAATCCTATTGGACTTTAACATAACCACACACTCTGGAATTTCTCTTCCAGGGCAGTTGTTCCTTTTTCACAGGCTTTAAAATTCCAGTGAGGGTAAGTTTAATCACATGGAAACACCCCTACCATGTACATATGATCCAGTGTTGCAGCTCAGTCATGGCCATGCTGAGCTTCACTGCTTCACTTCTAATTGCACCAGCACTGTCTTGCTTTGCACTCCACACTTATTCCACAGTCACTGCCTTGACTTTTGTTACCTCTGAGATCTTCGTCTCTTGTCCTTGCAACTTGGCTGAAGTTGAACTCTAGAGCACAGTCTCTTTATTCATTGACATTGTTGTTCTGCTGTTTAAAAAAAAAGGTACAAGCTGAGGGTTCAATTACAGAGGGCAGTTGCATTGCCTCAGGGGGTGGAGAAACCTACAAACTGTGAATCAGCATTACAATATGCCTCCTATTTCTCTTCTTCTATAAAGTCATTGATGTATCCCCCCTACGCCACCCCTAAACTTAATTATATACTAAGGCATGTATAATTAATTAATTATACATGCTCTGATACAGCTGCACTGGCCGTAACACTGGGAGGGGAAAAACTGAGCCTACCACCTGTGCAGGAGGGGAAATAATAGCTCTATTGAGGCTGTCTTTGACTTCCTTGTTGTACTGTTCCTAGATTATAACTTTAAAAAGGAGGAAAGGGAAAATGTTAGAAAGTAAGCACTTTTTCCAGGAGTTTGTTTTATTTTACTGGGCTTCAGATCAAACTTTTGGTTTGAAAATCATGTGTAGATGTGAAACTAGTTTGTCTAGCGAGATATACATTTTCTCTCAAGGGATGTCTGACAATCTGTTAACACAGTGTATAATGGAGAGGGTAGGGGGCAGATCACAGGCCAGATTGTTAGCTAGTATAAAAGAGGTGTTAATGCCATTGACTTTAATAGGGCTACGTCAATATCCACCAGCTTAAGATTCTCTGTATCACAGCCCACAGACCACTTGCGGCTCCCGAAGCCTTTGTATTCAGTCCACAAAGGGACTTTTTAATTGTGGCTATACTTGACAGAATCATAAAAATGTACTATTATCAGTTTACCCAGTGATTCTCTAGCATTCCTAAGGATTAACCTCTCTCTTTGGAAGCATACAGAGTTGTGAGAAAACCTTCTCAGCTAAATCCAAGTTCAATTCAGGAGTGACCATTGGAAACTTTCATTAAATCATTTATATTGTGATAACTCATTTTGAACACATGCTGTCTCAATTTATTAGCAAGGAAATTTAGCTGTGAAGATTCCATCTGTGAGTATATTAAGAAAACATGTTGATTTTTTAAAGTAACTTTTTATATGTAATGTAACACCTTATAAATTTAAGACAAAAAAGCAACAGAATTAATGTAAACTTTATAATGCTGGTCTCAGACTGATGTTTTATCTGTCAAGGGTTCCAGCATAAATAAAAATTTCAGGATTCCTGTTTTATATTCTAATTAATTAAAGTTAATTAAAGTATAGTAGATATTCAGCATGGAATTATTTCTGTGGAATGGAAGTTCTTACTTACAAAAAAAGGTGACCTTGCTCTCCAGAAGTCAGTAGGAAAATAAACTTGAATGTCTTTAGGCAACTAGAATTGCACTGACTTCTCTAGCATTTGAATACGTGCCATGTTTGCTTATTCTTCCTAAAGAATAGCATTCACAATATTAAGGACTTAAAAGACACAGTAGGACTCTCCAAGTCCCCTACACCAGTTTATCCTCCCCTCCAGATCATGCTTAATAATAAAAAATAAAGGATGATCACTTTGTATTAAGTAGTTGTGGGGGGTTCGTGGCTAAAAGCCTTTAATGCCTCAAACTTAATTTTATAGTCTGCCCCAAACTCCTCCACTGAGCAGTAAAAACCTTTTCTTCTCCAAATAAAGGCTATATCTGCATATGTGAAGACTAGGGAACAGCTGGGCCACAGAGAAATTATCAAATATTGTGCAAGTTGGCAATATCAAAACTGTTTATGTTGGAATAACTTTTGCCCAAGAGGTGGGTGCACTTTGGCAGTCAGTGAAATGATCCCCAGATACCCATGGCTCCCATCGCTGTTGATATATTAAATATGTACCAAATTGTGTATACAGAAAACACACACGTCAAAAGTTGACATCAGTGGGAAACAGATAATCCTCTAAAGGCAAAATGAGTCAAGTAATTTTGTTGAACTATCTTGAAGTTGCACAGACTTCTTGGTCAGTATGGCAAAAAAATAGGATGGCAAAGAATTACTGTTATTAACAATAGTGTTATCTTAACATAAGAGGTTTAAAAAATAAGGAAAGTTTATCACAAGACTGCTAAAGGTTCCTGCAGTTTTATTTTCATCAAAATAATAGGTTTTTTTAAATATCCAATGTTAACCAAATTTACTCTAGAGACTAGTGTCAATTTTAATTTCTTTTCATTTTTTGCCACTAGAGTGCTGATATCTAATTCACCATGGAATGAAAAATTTATTTTTTTATAATATGTGGATATTGTAAATAATTAATATACATAGCTGTATATCTTTCAGAAAATTTCCTTAGTTCTCAAATTCAGAGTAAAAATTTGTCAGGATAATCCTAAATTTTCTTCCTATAATTTTTTTTCTTTGTTCATGCTCATATTGGTATCAGTTAAGCCCACTTAAGATGATGCTTAATAAAATTTACATGCTTTTAAGAATAATTTTGTTTTCAAATAAATAATTAAAAAACCCTAGAAATATCAGTCTGTAAACAACATTATAATAAAATTTTTTCTAATCTTGCTGCTTCATACAAACTTTTTTCTTTTTTCCCCAGATTTATGCTATAATTTCTTCTTGTTCTAGCAGCAGAAAACATTAGCCATCTTTGTATTTCAGGAAGAAGTTAAACATCAAATAAACAAAATAAACTTTTGTACAGCATAATACATAATACATTAAGTTCTTACTGTTTTGTAGCTTGCATTTATTTCATTTCTTATGGTCAAAGACAAAAAATGAAGCCCAAATCGAGTAAAAAACTCAAATAAACTTATTCAGAATTTTGAGTGGAGTCAAACAGTTCCTAACACCTAAGAATGGAGGCAAAAATTTTATTCTGCTTGTCATGTAGGAAAAGCTTTTTCAATGGAAAACAAAGCACTCTCCCATTTTAGTGTTTGCCATTTTATCAAGCTAGACAAAAAGGGAAGTTGGCTGCTGTAGCTAATGGACTATATACCTCTTTATTCAAATGAAGTTATATTAACAGTATTGAAGACTGTTTCAACCTATATAGAACACGTAATACAGACCAGAGTAGACCTCTGGTATTCTAAGTCGAGGTACATCTATGGAAGTCTTGTATTGCATAAGAGTATCTGTAAAGCAAGAAGTAGTAGTCTGTAAAAGCTGGCATGACTTTACAAAATATACAAAAAACTTTCAAGAAAACCCAGAAAACTGTTGGTGTTCGAAACATTTTTTTCCCTTCTGTGGTAAAACATTCCTAATCAGGTTAGTTTCTTAGCTGTATCTGGTTTTCATCTTATCTCAGATGATGCAATGGAAAGAAGACTCTAAGCACAAATACTGTGCCAATTATTCATGCAGCCATATTTGCGCAATAGGACATGAGTAATTCTCATTTTTCAAAAGTGAGTTTTTTAAGAGGCTTTCTAGCTCAGTCCAGAAATCCTCAGTTCAGTTTCCTTCTTTCAGCTCTTTAGCAATTTGTAGTTTACTGCGCAGCTGGATACGTGCAGAAAGACACTCTTCCATAATGGAACACACTGCAAAATGGCCTTTTCATTCCTGTTATCTGTATTCTTTCAGCTACTCTGTTCATTTGCTCCTTTACCAAACACAAACTTGTATTTTTTTTTAAAGAAAGAATTATATTCCTCTTTTTAGATCTTACTTACCTTTTCAGCCAGCACCATTGTTTACATGAAGTTCTTTTGCTAGAGCCTCTGATTTTCCTGTTTTTTGTGACTTGTGCTTTCTTTCAGTTAATCTGCCTCAACAGCAAATTTGCACTCTCTGAGAAAAATAATGTCTTGATTTAATGTTAACTACTTGATTAAATACAACACATTTTGCTATTCATAAATGTTTTCAAGAGGGCCACTAGTAGGTTATAGGCTCTACTGAACACTCTTTATAGAATTTTTTTTACTGCAAATAGTAAACACATGCCTGCAAGGAAAAAAAGCAATATTCTGCTCTTATTCTATTTCAACCCTTTGTATTCTAAGATGCCTAAAACATCTGATACGTATCTTTCAAGGAAGGTCAGAAGGTGTATACCAGTGGTACAGCTTCATATGTAAACACCTCAAAACCTTAGATTTTTGGTCTTGCCATTTCTTTCCAGCCATTTTGTCCTACACTCTGTAATTCTCAAATAAGCATTTTCTTACACAAAGATTATTGTGGAATGATGTATGGGAGTATGTCCTCTCTGTAAATTAAACAGTTCCCATTTCCATGGAATGGCACCAAAATCAAACAATATAACTTCTTTTAAATTTTACTTTAGTTATCTCTGTCAACTTCTGATAAACTAAAATTCTGTTCATTAGCAACAGAGCTTTGTAATGGCATATAGATACAGAAGGGGGACATCCAAACAGAAAGCACCAAAATTAAAACTCTTTTAAATAGATGGCTCCTGCTTGTGTCCAGTTGTCTGTCTTCTCCTTCCATGAATCACTTTGAAGATGAGGTCATCCTCAGAACTTGTGAGAGAGCTGAGGCCCTGCCTAAAAATTAGGGAAAGTGATGGTAAATCAGTCCAGCATAAATAACTTTCAAAAGAAAACATTACTGAGGTTGAGATGTGTTGCACTTCATTATTTATGAGCCTTACATATTTTTTGGATGGAGATAAATATAAAAAAAAAAAAAAAATATAAGCTTGTTGTTTCAAAATTTCCTGCCTGCTTATACAGATCCCTGGTTTTGGTTAACTCACAAAACTGGCCCTGAAATAGCCTGAACACAGCACAGACTTCTGGAGTCGAGGCAGTCACCAGGTTCTATCTATGAGAAATTCCACACTTAAGCCATGCTGTCAATTAGACAGGTCCCACTGTAATGGTGTGTCTTCTGTCAAACATTACTGAATAGGCCCTTGTTCCATTTGATACTATCCTGAGGAAGCTTTATCACAGTTCTGATGCATGGTAACCTGATAAGACTTCATTTAGCACCCTTCTATCACTATTTAACCTTAACATGCATCTAAAATCTACCATCAAAATAGCAGAATTGTTTTTTTTTGGTGATGGAGTGCTCACTAGTGGTTAAAGCAGATTAGCTAAGGGTTTTTATTACAAAATAGAGTCTGTATCCCACAGTCGTGATAAATCCTTGGTAACAGGAGTTGCATCATCTAAAAGACTAGCTGTTCATACCTGATAAGGTTTCTAAGAGCATAAAAATCTCTAAACAGACCAATTATGTGAGAGAGGCATTTATAAGGTGTCAGCATTATTGTTAGATAATGCCTTAATTGAGATATCTATATGTTTCTTAGGAGACTAAAAAAATACCTTATTATAATGATGCTTGAGAAATTCAGATCATCTGTTTTATGGAGGAAACAAAAAATTAATATTTCTGGTTATTATATTTATATTTAAATCTGACACCCCTTACCATTTAACAGAGTATGTATAGCTAAAAATATCAGAAGGCTCTTTAGTTTGTTCATAAAATGTTGAGACCAATTCTTAAATCAATTTCAAAGTTATTAATCTGTCAGTCAACTGTGTGGGATCAAATGTGAAAAGAGTTAAGAAGATGCTTCAGAGCCATCAGATTCTTTTATCTTTTTCCCTCAAAAATACAAAATAGCATTCAAGAAATTAAATGATTAATTAAATTTATGCTTATATAACTTAAGTAACTTCTTACATAAATAGAATATGTATGTTTGATGCACATATCTCTGTTTAGCCAGAATTTTGGAGGCAGGGTTGTTTTTAAAGCTTTCCACTGCTCCAGGTATGTTCTGTACTCACTGCTGCATCTACAGCCAGGTTATGTCACACAGACATCACATGCAGTGACAAGTAGTTTATTCCAAACACTAGCTAGATTTCACAATCTCCAGTAAACTTCTGTTGCAACATCGCCATTGAAAATATAATATTCAACCCTTTATTTAAACTAAAGTAGATGAGTTTGTGTTTTTAGGGAAAACATGTTAAGGAGATCTATTCAAGAATGTGAAAAAGCATGTCAGAATCTAGGAACAATGGAGTTCAGAATGCCTTTTCAATTTATAATGCTACAATAAAGAAAATGCTAAATATGTAGAGTATATGCTTTATACTGTATATAAAAACTTGTATACATGTACCACTATGTATGCTTATATGTGCATTTATAAAAGAGCTCTGCAGGAAATTAACCATTAATTCTATCATAAATATTGTTGTCATAATTTATTTAATATCTTATGAAAATTTGGAGTGTTTTAATCAGTGGTCTTTTAAATCAAAGATTTGAACCACACAATTTTCAAGACTTAAAATTTTAACTCATTTTCCAAGAATAAAAAAAAATTTCAAAATTGTCAAATTGTAGATTGTAATCTAAATCATAACAGGAAAAGAGTTATTTTCAGTATCCATGATGTAAGTGGTTACTAATATATCCATGCAGCTGGGGGAAAGGATATTAAAAAGGGGCTTAAATAAACTACATTTCTCTGACAGTAACTTGGTTGTGATTCATAGTCATAACAGCAATTATTTTCTGATCTCAACAGGCTGAGGAAGTAGGGAGTGCCATTTCTTCAGTTTGGGTTGTGGAGGATGGCAGTAAACTAAAAATTGCTTTTCCACTTACACTCTTTTGTGCCCTAAACTACCTTTTATAAATAGAGTTAACCGGTAACAATTCCACATCATGATGTATTTTTGTGATTTAATCTGTGTTTGGGGTCTCCTCCCACACACTGTCACTCATCAGATACACCACAGCATCTTCACTCTAGTATTTTTGGCAAAAATAAGTAGAGCATCTGTTAAGTTGATTGAGAGCTTTCTCACCAGGTAATAACCTTTACCTAGTGATATCCTGAAACTGGAGAAGGATTGCAAAAATCTGTTAAAGTTTTCCTCATTAAAAAAATCCATTTTACCAAATATATCAAATTTTGGAATCAATGTCAGTCACTAATAGAACAGAAAGATTTTATAACAGTACACAAGCAGATGTAGAATTTATACTGGATCAATTAAGAACAGAATAAACAGCAGGTATTTTTCTTTGAAAACTATTTATTTCCATGGGGTGGGGGAGAAATGGAGCAACAAAACATTTTTTGTTTAGGAAATTATTTGCTACTAGTAAGTCTTTAAAGATCACATTGGAAATCCTTGGTAACACTTTATGTGTTTTCCAAAAATGTGCAGTCTGAAACAATATATGTTAAATGTTGGTGATATTTTATTTCCCTCAGTACTTCAGGTCTAGTGTCTAATAATACAGTGAATAAACCATACATGAGTTGGGGAAAAAAAAAAAAAATCATGCTCATTTATAATCAATGACCTTCATAATTAGTGACAAGGATTTTCAAGGATGGGAAGATTTTGAAATGTATCATCAGAATCAAGAAATACTCTCTTTTTGTTGATTTGGGATTTTTCACAAAATAGATTATGTAAGTGAAGAGAGCAAATCCTTTTGGTTTTATTGATATAACATATACTATAAATATGTGTCTGGCTCACCAGAAAACAAGCCCCCCAGAGTGCTTGTCCTTATCTTTTATATGCTGATGAAAATGCAGGACTACAAAACCCATGCACATATGCACAAGGTTATATGGGACCTAGCCTCTAGATTAGAATTTAACTGGGAGATTGAAGCGAAATGTTTCCAATGTTAAATTGCTTTGTCTGTGACCACAGAGTGCCACCACACAGGTGAAATGTGTTAATTTGTCTAACCAAGGAGATGCATTTACCTACTTGAGCCATGTGTTTCTGTACAACTGATTACCTTGACAAACAGAAGCAGAATTAAATGAATCTCCATTATTGTAGACTATGTATCATTTTTGTAGACTATGTATGGTAAAACTCAGCAGTGTCTTTCTCTGTTAAAGTGCTGCCTATTGATGGCAGCAATGTGGTTTTGACTTGATTCATCCCTTCAGGAATGTCTGACTAAAAATGTCTTGTTTGTGATTTGAATCTAATTACTTAAAAGTTCAGAATAAATGTTTCTCACAAATTGATGTTTTAATATCTCACAAATCCTTCTATGAAGTTTTGTTAGACAGAAGAAAATATATATATATTTATCATGACAGTGATTCTTTGATGTGGAATTGATTCTTCAGGCTCTGAAACTTCATTATAGTTATAAAGAAAATATCTATTTTTCAACACTGTTTAATGAGTGAGTACAAGGCTTTTTAGCTAACTGCTAAAGTATGATTGCTTTGATCTTTTAGCTATAGTCCTTTGGAAATGACAGCTTGCAAAGAAACACAAGAAATCATTCAGATTGAAAACCTACTGAGAAATACTAGAGAATAAGGGTTTTTCTTTGGCTTCAGGATATCATATCACTTCATGGTAAGAAACCCAAACCTGTGTCATTACTCTATTGTAAAGCCAGAGAGAGATCCCTGTGGTCCAAAAAAGTAAACTTATATCACTTTAGATGAAACTAAATTTGTTTGACTTTTTCTGTGAATCCTACCACATTCAGAATGGAATGTGGGTACCTCTGTACTCCTATTAAATACTATAGCCAGGAGATAATAAACAAGGACATGAAACTGGCAGTCATAACTCATTAGGCCACAGAGACCACTGGAAAGGGATTTTTCCTCTTGAGTGACAGATCCAGCATTTGAGAACTGGTCCAGCAGCTAAATCAAGGAAACACATCTTTGGTTTTCCCTTATTTATCTTAAAACCCTATGTAATATCATATGGAATTTAATTGGTGCAAAAATTTTCTGGGCAGTTCTTTGAAAATCTTACTTTTTCCCTTACCCTTCTGTCCGAAGGATTACTCACAGGAGAATTCTCACTTTTTCAATCAAAATGGTCACGACTTAGTGCTGTACAATAGAAGAAAGGCATTTTCAGTCTGATCACTTGCCATGAAATATTAATACACATTAAATGTTGATTGGCATTTATATGCTTTTGGAGATCTTGGCCTCTTTTAACAGAGCTTCTTGTTCATTGAAGGAAAATAGCAGTACTTGCAGTTCAAAGACTACTCATTAACAGCTCTAGCTGTCAGTAGCAACAATAACTTACAGGAAACTGAAACCAAGAAATCCATTGTCACAATGTGTAAAAGAGCTTTGGACTATATCACCCAAGTAATTAAGTTTTAAATCCCACATATTCCTCAAAAACTCTTTGTGGTTTTGTGATGAAAACACATCTGGGCAGGTCCTTGGGCTGTTGCTACTTCACTTATTTATCATATATGGCTGATAATGCAATGTCTACATAACAGAGGCTGTGCAAAACCATCACTTTCTTTTAACTTCAGAATATAAGGATGACTTAACATTTTTTTCCCTTTCTTTTTTTTTATTTTTTTTTTTCTGTGTGTCTTATGAAAATTAGGGAAATTAGAGATAAAATGGTTGGAGGAAAAAGAAAATAAAATGCTTTTTAAGAAATAAATGATTTCAAGGAGCAAAGTAACAATTGTTAAATGACAAACTAAACAACTATTGTTTTCTGCCATCCTTACATGTGCTAAGTATTAATAATTTAAGATTCACTCAACATAATCGTGGGATGTAGGGTTATTTGTCATGAGTATGAACAGCAGTAACTCAGACATTAGAGGTTTTTAAAAAGATCAACTATAAGATGATATCCTGACATTAATTAGTTTATTATAAATTTTATGTAATGACTAAAAACTGACTTTCACATCTGATACTAATGTAATTTATATTTACAGTTTTATATAAGGCAAAATATTAAAACACTTTACATCCACAAAGAGCATATATATTTCAAACTTTGAGCTTCCATAATTTGATAAATTATGCCTCAGATATGTTAAAAATTCAAGGTCTTGCAGCTATGTCTGATTCTTTCACTCAGCCCTTCAAGAACTGAATTAGTCAATGAACGTGTGTATTGGAGAGCTTGGTTAGTCCTACACATATCAAGTGACATGATTGCCATCTGGATCTTTCACTCTCTTTTAGGAAAGGGTCACAGAGGAATTTCTTGGCAGTTTGAAAAACTTTAGTCTTTTATATTCAAAATCATTAGCCCAGCCATTTATCTCCTCCAGCCACCTCTACAATTAATTTTTTGCTGTGTTGAGCCTCAAGAGCTACACTGGCTGTGTTTTCTTAGATGTATGGCAGTTATATTCACTTATTGATAATCAAACTTCCCAGGAAGGAATTCTGAATATAGTACTCTCATTTCTGATGTTTATTTGAGTTCACCAAATATCTTTACCTAATACTGCACTAAATAATTACCAAAGGTCACATTTGGAGGTGATCACTGATCAGTACTCCTCTAAATCTGTTAATAATTTTCTACCAGACCTTATACCTCTCGTACACACGGGAATGTGTGTACACACATCTAGATTTGTGGAACAAATCTAGCAGTTCAGACATACACTGGCTTCCTTCAGGGAAAGTTCTACTGCTATCCAGTATTCCTAAGCATGGAGAGCTAGAACAAGAAACATCAGGAGTTTAAAAGAAATCCAAGTGTTACTTGTAATTTCTTGTCTTGTTGATCTAAATATCTTGGACAAGAACCAGATCCCTGAAGTGATCCTTATGTGTTGAGTATTCCTTGAGTTAATCAAGAATTTAACATTGAACAGGACAACAAACTTGAAAATGAGAATGAATTCACTATTACTGCTTTTTTACAAGGAAACACCACAAATAATGAAATCGAAACAGCTACTGCTTTTCCCAAAAATAAATTAAGAAGTTTTTTCTAGAGTAGAAAAAAGTACTAAGATTTTCAGTTGGGAAAATAAGAAAATAGATCAATTGTAAACTTTTTTTAATCTGTGTTTTAGAACAAAGTACTAAGCTTAAAATTCATATTTCAACTAATTTTTTGGATAGAATTTTATTGGCATTTAATTAAAAGCATGGATAAATATACAGGAGATAAAAACTACTGGAATCTAAAGCAAACTATGTTTCTTTCTCCATTCTTTCATTCAACTGCTAAAAAAAACCAGCTTCAGGTAAAGTCAAAGAATTAATCAGACAGAGTATGCTTTTAGTTTGGTCATACTGTCTATGTTGTGCTTCCTCACATTTTTTCTCTAGGGTAGTGTGAAGTCAATATTGTTAACACTGCATCCACTATATTGACAACAGTAACCAAACCTTTCTGTTCAACAGGATTTTTTTGTTGTTTCTATTTTGATTGAGACATGCATTATTTCAACTTCTCTGTAAAAGAAGACTGTTTATTTTCAACATTTATTAGGAACAAACAAGAAGGTTCATTGTTCATATAGTCAGGAAGAAAAAAACCGCAAACTTGCCTATAGAAATTATTGTAAATCTTCCACTATATTTATAATACATAAGTCACCTATGTTCTTGAAATTGCACTGATGAGGATATCAAGATAAAAAATTGACCACTCTTTCTTAACCAAAAATGAGCAAAGAGTTTAAAGTATTTAAAATGTTAGAAATGTTCTTTGAGTACAGATAGTGCATTAAATCACAAATATATGAATTTGTCCTTTATGAGATATCATCTGTAGCATTATTGCCTGCAATATTTTAAGGCTTATTTTTCGTCTGATGATGGTGCTGCATTTTTACTCCCCATATTCTCAGTTGAATCTTGATGTGATTTTTCTCAATGCCATTTTTTGAGCACAAGGGTCAAGTTAGATTTTGAGGTGTCAGCATTATGAATTTGAAGCAATCCTATTGATGTAAAAGTTATGAAAACAAAGACCAACCTCTCAACCTCAGTGGAGGTTAAATATGACCAAGTCCATATGTACTATAAAATATGAGGATGTACACAGCTAAATAATGGACATTTGGCTCTCAGTACTGAAGAATTATTCTTGCAATGTGAAAACCGATATAGAAAAGATTTAGATAACAAAATATGGTTGGGGTTTTTTTCCCTAATTAAAGATTTTATACCTTGAAACTGCCCAAGGTCAAAGGATTCTACATTTTTTTATACCAGCATAATTCAAACTTCCTTGATATGTTTTGTGTTTCTTGGCCTAATAATTGTAGGTATTACTTAAATAATATATTTATCTTTCTATATATGCCTATACATCTGTGAGTGTCTATGTGTGAATAAGAGAGTGAGTTTATGTGACTGTGTATGTAAGCCTGATGGCTGAGATCCCAAACTGGAGCAAAATCCCATCATTTCCCTATTACCTTTTGGAGGGGAAGGCAATCCAAATTTTTCTGGACTGTGCTTGATTATTTTCTGATAGAACTAGAGGGACACAAATGTAGAGAAAAAAAATGGGAAAAATAGAGTTTTCCTTGCATTTTTTGTTTGTATTTAATTTCTATTTAAAAGGGAGAAGCTTGTAATGTAAAAAGTTTTGTCTAGCTTTCTAAAAGCTCATAAGGTGTTTAGGAACATTACATTTCATCAGCAACCTCCAGCATAGGGGCATGAAGGGCAGAATTTGTAATAAGAAAATCAGGAATATGCTTACAGTTTTCCTAACAATGTATGAGACAGCAAGAGCTGCTTTAACATTTTCTATGGTTCTCCTGCATTTCTTTCCAACCCTTAAACACAGCAACAAGCATGGTTGGCCAGTCTGCTGCCATTTACTAGAGCACAGAGGAATGAGGACCACCATGAGCTGCAGTGGAAGGCTTGCACAGATAGCAGGAGTAAAGAAAGGCATGAGTTGCAGCCCGTTGAAGATATATGCAATATGTTTTTGAGTACTGGGTGGCCCAGAGTAAGGTCCAGCTAATGGGAACAAGGCTAACAAGCCAGGAGCTGCTGATGCCACAGATCCCAGCATTAGGGAATAGCTGTGTTGTGTGGCAGTGCATGTGTGAGTGCTGGGACATGGCATGACTCACTGGACCTTTAACAGGGTCAGACTTCTCCTACAGGTGCAGCTTGGGGTAATAACAGGTGACAGCCAAGTTGGCTGAAGAAAAATGATAACTTGATGGATCAGATCAACTTAAACCATGCTACACTACCCAGTGGAACCTCTGATTGAGACTTACTGGAGAACAGAGACCCTGTGTTGTACCAAGGTGCAAAGCACTTTGCCTAAGGATCTCCTCTTCAGAGAAAAAGATCACCAAATTACTCTGACATTTAAAGAATGAGTTACTGTTCCTTCACTCATCTAACATCACAGAATTTTATTTTCTCTCTTTAATATAAATGTCATGTTAGGCATTAGATTCATATTTGTGAATGGAGTTAATTTCTCACTGGAAAATGAAAAGTTGAACATAAAATTTGAGGCTTCTGACCAGATTTTTTTTTTTTTTTTCATTAATTTAATGAAACTCTTGGATCTGGTCATGCTTCTGCCAGGGAAGGCCTTTAGTAGGGTTACCAACACAATTTATATTTATATTATACATTTATACATGCGCACACAAACATTTTTTATTTTAATACTTTTGGTTTACTTCATATTGCATAAACATGTCACTGTTAATGGTCTTATGGAGTACAATCCATAGTCTTTGGCATTTCCAGCCTTTTATGGGTGGTCTGTCTGTTTCTGCTCCTCAATGCAAAACAATAGTCCTTTGTAACTGAGTTTAAAAATCCATTGTTTTGGCAGATCATTCATTACATATTTCCAGATCACTTACAAATCTGAAAGCAATTCCATATAAAGAAGCATTTTTTACTATGGTAAAGACCTTTGCTAATATTTCAGGTATCTTGTTCATCAACAGCATGAATGAAGGGACACGCTGCACCCTCAGCAGGTTTGCTGACTGGAAAGAGTGGCCTATACCCCAGAGTGTGTGCTACCAGAGAGTGAGATGGGAACAGGCTGGAGAGCTGGGCAGAGAGGAACAAAATGTAGGGCTCTGTACCTGGAGAGGAATAACCCCATGCACAGGTAGGGGGCTGACTGCTCTGAAGGCAGCTCTGTGGAGAAGGACCTGGAAGTCCTTGCAGACAACAATCTGTCCATGAGCCAGCAGTGTCCTTATAGCCAAAAATGCCAGTTGCATCCTGGGGTGCACTAGGAATGGAATTGCCAGGAGGTTGAGGGAGGTGATCCTATCCCTCTGCTCTTCCATGGTGAGGCCACATCTGGAGTGCTGTGTCCAGTTCTGGGTTCCTCAATTCTAAGAAAAGAAGGAACTACTGTAGGAGCTTCAGTGGTGGACCACAAAAATGATCGGGGACAGGAGCATCTCCCTTATGAGAAAAGGCTGAGGGAACTGGACTTGTTTAGCCTGGAGAGAGGATCTTATCAGTGTTTAGAAACATTTTAAGGGTGGGTTTCAAGAGGATGTGCCCAGCGATGTCCATCTTTACTGTGATTTCCACTGACGGGCCAAGGCAAACCAGCACAAACTGTAACACAGGAAATTCAGTCTGAATATGAGGAAAAGCTTTACTTTGGGAGTTACAGAGTGCTAGAATAGGTTGCCCTGAGACATTTGGAATCTATTTTCCTGAAAATATTCAAAACTTGCCTGGGCACAAATGCTGGACACATACTTAAGCAGAGGGGTTGGACTAGATAATCTCCAGATTCCTTTCCAGCCCCAACTATTCTGTGATTCTGTGTATGTGCTAACATATTTTTCCTGTCATACCACTTTCATATTCTTGGGGTTTACATTCATACTAGACATACACTGAGACCTAGTAAGGTGATAATTATGTAAAGTTGTCAGAAAAACACTTTAAAACAAGTGGGGCTTTGGTTTGGTTTGCCTTTGCTTGGTTTTCTAAAGAAGCAGGTTTTTCCTTACATTTGTCTTTAAATCGTGTGACAGAGTAGGTCAGAATTTTCCTTCAGAAAGCCTCTGCTCAGTTTTCATAAAGGAAATGCCTTTCCCATAAGCAGTAGTCCAAATACCTTCATTAGGCAGGTAAAAATTCCCTGTGGATTAGTGAGCTGTGTTAGTATCTTTATAATGAGTGTTTTCTACTTCTGTGCTCAAGTTTTTAATGAAATGTAAACATGAACAACAGGTGTTGGTCAATAGTGTCCTCCAGGATATGTATGTACAACATGGATTAAACAACCTTTTATCTCAAGGAAGTTTCTGATTCCTTAAATAATTACTAAGTGTTTCTTGAACAATGATATTGGAAAAGTTGGGGGGTTTTGGTATTGAAAGTAGCTAAAAATGAGACATTTGATATATTAAATTCATTCTTTGCCCTGAGCATAGCTTTAATCTGTGAAATCCCGTTTGGATATATACTATGCTATGCTCAGACAATTAGCTGATATTCCAATTTTCCATTTTTTGTACTAAGAGATTTCATTTTTCTGACATGTCATAATAATTTCTATTAAAACAGTATTTCCAGCTCAGGACATAGCCTACAACTCCTCTTCCCATAAATTAAATCTGGATCTTTCTATATTTTCAGAAAGAAAAAATTTGCTGTTTTAATATTTTATTTTTTAACTGCGAAAATGCATTGCTTCTTAATATTCCTTGACCATTTTGGTCTACAACTGAATCTTTATTGCCAGTTTTCTTTATTTTTCCCTATTTTCTACAGATAATATTGCATTTTCCAATCTGTATTTCATATTAAAAAGAAAACACATATCAAAACAGATTATATACTCTCAAGAGATTTCTCAGAAATGACTGACAATACAATATGATATTTGATGGCCTAAAATGACATAGCATATGCCTCCTCTCTCTTATTGTCAAGATTATTGGTATTGACACACTTGTTAATGTTAGTTAGGCATCTCCAGCGCTAACAAAAATAAAAGAAGGATTTTTTTTTTTTTTTTAAAGGAAAAGAATCTTTCAGCATTATGTAGTGATCCCCTTTTCATTTACTTTGTTACCACTTATAAGTGTATGCAACAAAGTTTGAAATAATGAGTTAGCAGGTTGTGTTACACTGTCAGGGCCTAAAAGGCTCTGATCTTTTGAGATACAGCAATTTTGTTAGATATAATTTCCATGTGAATAAAAAGTAATACTCTGCTAGATAAGTCAGCCAGTGGCTAGCCAGCCCTACACCATCAAGCACATCACCCAATTAAATGCAGGGGGAGAAAGCAGCCACTGAGGTACAGAGAAGAAAACACAAGCCATGCTGCAAATCTTAGTGAAAGGTTTTAGTGCTCACTGCTTGCATTAATTATAAATGGGTGAACACCATAAAGTTCTTGTCCTTCCATTGGAACACAGAACACATTTAAGTTAGTAACTCATCCAACCCTAAAGCAATTAAAAAAGATAACATTGCCTACCTAACTTTTGTAATTTTCATTGTGACGATATTTCTTTAAAACCACAATTTCTGAAACATCTAGGAATGCTGTCTCTGATACAGATATGCTCCATAAATCACCTGAATTTACACATACTATTATTATTAACTATAATATGTAAAATTCTGTAGAAAGTCTCTGAAAAACTTCCTACCCCTAACATTATTATTATGTATTATTATTGTATCATCATCATAAATCACCAAGCCAACTGAAATGGATGTCATGGGTATAAAATGATGAATTTTAAAATCTAGTCCCACAGTAAACTGTTTATGTTTACCTCAGTAATATATTATGCTCAAAAATTACTACATTAATCCTTCAAACTAATTTTTTCTACTGAATATGTTCCTTCATTTATAGTCTATAACAATTTAACAATGTCAAACTAATACAAAATTGCAGAGATAACGTTACCTTATTTTGGTTTATATTTTATTATGCTTTCTGCCTCCCTCTTTTCCCACCTTCTTCCATCCTTTAGTTCTCTAGAAATGAAATCTGTGGTATATGTCCCATTATCTATCATTTTGTGACAGTAAAGAATTTATATTCAGGTGGGTATATCTTGCAGATAATTAGAGTTTGTGCTATAGTTCTTCACTCTTTTCCTGCTTTTCTTGTTTTTAGGTTTCTAAATTTGAGGTCTTAGTACATCTTAAAGAAAAATATTTATTTTATTTTTAAGGGAATTGTCCTTTCTCCCTCTCTCTCTCTCTTCCCCTCCTGATGGACAAAGGTGGAGCCTAATTGTGAGTGCATCTCCAGGAAGGTTGTTTTTTAGGCTCTCAGTATAAATAACTGAAAAATCTCTCTCCTGAGAAAAGTTTGGAGCAAGATATCAAGTGCCCTGAATCATGTCTGGGGAAGTCTATATCAAAATACTGAGATAAACAAAAGTGGAATAAACCTTTATAAAGTAAACTCTAAGAAATTGTTTTACATAATTAAAAGTGGGTGAACTAGAAGTGATGAACTAGATGATTCTAGAAATTTCTGAAAAAAACCACTTTGCATAGAGAAAACAATGATATCTAGTTTAAACAAGAAAGAATAAAATAACCTTTAAACTTAGACATCTAAATCTCTATTTAGGGGTTATCTTTACTGCCCCTTACTGAGAAAATCAGGCAAAATAGCGTTCCATTTTCTGTGTTACTCTAAATGAAAATGGCAGCAACCTTATGTTGTTAGAAGATTAAAGATGGAGTGAGATGCAAGAAATAAACCTTTGCTGGTGAAATTGTAAAGCTTCAATACTATTTAGAGCATTTAGACAGCACTCATTGTGAGATATGGAAACTCATTGACATTTTCACAAGTGTTGTTTATCTGTTGTTGGGTTTGTGGGTTTTTTTTTTTCTCTCCAATCTCCACAGCATGAGAGACTTCCTTGCATCCTTAAAAAATATGAAGTGATAACCTGCATAACAATTCAGTCAGTTTTAAGTAAATAGGAAATTGCAGCACTAGGGTGTTGATAAGACCACTTGGGACAGAAATGTCAGTGTCTAATACTAAGTGTTAAATTAATTTTAAAATAATTTTAATTAATTTTAACACATAATAATTAACAGATTTATTTATACATCCCCAGAGGTCTTCAGTGCTTGGGGATTAGCGATTGCAAATCAACAGGGGAATGAAAGCATCAAGTTCAAATTGTCACAATTTTTAGAGTTGTATTTGTTATATGAGTACACAGTCACTCTGTTGTTTGTGCAGTAAGGAAAAGGATGTGAGCAAGGACATGCTTGATGAGAATAGATTTCTGTTGCAAAACTCTTCACTTGACACTGCTGTATATTAGAGGGTCTGGAGAGCTGCTCCTACTCACTGCAAGGTTTGCAGCTGTGAACAAAGACAATACAGAGTAAAGAAGTTTTATGCTGTGCATTGGGGGCTTTTTATTCCTTCTCTCACAGTTTGTGTTCTGGCAGTGCAGATAAGCCTTCATTGGGGATTAGGGTGCCATTTACCTTGGCATTGTACATGCTCAAAGGAAATATATTCCTTTTCCCAAAGAGTTAATTTAAACATTGGCAACCTTTAAGATACGTTTGTTCATGCCTAAACCAGGTTTGCAAATGGATACTTTATTCACATCAGATACAGCTGGGAAGCTGCTTCTGTTGTGTATATTTGGGATACAGGTGGCTACTCATTGAGCAGCTATTTACTACTTCTATTTACATATATCTACCATTATTTACCAAGGTGTTAAATCCTACTTTTTTTTTTTTAACCACATAATTTTATTTGTTAGACAATTTTTCTTTCTGTGAATGTTTTTTCCTCTTTTCCAAAGTTCATAGCATAAGTAAAATTCTTAACTGTGTGCAAACATTCACTTTGTATTGACTTCCAGACATTAGCTACTTTCTTACACAGCTGGTCAACTAACTTCTCCCTTTTCTATTCCCAAATGAAGATGCACTATCATCTTTTTTTTAAATATAGGAGGCAAGGAAAAGTAATGAACAACAAATTATATACATAAAATATGTATATATTATATAAATTTTACGTATATATTATATACATAAAATATGACAAGACTTTCAGAATTACTTCCACATATATGAATCTTTATCTGTCAATAGAACAGAAGACCACTATCTAGACCACTATGTATTGTCTCAAGTCTCCAAAATTACAAGACTTTCAGCTTTATAATATACAGCCAAAAATATAATATTAAAGGACATTTTCAAAATCTGGTACCTGCTTCTCACCACTGATTTTATGTATTTTGATATGACCTACAAAAAAAAAAAAAAGTAGTGAGCTTCACTTTTTTATTTTTCATACAAGCAGGGAGTTACTGCACTAGGATTATCACTGGTTTCATCCCCACACCCTGAACTTGTAACTTAACTTTAAAAACAAACCTCTAAAAAAGCAATTTAAACATTCACTTCATGTTCAATTTTAAGCAGGAAATAAGTTTTCAGTCTTATTTATTTGTTGCCTTAAACTCATTAGAGGTAATTAATATATCATTTACTATTGAATGTGTCATTTTACAACACACTTTGGTTGGCTTCATAATTTTGTCTCTCTGATGAATATTATTTATCTTTCTCCAGGGAATAAATCTCCCTGGTGATATGTAGGACTGCACAGCCACAATATTCTAAAAGGTACTAAACCAGTTTTAACAATATCTTTTCATAGGTTTTTGAATGCTGCCATTTACATCTACTCCTGCCTGAAATAATTGCTTGTTATTTAACAGTCCCTTGAGCCCACAAATGGAAATATTGGCTTACTGCTAAAAGCTGACAGTTTTTCAAGCCTCTTCAAGGGATGAATATTTTTTCTTTCTTTTCTTCAAATTTTTTCTAATTCACTATATTTTCAGCTTTTTACAGTATGCTGTATTCCAACTATATTGTTTTTCCTCCTGCTTTTATTCTTTGTAAGAGCTTTCCATGCCTAATCATTCTAGATGAAAGAGTGGTCATGATAACACAATTTCCTTTACAATAAAAAATATTCAGGAAATAGAAAGTGCTGAGGGCTTTCATTTTCTATTAATTTATTTGTTTTTATTTTATTGGAATTGTTCTTAATAACATTACAAAAAATTTAGCAGTAAAACACTGTGCAGGTCTCATTCCTTTAAGTCTGATATGCACACATATTTTAAGGTGTTCTTCCCCAA
Source organism: Pseudopodoces humilis (assembly GCF_049639895.1). NCBI lineage: Eukaryota > Metazoa > Chordata > Aves > Passeriformes > Paridae > Pseudopodoces > Pseudopodoces humilis. The sequence goes on along the minus strand of NC_142201.1, from coordinate 35,910,662 downwards.
ATGACTTAGGAAAAAAGTGGCTATGATACAGCACGATTTTCTTATTGCTTTGGATTTGTTAACATCTAATTCCTATATTTTCCCTTCCCTTCCCTGCCCTGCCCTGCCCTTTTTCCTTTTCTTCCTTTGATTTTCTTTTCTTCTTTTTTTTCTTTTCTTCCTTTTTTCCTTTTTTTTTCTTTTTCTTTCTCTTTTTCTTAATTTTTCCTTTTACTTTTCTTTCTTATTTTTTTTATTTTTCTTTTTTTAAAGAATTGTGACTGAAAAAAGGATTGAAGACACCTAAGAATAATATTTATTTTATTATAATCTATAGAGAAAAAAAAGATAAATAAAAGAAAGAAAAGGTCAAGTATGTGGTCCTTTAAATAATATATCTTAGTCTCTGAAAAATGAAATAATTTATTTCCTTTCCTTTTTAAATTTTTCATCTAACTCATTATTTTTTACCTTATTCTAAACATAAATGGCATTTTCACTGTCTCTTCTCATTGCTGCTCATCTGTAATCACAATTCAATTATGAACAATCACCACTTCTTTTAGAGTCATAATCTATTATGGTGAAGCATCATGAGTGAAATGCTATCTCTCTAGGTGTTTGTCATTGACTGCAGTGTAGTAAATTTTCACCTGCTGGCAGATCAACCTGCAGTTTTACAAGCTGGCTACTTTGACAGGCAGTGTGATTTTTGAGGGCAAAATATCTTGAAAAATTATTTTCTGGAAACTGGAGGGTTCTCTTAATGTTGAACCCATCACTGTATGACAGAGTAGAAGTTGTGTGAGCCATATGTATAAAAAATTACCTTGTTTCTGTGTGAAAACTATTGTCTGTATGGCAGTTTGGTACAGAGACAGTATTTACACCTGATAGTTGTTGAAGATATTTGAGATTCTGAAAATTCATGTAGAGAACTTCCAAAAGTTACTGTAGTTCCTAGAAAATTAAACTTTTAACTTGCAGTTCTGTTGAAGGTTCATAAAATCTTCTTTACTCGTAATGAGTTCTTTCTGAATCAATGAATTTAGGAATGAAGGTGTCTGAAATACTGAATAATATATTAATGTACTTGGTGCACTCATGGGTAGTCCTAGTCTTTCAAGAGATTCAGAAGAACACCAGGAATTATGTAAAACAAGAGTATGTAATGTCTTTAGAACTAATTTTAAATTTTAAAATAGCTGGGGTGGGGTTGAAAGCTCTGGTTCAAAAATAATAGATGCAACTATTTTGATCAAACAAATTATGGTGGATGCTAGATATTATTTTGTAAAAATAATATAATAATTCAACTCTGAAAAATTGCCATTAGAAGGACATTCTTTGACCTTCATATCCTTATTTTCTTTTTCACCTCCAAATTTGTGCTGGAATTATTTTTTTACTACTTCTTAACATTTTCCTTACTTCATAGTAGGTAAAAATCTAGCCTTAATCCCAGGTGTTAGCTTAACTAGCTCATGAGTCTGTTTGATCCAAAGAATTTTTCTTCTATTAACTTTGACAAGTTCATTATCAATACATTAAACAGAGGGAACTGAAGAAATGTGTTAGTGTTACAACAGATACAGGAAGTCAGTAATTCCAGGATTCCTTTCCCTGTATCTACTACAAGAACTCCTAGAAAGCTGAAAGCCCAGAACTACAACTTGAAATACATTTAATACCTTGCTATGTACCACTGCCACATCACTCTAAAATCCCTTATCTAATCAATAACTCAGGAAATGTTATATCCTATCTCTTTTCTCTCCCCTTAAGGAGGAATCAGAAATGTGAGAAACACTTGGCTGCAATCATCTTACTCAGTGCATGTCCTAGGTTCAGCAGCACAAAAGGAGCGCATCATTCTAATGATCTCTCTGTTGTTCTCTCTACCTGGGTGGCATCAGATCCACTCCAAGGCCAAATGCTGGCCATGTTCTTCAAAGTCTTGAAAGAACTGGGCCATGACTCCTTCACACCTGCTGCTCATTCTGCCCCAGTGTAGCAGCTGTGGTCTTAGTAACTGTGACAGACAGAGACCTTGGTTAAGATCTTGTCAACTGCCTTTGTCTGCATTACAAAGAAGGATATTTCTTTTCATCAAAAATTGGAATGAATTCTGGACAATGACACCTTACAAGTCAAAGTGAAGATCCATCTCTTTTCATTTGCATAGGTGCAGTCATCTCTGGGTGACCCAGCACTATTCCCTTGGAGAGTAAGACAAGGGAAAGGCACGCTATGTTCAGATGATGTAAGCAGAGTGGTTAATTTCAGTCCTCTGACTGCCTTGTTATAAAAGACTGTTAGTGCTGAGATTCTGCTCTGATGAATTTAAAATATACGAAAAGATTAGATAAAATACCTTAGATAAACTGCTTATGCTTCCATTTAATTTTCATACCAAACATACTCCTGCAGCAAAACACATTCCACTGGGAAATTAGTTCATCAAGACGAAAAGCATGCTGTGGCCATTAGCTGTTCCCCAGTTTCATCTTTTCATTGCCTCTCAGCCCATTAAGCTTCAGATCCACAGTTTCTTTACCACTCTTAGCTCCATTCTTTATTACAGATGATCTACAAGTTTCTGTTTGCTCCCACCTGTCACAGTATCTTTTACCAAGTTACACTAATTTTATAAAATAGACTCATATAAACAAATGTAAAAACAACTTCCTCCATCAATTGTACTCAAAATAGCATGAGATTTCCTTATATGTACATTGCTCTCTATGTTGCTTTCTTTGTTTCAGGTCAGTTTATCATTGTAAATATGGTTTAAGCGAGTCTACGTTTCTGCAGTTTGTAAATTTTAGCCGATTTCAGAAAAATCTTGGACCTCACATGTTTTTCCCCCAACAGAATGAGCCACAAGTTAGAGGAATTTCCAAATTCAATGTGTGTGAGCATTACATGGACCCTTGCAGGGAGGGGAAGAGGGAGGTCCTGTGTCTTTCTTTCATGTGTATCAAGTCCTCTCATTTTAAGACTTGGGGAGTTTTTCTCAAGCCCTATGACTCTTCATTTATTCACAGCAAATAAATTACTTCTTTCTTAGTGGGAATTGCAATTTAGGCAGACAGTACATTGCCTTAGTTTTCAGTTGCTTTCACTATTTTTACATGACATAATCTGTCATCAGAAATATATTTACATTTGTTATATCATCAGCTGCCAGGTTTGCTCTGTACTCTTTTGCATGTAAGAAGGACTGGGGGTACCTACCTCAGCTTAATTAACTCCACCTGGCTTGAGACGCTCCCTTTCAACAATCTGCCTCAATGCCTTTATACAGGCACAGCAGGAGAAAGCCACAAATCTAGTGAAATTAAATCACTCTCCATAGAAACATCTTGAACAATAGAATGAGAACATGGAGCCAACCAATCGTGTTCAGGCACATGGAAGTTGCAACAAAGATAAGTGTACAGCAGCAGCAACTAATACGAAAAAAAGAAAAACATGTTAGCTTCAAGATGGAATTTATTCTCTATCAAAAGATTTCAGAATTATTTCCACCCAAGTGTCTTATTCCCTCCCAAGCAGTTGCCAGAAAGTCATCACCAGTGCTTGAAGAGAAAAAAATAGTGAAGTGACTCACCTTTTGCAAATTATATGTACCTTGGGTGTGATCCAGGCCTATGTCAAGCACCACTAAAGGGCTGCACTGTCCCTAAGAGGGCTCAGAATGTCAGGGTCAAGTCTCTACTCTTACTGAATCAATGCCATTTTTTGTATTGCTTTCAGTGGTTCAAGAGTGAAGAAAAGCAAACATAGATGGTATTTTCCTGGTTTCACAGAGAGGAAGAGGTCTTATCCTTCTAAGAGGAGAATGCTACAGTGAGTTGCAAAACAAATAGATTTACAGGAAAAAAAAAAACTATGTCCTGGTATTGTGTTATTTCTTAAAATGGTTTTCATAAATCTAATTGCAGAATACAAGAAGAAAGTATATTCAAAATGAATGACCAAACCTGAAGTTTTCTCTTTGAAATAAATATATAAATTGCCAGGTTACAACACTACATTTCCCAAAACTGCAGTGAAGCTGTTTAACATCTATACACACACGCACGCACGCACAGATTCACACACACACAAAAAAAGAATTAAAAAAAAAGGAAGGTTTTGGTGAGTGAGACACATTAAAGGCCAAATTCTGCCAGGCTTTCTCACAGTAACACCCTCAGTAATGCCCTCAGTAAGTGGGGCATTACTGTTCCAGTAATCCTATTGATCTCACTTGGACAACTTCAGAGTCAAAAAACTGGTCAATACAAGCAGGTTGGTGGATTTTGCCACTAAATTATCATCTTCCTTACATTCTATCTCTATAGGTCAGTACTGTTCCTTGCCAAATGTTTGAAGTAATAATTAATAAAATTTTGCTTTGCTAAATTCTCAGAGCAATAAATACTGTGAACATTAATTTGTAGCATATATTTCTGATTGAAAAATTATATTCCTTTGGAAGGTGGCCATTAATATGAAAAATGTTATTTTATTTCTTTGTAGTCTTCATGCCAGCAGAATCCTGAAAGGGAAAAGGATGAGAGGTACATGTTTTTCACAAGATCTCTACAAGTAATTCATACGTAATAGTCCAAGGGTTTTTTAGTATTTTTTTTTATCATTTTTTTTAGTATTCTTTTGTTATGTAATATATGCTTATATTTTTTTATAAATAGTCTTGATCTTGGAGTAATGTTTTATCCCTTGAGGGAAAATCAAAAATTTCTCTCATGAATACTCACAGCTACAAATATATCATCAACCAAAATCTCATATATATCACTCAGAAATTGAAAGATAATGAATGTTTGGTTCAATAAATTTAAACTTTTCAATGTTTATGAAAAGCAGATACAGTAAATAAGTAAAGAGCTGAAAGAAAGCCTGTTTTAAATGAAGAAAAGGAAAACACATCAGTTTTAGTTCAGCTCTAGTAAGAACTCTCAGAATCAGGGTGCTACGAGAGTGTACAAGAAACATTTGTATATTTCTAGGCTAAATGCATACACAGAAGTTGATTTCACATCAATGAATCAATTTATAACAGAATTTTTATCAATAAGTTTAATAGAATTTTGTAAGTTAATGTACAGCAAATTGCATGAGCAGCCATTCTCTAGCTATTACTACCGTAATGATGGAAGGGGTATTACAACAATGTGTATATTAAATCTGGTTTTAAAATCTGTTACGATTTGTTGTTGTGTATTGCCTAAGGCCTATATCTTCTGCATAGTTTCTTTTCCCTCAGTGCTCTTTTGCTAATGTCAAATCATTTAAGAAAACACTGAAACACGTGTAATGTACCTACATGAATAAATTGAATATTTAATGGTTCAATTCCCTGACCTTTGAGATTGCAATACAGGACAACGAGCACACTTTGCTAAACATGGAGGCGAGTGGGTGTGCATATCCTGGGTGAAATACTTGAGAAGGGAAAAGCAAAGTCAAGTTAGAACAAATACTCTAGTCCCTGAAGGCCGGTTGCTGAAATCAAATTATAGGCTTGGACTATCACAACTTATTCCTCAAAAAAAGTCATGCTGCACAAGAATATATCATCCACTTGGATAGACAAGTTACAAAGAGCCAAATGTTAAGCAGTGAAGTGTCAATCAGGCAAAGTGGGTTTCTCAGATGCACACACATGCAGCCTGCACACAGATTACATGCACTATCTCACCTCTGGGATTCTATTGCACAACTCATATTTGCCTTAAAGTGAAAACTTGCCAGTAAATTTGTTTTCAAGAACCACTAATGCTGCAAGACCCTCTTTGTTTTTTACAAGCAATTGTCTGACTACACTAGAAACCCTAACTTTTCTTATCAAGACATAGCATTATTTTTCAATATACTAAATCTGCCTTCAGAAGAGGATTGGCAGCTCTCAGAACTCTAAAAAAGAAAAGATAGATTGAACTAATTTTTCATAAAGAAAAAAAAAGAAATAGATTGGACTTGTCCAGTAGGAATCATTGTCACCATCATAATTTTACTTGTGATATAGTTCCATAAAGTTATATTAGTTGAAGTCCTATAAATGCTCTGCTTTAAATTATACTGTATTTCTTACATATCACACAAAATATTTATCATGTATGGTAATCATACCACACAGTACAATGCATCTTTCTTTTATCTATTTGAGGAAAAAATTCTTTATGCTTTTTTAAGTTCTATGAATTAGCATGCTTTCTGAAGAATGAATTATAACAAGTCAGTGCGCTTGTTACTCTAAACATGAGGAAAATTTATTTTACGTTATATTTCCATATGATAACTAAAATTATGAAGCCATAGAATGGTTTGGGTTGGAAGGGAACATTATCTTGTTCCAGCTCCTCTTCCTTGGGCAGGAACATCTTCTGCTAGGCCATGTTGCTCAATGCTCCTTCCAACATGTTCTGTTCTTGTAAGCCCCCTGCGGGAGATGGAATGCTGCTACATGGTCTCCACCAAAGCCTTTGGTTCTCCATGTTGAACAACTTTCAGCCTGTCCTCATAGGAGAGGTGCTTCATCACTCTCCTCTAAACTCACTCCAGCAAGTCCACATTGGTCTTATGTTGGGGTTCCCAGAGCAGTTGTCAGATGGGGTCTCATGAATGGAGTAGAAAAGCACAGAATCTCTTTCTTTGCCTTGCTGGCCATGTTACTTTTGATGTAGCCCAGGATATGTTTGTCTTTCTGGGCTGCAAGTGCACATTGCTGTCTGATGTTGATCTTCTCCTTAACCAAATCCTCTAAGTCCCCAAATTCCCTCTTCTGCCTTCCTCAGGGAAAGTTCCTCAGGGCTGCTTTCAATCCATTTTTCCTCCAGCCTGTATTTGTGCTTGGGATTTCTCTCTTTGGCTCTTTGACTGAATCAAGACACAGTGATGATAATTTTATGAATCATTCTGCTTCTTATTCACCACTCCCTGCTCTTAGTCATGCTTTACATCTTTATGTTTGGCCATTTTGTCACCGTGTATTTGTCTATGTGATAATCATCTTAACCCTTTCATTATGGAAAAAAGCTATTGATCAGTGGTGATAATGAAATATGCCACAGTAAGAAAGATAATGAAGATAGGGAAGTAGCCACACAGACATTAGGCATAAGAATATTTCCACTTTTACTTCTATTTCTAACCAGGTGTTTCAGAACTATGTTCTGCATCTTCTTTCAATCACAATATTAGATTAATCCTAGTTTCTGTAGAAGCAAAATAGTTTTTTCAATATTTTTTATGTTAAACACAGAAGACAAAGACGTACTACATGGCATCAAGTACAATGAGAGATGTAGGAGTGTCCTGCAGTAGTCACAAGTCTGGTAAGTGCTGGGCAGTGTCTTCTCTCTAGACTTCTTTCATTTTCAAGAGGAATATGTGTAGAAATTTGATGCCATCACACCAGTCACCTTACAAAGCAGACCAGAAACATTATTATGTGAGTTGGTCATTCTATTTCTTCTTTTCTTCCTGTCTGTGATTCCCTGTTCTGTGCATCAGGACCCCATCAAGGTGGAAGGATTGTAAAGCATTATCCTGGGACCCTGTCATAGATAACAGGATGCCCTTGATTCTGATGGTCACATTTAAATTCTCTCATTGAGAAAAGGTTTTCAAAATAACTAATGTAGCTTTTCCTCACCCAGATATGCAAAACAAAGTTTGGCCCTGGGAAGCCAATGGGAGAGATAGGTATGGAAAACAACATAATGTGTTTAACTAGGTTAAACCCTAGCTAGCTTGATAACTAGGTTTAATAACCCTTTACTAAGTACTAAGGTGCCTCACTTTACCCCAACTCTACTCCTAGAACTTAGTCGAAGAGTAGGGATTTTGTAAGAAATATAAGGTTCAGTGTTATTTGATCATTGCCCAAGATATTTAATATTTAATAAATATGTCAGAAAATATCTTTAATTTCCTGACATGAAGCTCATCTTCTGTTTAGCAATAACAATAGCAGATATTGGTAAGAAAATCTCCAACACAAACAGTGTTAGGAAAGATGACTTTAATCTTACTTTAATAAGGTTCCACTTCATGTGAAAAACATAGGGAAATAAAAACTTATAAATAATAAAATAATAAAAAAATTGCTGTAAATTGTAAAGTAATGTTTTATATTAAATTTCCTAAACATGTACTGTCATGGAGTTACTTTACCTTTAAGAAAGTTTAAGTTGCTGGGAACTGCCTGGAGTCTTTTCTCCTGACCAATTATCGGTCATTGCTGAGAATTGACAGCAGTTTAGGCCATTGAAAAGTGGGATCAACTTGTGAACCCTACCTTAAAGTGTAAAACCAGAGCTCTCTTGGTTCTCTTTGTTTCCTGGCTGGGAAGGGCGGCAGAGCTCCAGGCCTCCCGTTCCCTGCCCAGGCCATGAGGCCGGGCGGGGACTGGGCTGGGCCCAGCGTCTCCCGGCCGGGAGATGTGGGCCCTGCGGAAGGTTTTCTCCGGGCTCCGGCCGGGCCGGGCCGAGCCGATCTCTGGCTCGGCTGCAGGTTTTTTGCTGTAACTAAATTCACTAGAAACTGCTGAGTGAAGAAAGAGAGAGGCTCTAGACCTGCAGCGGGCTGGGCGCGGCGCCTACACTCTCCAGAGCAGCCATGAGGAACTTTCCATCGCAGACGGCTCCAGCTCCTGCACCGGCCGGGGCCACAGAACTACCTACAACAGCCTGGGCAAGATTTTAACTCTTTCATTTCCCAGATGAGACTTGCGGATTAATCTTTTTATCCAGACAGAGAAAAGAGAGTGATCAACATGAAAAGAGACTTTATAAACTACCAGTGACAGGAAAGAAAAGAAGCTTCAAAAAAGGTAGAGAATTAAGAAGATGCTTTAATTAAGCTGAAATATCTTTCTGTTAAAACTATGGAAATGGACAATAAGGTATTGAAAACACTCCTTTAATTCATGACAGTAAATAGGGAGGAATAGGGTGTTCAAAGTGTAAATTTTGAGTAAAAAGTAGAGTAATTATGGTACAGTGAAGTGCTGGAAGATTTGAAGCCTTGAGAGGCAGTGAGAAAACTGTTTTCTAGTGAAGCTCACAGAAACAGATGAAGAAGACTTTTTGCCTTTGAATAACATATCCTTAAAAATCTCATCCCTAGACTCACGGCCCATACACACTTGAGAGTGATGTGAAAATGGGAGGAGTGGGCTCTAATAACAGCAGCTCTGGGCAGCTAACATTAGGGCAATGGAAAACTATAACAAAAGTAGTTTTTCTTGTGAGAAACTCCATAAATTAACAGGAAGAAACTTCTGTTTCTCTACAAAGACTGGTGAAAAGACTGTAGCAAGAATTGGGACTGTTTTAACCATCAAAGTTCCAAAGTTTTTGTCTCTTTTGTCATGTGAACAAGGGAATAGTGGGTAGACAGGGGATGAAAAGGTTTTTCTGGAAGTTTATTCTGGTGTTCTTATTATTGTAGTTTGTCAATAAACTTTCTTTTTTTTTCCTTTTAAGTTTTATGCCTGTTTTGCTCTTGTTCTAATCCATATCTCACAGCAAGAAATAAGTAATTTTCTTAGTTATTGGTTTAAAACCATGACATGTACTAACAGTAAGATTTAAGATAACATATTTTTTTTAAAATATATTTTTTAAAAATATTTTTAGATACCACGTGATTATTAGCATCATACTTATTGGAGGTTTCACTATTATATGATTGATTTTTATGATTTTTCAGATCCTGCTTAAACCTCAGCATGTTTTTCACAATAATCTTTTACATCAAAACATATTTCAGGACTTTCTACCCTGCAACTGACCTGAAGTTCATCTGCTATGAAACCTTCCCTCTGAATGCTGTAAAATGGTGAGGACACTTCAGAAAACATAGCCTATCCAATAATACATTTTTTTCCCTTTCTCCTCTACCACACATACTGAAGACCAAAAAAGTGATCACATGCATCCTTTAGTCTTGCCCTTTTGGCCAACAGCCTACACCTCTTCAGTCATCATTTCTCCCAAGCTATGGCTGAAACAAAGGAGCTGAGCCTAGAAAACTTGCTAAACCACCAGCTAGCCTTTCAGACTGCAACTCAGACAACTGACTGGGCAGGGGATGGGGCAGGAATAAAGGATGTTGTTGGAATGAATAAGGTAATGGGTACTCTTGTCACTTTTCTCAAACTTCTTATACCTCTGGACTTCTTCATTACAGTCAGTCAATGTATTAATCCATGTATTAAAGAGAAAATAGAAACCAGACAACAGCTCTTCATCACAATCATTAGCGTTTTCACACTTGGTTTTGTAATTTCTCCCACTACAGTGTTCTCGCAATGGGAGAAATTACACATATGCTAGCACTGAAAACAAAAACAATTTAAATTCTTAAGGAAATAATTTTTAATGGGTCACCATTTCTAACAAAAAATATGCAACTGTTTACTAAACGAACTATGCATACTCCTACATGAGAGTAAGCTGTTCATTTTATGTAGAAGACATATGGAAATACAAGATTCCTCTGGGGTTAACTACACATAAGGCACTCAAATAAACAGTAATTCTGTTATAACTTCAGATTTTTTTCCTCCAAAAATCTGCTTGTTTGAAGCTCCTGCTCTTATGTCCTAGAGATAAAGCTTGAAATCCTGGTCTGGAAGGCTTCACAACTCCCATCAGTTTCAGCAGAGCCAGAACTGATCTTGGTTCTGTGACATGGGATCATGCATTCTGCAAGTTTAAATAGCATATGGATGACTGGTGCTCACATACTGGATATGGCTCAAAGCTTATTAAAGTGAAAAAAGAGATTAGTGTTATTAATTTTAATGGGCTTTGGATCAGGCCTGAAAATGCACAACACCTGAAATATTCTGTAAAGAATCAATATATACATTTTCCCTGTTGCACCATAAATTTTATTCAAAATATTTCAAATGTATTGCTTTCCCTAAAAAAAAAAAAACAAAACAAGCAAAACCCAACCCCCCCAAAAAAACCCAAACAGTTTTAGCAAGACATTAAAAAACCAGTATTTGTATAATTGTCCTCTATGTCAACATTTTCTATAATGTAAGTGGAGTGACCAGTGTCAACAAAGCAGTGCATTAAAATCTGTCTCTTACTGATTCAGACTGGTTTTTGCTACCCCTGGGGACACTATTTGTGTCTGTCAAGAATGTTTCAACCTGACAGCTCCTGATTTTCAACAGGGAGGGGAAAAGGCAGAACTAATGGATGTGAATGAGCTTAAAAGCTAGTGAACTTATCAATCACAGAAAACAACTGTATTTTGGGAAGGAAATAGAGGTGCTTTGGCAAAAAAAAAGAAAAAGTCAATAGGTATTTTTTTTCAGACACTGATAACTATGATCAAGTTTTGGTCAGACTATTTTTGGTCTCAGCACTTTTGTCAGCATTGATTATCACATAAAATTTCTCATGCATTGCATTAAATACTTCACATGCAGCATTATAAGCAGGTCAAATTCAGAGGTCCCAGTTAAGTTTTAACTAAGATAAAATGTTTTTTTCATTCAATAGGAGCTTGTTTCAATAATAACTGAACAAAATTGAATGAAGCCTTAGGATCTGAACCAAAGAATCCAATTATATTTACACAGTTTTTGCACAGCTAGTCTATTATTGTTGAGCTGGGTGAGTGCTCATGAATGTTTGAAGGCTTGCATATTTTGCATCAGAAAGAATCAGATATCATATTGCTTTTCCTAAGCAATACTTTAACTGTTCTTTCCATAAGATTTGCATGAATGAAGTGAAAAGTAAACTATGATCTACTACTATAATAGTTATTACTCAGGTTATATTTTCATGTGGTACTTGCTCTTACTCAGGTACTATAAACAAATATTGACAGAGATTAGAGTTATAATGGCTTGGAGAATGAGACGGATTATGTTTAACAAATGACCCAAGATATTCTTAATATAGTGAGAACTTTCTCAAACCAGACTTCAAACAAAATATTCTGAGATTCAGAAAAAAAAATTAACTTAAAACTTAAAAAGTTAAAAAGTAGGATTCAATAAATGCCAACATTTTGCAGCTCTAATTAGTTTAATTGCCAAACAAAATAATTTTGAACTATAAAACTTGATAGTTTCAATAAAAATGTCAAAATAAAGCTTTCTGAAAATTTTCCAAGCTTATCTCCCTAATGTTCAGAATTGATAGAAATAATGGGAAAAGGTTTGGCATTGTCAGCATTGTCACTGGAAAATATATGATGAAAAAAATTTCAAACTCCCTATTATTCAATGATGTATTATCTCTACATGCTATAAAACTCAGTTGGTGAGATTTTTTTATCTGCATTTTAAGGCTTGATTGTCATCAAGTGGAGGCACTTTCCAGAAACTTCTGAGGGAAATCAAACTGCTCAGGGAGAGGCTTGCAATTTCTTCTTGCTTTAATGCTGGCACATTCAGTGTAAGTTTTTAAACCTGAGCATTTGGGCTGCAAATTAATTATTTAGCAGGTATTTGTCAGTGGATTGCGTTTAATGACATTGAAAAAACTTTTTTACCTCAGTTAAAATAGGCTTGCTCCATCCCATTTTCAGAAACCAGTGCAGCCTTATTTCCCTGTCTGCACTCCCTGGACTAGACTTTCTATAGGCCCTCAGGCAGAAGTGTGTTTTACAAAGCAGAGCTCTGATTTACGGCCCTCTCCCACTATTTTTTGCCCTTGGCTGTCATAACTTAGTGCTTTGAAGTGGATCGTTTGCTAATGGCTTATTAGCTCATCTATTTTCTTTTTCTGTGTACGCATTCTTTATGACTACCTTCAGTGTTGTAGATACAATGCTAGCTCGTTCTTAACACACTCTTTAATTACAACCCACATCCAGCTCCAGAGAAGGGCTTCCCAGGTGAGTTCATATTCACATGAATGCAGAAGCAGGCAGCTGAGCCTGCCTCGGTGATTACTGAAGAAAATTAACATTTTCATCACTACAAATGAGTGAACTCCTGGATGCTGCAGCTGAAAGTGGTCAGTCACTGATGGGAGATGGAGGGGAAGGCAGATATCAGGGTTTCAAACTCACAACTGGGAAGGAAAAGGCAAACTGGGTTTGCACAGAGCTGCCCTGAATAGTGTGACTTTTTCTTCCCTCATCCTGCTATAAACTTTTAATCTCTCTTAAAATCTTCTTGTGGGGTGGCAAGTAAGAGGCTGAGAGGCCCCAAATTCACAGCATGACTATAATGACCTTATCTTGAATGATTTATCTTTGAAGCTCAAATTGACTACGTACAACTGCTTTTCTCACTAACAGTCCCCTCCTTCTGAATTCTACATCTTAAAGTCCTGATATGTTCAGAGAAACCCAAAGTGCTGTGCATGCTATTACTGTTCTCTGTTGGTTTCTTTATATTCCCTCAGGGCAATATATAGTACCACCCCTCTCCATGCAAAGTCAGCACTTTAAATAAGCTGTATAACACATGAAAGATGGGGAAGTCAGAAGAATAAAATAAAATAAAAAAAGTATGAGTTTAAATTTTCAGGGGGAAAAAATAGAGATAAATACACAGCATAGAATTGTTTCTGTTCTTATACTGGAAATGTTTCCTGCTACACGATGACCTTCTACTCTTTCAACTTCTACTCTCCAAAAATTCTAAGTTTTTGCTTCTTTCCCCCACCATTTCTTAAACAACACGTATTTTTCTCTTCCTCAGAACACCACTGGATGTGAAGTCAAGCTTCTTTTTTTCTCTCCTTGTTTTCAGTCAAACCCTCCAAGGGTAGATGCAAGCTGTTCCACTCCTGCTGAACGGATGCTTCAGAGCAAGAATAGTCCCACGGAGACTAAGTGAGATGTCATGCTGGGGGCAAGAAATGGGGAGACAGACAGACACACATACACAAACACATGCATTCACACACGCATATGGATCTCTATATAAGTAAGAGCAGTCCCATTTCTGTACATTCCAGGATATGTGAAATGTACAGAAATACGTTTCTGTGCCTAGAAATCACTGAGCACATTGTGCTGTCCAAAAGGACTGAAATGTCAGTTTTCTTATCAAGTAAGTGAGGTCTTGTGGTGAAAGGCTTACTGTTCCTGTTATCTGTGGGTTACTGGTCAGTTAGTGATAGCAGGCCATGTCCAGAAAACACCTGGCAAACGTTACTGTCAGGATTTTCAGTGGACCCTCAGGCTTATTATTGACCTTTACTGTTGAAGCCATTAATCTAAATGTGTCCCACAGACAGCACTACAAACATTACAAGCTGAGGTTCAGATTAAGTCAAATATTAGTCACTTTCACTTATTTGTGAGATCAAATTGAAGTAAACAGTAATTAATAGCCACTAAGACAACTTAGACTAGCCTTTTCTTTATAGGCCTGGTTCTTATCATTTTTCCCACCATTAGGTAAATTTTTCACTCCTTTAAGGTTTCTTAAAATTAATAAACAAGACTTCCTGGTTGCTAGACACAACATTAAGAGGTTGTGAACTATTTTTACCTCTAATTTTAAGGCCACACTAACCAGTTACTGTGCCCAAACAAAAATACAAAGCCAAGAATGTATATTGAGAAAGGTCCAAAATTCCAGATGAATCAAGAAAGTCTTAAACAGATTCTGTTTGAAAGTGTGTGGCCTAAATCTACTTACCATAAGGATATTTCCAGTTTGTTTCTCTCTTCCTTTAACATTTTTTTCTGCTTTACTAAATTTTTACTCTTTATAGTATAACTATATAACTATAGTTATACTATAACTATATAGTAGTTATATTTATAGTAGTATAACTACTAGTTTCTATCCTATTGACCCTTGAAAGGTCAATAGGGACCTTGAAAGGGTCAATATTTTGCAAAGTATTTTAAATATGAATGGTACCTCTTGCCTATTAGTGTTGAACAAGTTTTGAAATAATGTGAATGAGTGTTAAGTTTTGCAATTTTAATGAAAGCTCTCTCATTAACACTGTAGCAACAACAGCAAAACTAGAAAAGACAGATTTGTCACACTGCACCAGATGATATCCTGCATGGTATCTATAATTAAAATATACCACTGTGTCTATTTTTTTATATATATTTATTTATTTATTTTTATTCCACTCTGTGACCTACCATTCTGGTTACTGTTGCAGAGACTTTGTTTTAGTAATTTTCAACATCAGGAAATTATATTCTCTATTTTGGGATATTTGAAAACAGAATTTTCCTCACTTAATGGTAACATAGAACTTGAAAAGCAAAATTCTCTGAGAACTATTATATTTTTCTGAATTTATAACAAATGTGTTTGTTTTAATTAATTAAGATTTTCCCCTCTGATTATTATGGCTTTGTATTAAGTATAGTATGTTAATAACATGGTTTAACACCAGGATATTGGATCCCCTGCCTTAAAATATTTAAAAGAAACACTGTACATGTAAAAAAGCAAAAGTATGTTCTCTAATGAAGTGGGACTCTGCATTAGAGCTTTAATTCAGCTGTTCACAGCTACATCAAAAGCAGCTGAAAATGAAATGTATAATACAGCTCAGGAGTTAGGAAGCAAAGTGGTGATTACTGAATTGAGATAAAGCAGGATACCTTATTCCCTTTTTCACATCTTTGTAGCTGAGACCAAAGATGTTAAAAATGCTAAGAGGGGTATGTATATTGACTTTATATGGAGTTTTTTAACAGACAATACTGAAGTTACTTTACTCGCAGCAAGTAAACTTGATATACGTATATTTCCCTTAAAAATATGAACACATGAATGCATGTATGTGATGAACACATGAATGCATGCTTTGTGATGTTAATGCAATGGATAATAGTTATTTCCTGTGAATTTTCACCCTTTAAAATCTGCATCTTTATAGCCTCCTGCAGGGACAATTGTGTAGCAGCTAACCAGGGAAAAAAAACTATTATCAGATCGATGTTTTCTCAGTCATGGAGATTTTAAAACCACGCTCTTAAAGTGCGTGAAATTAAATCTGTCAAGATCAAGAAGTATTGCATGTGTTTTATGTTTTTGAAGACTGTAACAAAACCAAGCTGAAATGTCATTTAGTATTTCACCAACTACTGACTTAGCATGCTACAGAAGTTGATGTTTTGTATTGCTTTATTTTAAATGAAGGATTTGGAGCAAAAAGCAAAAGAGAGATGCAAGAAAATCTATCAAGCTGCAAAAAAAAATTGGCCTTTTTTTCTAATTGTGACATCCATGATCTCTGCAGATAGTGATATGATGATAAGAAGACTGGAAAAGAAGAATAAAAATGTCAGGAAGTAATATTCCAAGTTGTAAATAAGTTTTGGCACAGTTAAATGAGAAAGTCATGATGCATGGAAATCACTCCACAGAATATGAATACCATGTGTTAAGTTACAACATTAAATGCTAACAAAAACATGTAGCATTGCAAAATGATTCATAAATTCTTGGCTATATGATAATTATGTTGCTACTGTAAAAGATGACAGACTAACATCAACTTATGAGAAAAGCTATGTCAATGCAAAATTCTCCTTCATTTAGGGACATAGAGTATTAAAAAAAGGAAAAATAAAAGAACATTAAACACATCCCTTTTGGTCATACAGGCTTTTACAGCACTTTCATATCACAGCGTTTTTTGTGTCTTTCACTCCAGTGACTCAGAGACGACAATCACTCCTACGGCAGACTTGATAATCCTTTGCTCTCTCAGTGTTTTGAGCTCTTCACACTAAATCTTTACTTTAAATGGCAAAGTTTCCATCTCTCTCCAGCTGGTGCTGCCAGTCATTCCCCAGACCTGAAGGCTCCCACTTTTTAATGTGCGTGCACTCCACTTGTATCTATCACACAGAGACTACACCTGCAGAAACAATTATTGTACATCATAGAATAGATTTGCAGAGCAGAGCAGCTGGTGCCAAGGACCTGATGACCACAGGAGATAATATGGAGTGTTTTTACTTCAGCTCAGTCCTCATCTGTCTCCAAGGGTCCAAATGCCCATCTGCAGACAGAATGTCCTAGGTGAGCTTCCCAACATATATTCCTCCACTGTTTCATCTGCAGTCAATCCAGTTCCAGCACCCTGAGTCCACTCCATTACATGACTCCACCTAAGTGTGGAAAAGCAGAAGGCTTGTTTTAAAAATGTACTTTCAATGGAAGGTAAAATGTAAAAGACACCTGCATCTGCTAGGGAAAGTAGATGTGTAATGTTTACATTTAAAATTGCCTTCTCTTTTTGTTTTTTTTTTTCTCTTTTTGTTTTTTTCTGAAAAGGAATTATGTCTTTTATAGAAGTATATGAATGCTTTCCCACTGATGCAGTAAATCCATGGGAGAGAATACTGCCTTTTCAACAATCCACTAATAGTTTTTTGGGGCTATTTGTTTAAAGTTGGTCCAAAAAGCTATCACCAGTTAACAACAAACCTTTTATTACAGATGTAAGCTTCAAAGCTTTTCCATGAAGCCAGTTGCTATTAAAGTATTTCCAGTAAAAGTACCTATTCATTATTCAGTAAGTACAATATAAAATAGTTCTAGCTACTGCACTGAAAAAGTCTTGGCCTCAGTATTTCACATTCAAAAGAAATTTATCACCTTGTTGTTCTTGCCAGAAAGACTAATTAATATTAAATCTTTTGAATTTCTCTGGATAAAACTGGCATCTGAGAGCCTAGTATGGTATCAGAGTTCTTTAAAATAAGTCAATAATAGAGATTAGTACCTCTTGTGTAATACTGTATGCATTGCATTCTGTTACATTTATTATACAAATTGAAATGAATAACAATATGCAGTTTAACATCCCATGAATATTTTTTATCATTCTCCAACAGTACTTAATATGCTAACCAACTTCACTGAAAGGCATACAGATGTGGAAAGAGTCTATCTAGGGACTTTAATTATCACCTTGTCAAATTCAAATTATTATCTTGCGAGTTCATTTCCATAAAGTATCCCCTTTGCTGTTGGATGATTTAACATGTGTCTGCTTTTTCTTATCTTATTTGTATCTATCCAGAGGGTTTAAACCTTTCAAAGTCGGCCAGCTCTTTGTCAGATCATGTTTACCGTAACTGATTTTGTCAAATACATTTTTGCAAACACTCAATTTTGCCAAAGATGGGTCTGTAAAATGTGAAGAGAAACTAGCACACAGCACCAATAATGTTACATAAATCAGACTAAGACTTCAATGATTTCTAAACAGTATTAGCTTACAGTGAAGAACCAAAGAGCCTGGGGAATGATTCACCTGACAAAATTCTGGAGACAGTCATTCTTGGTTGATAAATAATTTCACATTTCAGGAAACCTGGAGTAGTTCCAGCTGTAAGAATTGGGTAGACATTATTTTCTATGCTAGTCTGGATCACATGATAGGGCAAAAATATTGTATGAATATTAATGACAGTGATTTTTTTTTGATCTATTTAAAGGCAACAAAGCAGTGGTGAAAATAAATGACAGAAGAAAAATGCCCTATTGGATAAGACTTACATCCAGCAAAACTGAAAGTTTAAACTGATTATTTATATTTTTTTAAAAGTGTGCAGGATAAATATGTGCATAATATGTTGGATGTCTTTGTAAGGGTGGTGAGGCACTGGAACAGGTTCTCTGGAGTTGTGGATGCCTCACCCCTGGAAGTGTTCAAGGCCGGGTTGGATGGGGCTCTGAGCAACCTCGTCTAGTGGAAAGTGTCCCTCCCCATGGCAGTGGAATTGGAACGAGGTGAGCTTTTAAAGTTCTTCCCAACCCAAATTATTCCATGATTCTATAATTCTGTGATATTAACACAGATTTGATCAGTCCCTCAAATTTCTGTTTAGAAGAAATAGAAATCAAAAATTCTCTATCTTGACATAAAATCCAATAGCCTGCATATTAAGTTAACTAAATCTGGAAACAAAAAATGTTACATTTTTTTAATTTTAAGTTTTTGAATTTCGGTTGTAGAAGAATACATGATAATTGTGTAATTATAACTCATAATTAAACTAAGATGCATATAAATTTTTAATAATAAGAAACAGAAAAAAAGAAGAATGCTATTTTTGACAAAATAAAAACAAAACGATAAATGTGACTCTAAACATCCCACCCCAAGTAGCACAAACCAGAAAGAAAAAGACAACTAATTAGCTAGCTCTTTGTAAATATATCCAAGCACAGTTTGAAAAAGAGACATGGATTGTTCAAGAGTCACACTACTCACTTGTTTTGATTTAGTTTTTAACTTCTTTCTTGCACTTGCGCTACATTGGAGAAAATTTTAATAATTTAGGAGAATAACTTTCACTTCTAAATAGATACATAATACTGGATAAATATTAGGGGTTGTTACTAAAGATCACAATATTGTGTAATATTATTGCATATTATATGTATTAAGGATTACAATATGAGTTGAGAGGAAATTTGCAGGAAAAGGAGTATAATAGATGTAGCTTTTGTGTCTAGTAGAGGATGGAAAAATCACACTCAAGGCAAATTTGGCTTCTGTTTGTAATTTATTAATCATGAATTCCTTTTTATTCTTTTTTGGTTTTCATGTATTTAGTCAGTTTAGATTCTGAATTAATTTCACTGAGAATTTAGAGGGACTACTTATACATGTATATGAAGAGTCAAAATGTGTGTGTTAAATGTGTTAAAACCGCTTCCAGTGCATCTGTGTAAACCAGAGGTGCAACTTGATCAGTTAGTTCTTGCATAAATTTCAGTAGAATAAAACAAGAAATTTTATCAGGAAGGTAATTATAATTTACTGTGTTTTTTAAGTAACAAACAATGCTCCTTGCTCCCCAAATTCTTTCTAATTATAATTACTGAAGACTACTGTGAAAAAGGTTTGCAAAGTTTTTTAAAAAATATGCTCACTTTTTAGCAAAAACCTGAATAAAGAGAGCAATGTTAAATAAGTGCTATAGACCAAAATGCAAGTAGGAAGAAAATTTCAAATGTGATTATGGCAATCACATTTCAAACTCCAGTGTGGATAAAACTACAGATTAGTGTATAAGAAAGAAAACATAATTTGAAGTTAAATTATGATTTTTTGACATTAATACATCGTTGAAATTATTTAAGTTTCAGAAACACATAATTGAATAGGACTTGATGTTAGCTCATAACACTTGCTATCCACATCTCTCACTTCAGCACTAAAATAAAACTGAGACATTTTTCTCATGGTCCCATTCCTCAGTGCTACCATTGAAGCACTCTTTTTCTCTTATGGGGTAAGGGATGTCAGAACAATAGTCTTCAGCAAAAGAATAGGTTGTCTTGCAGCATTGTTAAGGCTGTAACCTCAGCCCGAAGTACAGATTGCAACAGGCTTTGCTGAAGCCTTTGTAATGCAGCAATCCTTGCCAGCCATAGAAGTGCTCATTTTGCAATAATAGATTTCCTGACATTTGATATAATGTAAAGGGTATAGAGTAGAGCGTGCTAAACAGTGCTTAAACACAGAAAACTGTCCTCAAAATATATACCACACTGAGGAATTCCTGTGAACCAATTACATAATTCAGATGCTTTGACCATGCTGCAATGAATGCACCATAGTGGAAAATGCAGCTGTCCACATCACAAACCCTGACAGACAAATAAATGTCCAATGAAAATAGATTTTGCACCCTTGACCTTAAGGCAAACACCTATTTAAAATTGGGATACTCATGAATGAAAGAGGAGGAATAGTCAGCACAGCCTGACAATGTGTTCACCTGATTATTTAATGCAAAATTCATGGGAAAATAACATAAAAAAAACTACCTGACTTAGTGCCAAAAATTACTGCGATTTCAAAAAAGAATTTAATTTGTCATTCTAGCAGTTTGAGCAGTAGCCCATTTAACACCTTTGTCTGAGATAAAGAATGACTTTGAAACCTTCTTTACTGAATTATTATTATCAATGAAGGCAACAGGTTCCTGCCACACGGCACTATTACTATGCTGGATGAACTCTCCTTTGGGAAATTTCTTTTACTTGTTGGTAGCGTTTCTTCATATCTGTTCTACTCTGTACACTGTATTTTGGGATCAAAACAAAGGCATTTTAGACAAAGGAATTCAAACTGTCTCGGTTTTAGATATAACCAACCAGACTTTTGGGGTAAAAAAAAGATTAAATATAATGCATGAATTACTTTTCTTTAGCCCTCATAATTATTTATTATAAGCTACAATAATTTTGCAGCAAATTAAGAAAGATAAATGAAACATAAATTAATCAATTGTGAATGCATGCATAAATGCATATATTTGAAACGCTATGGCAAATTTTATTTTTAGGGGATTCACTGGAGAGACACAGGTACAATGCTTAATCTATACTGAAACTACCCATAAGGAAAAATTTGACCCCCATTTCCTTCTCTTTTCTGTGTGAAAAGGGAACCATTGATTTCTGCCAACTAACAAGCAGCCAAGTATACAAAACAAGTAGCAGAACAACCCATGTAGTAATTCCTGTTAATTCTCTCCCTGGGTTTTTTGTGTTTTGTGAGTTGGTTTTTTTTGGTGGTTTTTTGTTTGTTTGTTTTGTGTGTGTTTGTGTTTTTCTTTGTTTCTGCAAGGAAAACATTGATTTGAACACGTTTTAGTGGATTTTCCAAAATCATACCTTTTTAATAATATTTCCCTTCCCAGAATATTGGGATCAGATAGCAGGAACAAAAACCACAAGAAAATTCATTAAAAGAAAAATCAAACATCCTGTGTTTCTCGGGATGATATTCTTTAGGGGTTTTGTTTGCTTGCTTTATATCTTTTATGTTAAATTTATTTAGTAGAAGTGCTTAGTGTGGGTTTGTTGATAAGGAGGTTGAGTAAGTGTAATGAAAACCTCATTAGTTATTGTCATTTAATGATAATAGGCCTCTATTTCCCCTCCTCTCTTAAAATGAGCAAAGAATACAAAACAATAAACAAACAACTGCCACCACACCCAGCCCCACTAAACCCCCTATTATGATAAACAGGACTAAAAACAAGAGGAAAATGAAGACTGTGAAGCTGTCATTGTTTTGGAAGGAAGTGATGAAGTCCAGATTCCAGCTCTGTAGCTAAATAGCTTTACTACCACTTCTTTCTAGAATATTATTCAAATTTTGGGTTGCACATTTGTAACTCCTGCTGTCCTCAGTGTGACTATGCAGTAGATGAAGTGACCTGGCCACCTCAGCAGCTTCTCCCTCTCTGCTCTCCCTGCCACATCCCAGCCGCGATATTCTGCTCGGGCTATGAGCAGAGGATGTAGTCTCTGCTGATTGGCTCCTGCCAATGATTTGATCATCCTTCAAAGTTCTGTAAAGAGAATGTCTAAAGTAAATAAATTTAGTCCTTTTGGCCCTCAGATGTATTTTGCTGAAAAACCTAGGTATCCGCGACAATTAATTTTAAATCTGTCTCTTACAGACTGTTTTGGAATATACATTTTTCATTAATGGAGATTTCTTCATTTCTCCTTTAAGAATTAAGGAGCCCTTCCCTCAGTTTTAATAAAATAAATATGCTGCATCTGTTCTGCAGAAAGTCTACTAAGAAATATTTTCATTGGTTAAATTTTGGTCACTACAAAAGTGAAATGCATTGTTAATTGGAGATTATTTTGCTTGCTTATTTGGGGGTTTCTATGGTTAGAATTTAGTAGCCAAAAGGAAAAAAGAGGTTTATTTATTTAAATAATGATAATTTTATGAACATAATGTATCCATAAAAATAGTTGTCTTTGGGTGAAAACAATAGTTTTAATTATTCTCAACTTTTTTTTCCTTAAATTTTTTGTCCTTCCTCTCTAAAAGGCTTAGGTTGAGATTGCAATTCTGTAAAAGCCCATTTCTCTAACACTGAAAACTATATACCTATTTCTTGTATTTTTCCACATGTAACTTATTTTTTTAATAGAAAGAGATAACTGCTAATTCTGTTAATTTTCAATGTAACCCTTCATTACTGTACAGAGAGAAGAAAAAGAGGCCAAAAAAGACATTAATTCTACTATTTTCAAACATTGTTTTGTTTAGTTAGTTTGTTTGAGTGATCTTTATAATTCATATAACCATTTTTTACTTTCTTTTTCATTCCTTCTAATAATACACCTTTGAAAGATTTTTATGTCCAATTTAATAAGAACAAAACTATCAAGATTAGTGCTGTTCCAAATTTACTCTAAAACCAGCATGCAAAAATCTTTTACTGCTTATTGGTGCATAGGGTACTGCAATTTACAAAAAAGTAATAATTAAAGACCATGAACATAAAACAATCATTCCTTGAAGCTGACAGACAGTGATACCAAAGGGTTGCTTTTCACTGTAAAAGTTCTAGTACTTTAAACTTCAAGTGTGTGAACTAGTAACCAATCAATGTCTTTAGATGACCATTACTTTGTGACCAATGTCAAATGTTTTTAATTAACTAGTTAGGCAAGCTTAAGAAAGCCTGCTGGGCAAAGATGTATGATGTCAAAGCACTCTTTTCCTTTGTCACTTCTATTAGGCAGGGGAAGAATTACAAAAATCAATGGCAAAGGAAGAAAACCAAACCCTTTACTCTAGAGCAGAGGTCAATCTGTTTATAGAGGAATTAGGTGGCAATAGTAGAATAGACAATTTCAAAAAAATGCTAAAAATTAACACTTGAAGTGGTGGTAAAATAAAAGATCCTGTCAGAAATTATTAAAATTCCATGTTATAGTAAAATATATTTTTCTTTTTCATCTATGTTTCAGTCAAATCAAAACCAGATAAAGCTGAGAAAAATGCAAAATCCCATTTGAAATTCATGGAAATTCTGCATTCAATGTGCAACAGAACTAAAACTCCCTCATCCCTGTTACAGAAATACTGTGGTCTCTCCAAAAGAAGTTGCTTCCCCCATCAGCAGTATCCTGTATGAGGTTCAGAAATATCCTTAATGCTCTGGCACCTTGAAAAGGAAGAAGCATATGTACTTATGACTGTTTTCATCCACTGAATGCCTATAACCGAGGTCAATTAAAGTGAACCTACATCAACAAATGAAAACTAGGAAGCTCGCATTAATTCTGTCCTACTATACTTGCTTCTATTGTATCCTTTGTCATTTGTATAAGTTACACCTACTCAGCCATCAAAAGCCTCTGCAGAATTTAAAGTTCTTCACTGGTCACCATTTTACTTCCCTAGTATAAGATGCTAATTTCTAGGTTAAGGTGGTGTTTAGGTCAGTGTCATATGCTGATAGAGTGCCCTGAGGAGAGGTCAGTAACTCTGACTTGTCTTCCCAGGCTGCCTTTGAGCGCTGACCTGCCCAGGGCAGCAGGTCAGGGCGGTGGTGGAGGATCCCCGTGGTGGGGCAGGCACCCAGGGCACAGCCACTCCGCTCATAGCATTCAGTGCCTCAGTCACGGGCACACCGGGGCACTTCTACAGGGCAGGCTGAACCTGTCCCTCTCCTCCTCTGCTGACACTGGGCCTGAAACACAACAAAAAGCAAAGAAAAGAAAGGAAAGGAGAAGGGGGAGAGGGAAGGGGGAGGGTGGGCCAGCTCTGCTTTACTGCTCATTCATTTCTCTGAATTCAATCACTCCAAGGCAGTAACTAGCTCAGCCCCAGGCTCCCCTTACATGCACAAAAGAAAAGCAATCCCATTCAGAAGGAGACCATGAGTTATTGATCTCATGCTGAATGTTATGCTCGGTTCAGCAGCACTGTCAGCTCCCTCACACGGAAAGCTTATGTTTCCCACCAACTCTGTTGAATGATACTCAGCTTTTTTGAAAATGAAGTGTTGGGGACGAGGGGTCAAGGGCAGAGACATCTCAGCTTTCATCCTGGGACTTCAGGACACATTCTGGGTCATGATGAAGGGTAAGCCTGCCAGGAATTAATTGTAAAAATACTGTGGATCTTGTTCACCATAGGAGCAGGCAATTCATGGTTGCTTCACTTTCTAATTCAGACATTAGACAATGAGCCATAAAGCCATCATTTGTTAATGTACATTAGATTTATTTTACCCATTCAAATTAATGAACAAAATTTTTTGCGAAGACGCTTTATAGTTCATTTATTTAGCTTAATATCCTCATTTGCAGAAATATGCAGAGATTTTGTTTTAATCAATGAAGACATTAAAGTGAAAACTTAAATTAAAAATTTATTTCTTATAACATGTTTCAGCTTTTCTTTGCATGAACTATAAATAGGATTACTCCATGTATCATCCCTCAGTAGTCTATATGACTACTTGAGAGAATGCAACAGGTATTATTAAATTAGTTATTGTTACCGTAATTCAAGCAAAAAGCATTCAGACCATATCAAATCCATGTTAACTTCTTGATTAAAAACTTTAGAAACAGAATACTTTGTAATTGTTCCTTTACTAGAATTCCATGTGCCAAGAGTCTAATTGTGGCATGAGCATAATCTCTTATAATTAATTTATCTTTTTTTGTTTTCACAAATATTCTTTCTCAGAGAGCTTTCACTTATTCAGCCAGTTTGTTAGTTTTGATCTATTTGAAGGATTGATGGATTTGAATTTGAATTTGATGGATTGATGACCCCATTCCAGTGGTATGAAGTTGAACAAGTCAGGTCCACTTAAATAACAACACTTAAGTGCAAGTCAGGTGCACTTAAATAACAACAACTCCATACAGCACTACAGGCTGGGGGGAAAATGGCAGAAAAGCTGCCTGGAAGAAAAGGACCTGGTGCTGGCCAACAGTGGCTAAACACGAGCCAGTGTGTGCCCAGGTGGCCAAGAAGGCCAATGGCATCCTGGCCTGTATCAGCAATGGTGTGGCCAGCAGGAGCAGGGCAGTGACTGTGCCCTTGTGCTCGGCACTGGTGAGGTCACAGCTTGAATTCTGTGGCCAGTTTTGGGCCCCTCACTACAAGGAAGATGCTCAGGTTCTGGAGTGTGTCCAGGGAAGGGCAATGGAGCTGGTGAAGGGTCTGGAAACAAGCCCTGTGAGGAGTGGCTGAGGGATCTGGGGATGTTTAGCCCAGAGGAAGGGAGTCTCAAAGGGGACTTTATTGCTTCCTACAACCATCTGTAAGGAAGTTGTAGTCATTTAGGGGTTGGTCTCTTTTCACAAATAACAAGCAACAAGATAAGGAAATACTTCAACTGACATCAAGAGAGGTTTGGGTTGGATATTAGGAAAGGATGGTCAGGCAGTGGAACAGGTTGCCCAGGGAAGTTGTGGTCACTGTCCCTGGAAGAATTAAAAAATATGTATAGACAGGACATTTAGGGAGATAGTTTAATGATGGACTTAGCAGCAGCTGTACTCAGTCATCTGAAAGAGCTTTTCCAACATAAATGATTCTATGATTCTAAGATTAAGCGAAGGAACAATTAGGCATCTAAAAGGAAATCACAGATGACTGTAGACACCTAAGAGGAACAAAATTAATTCACAAGAAAATCAAAGTAAAAAAACCCAGTGAATGTAGGAGTGCATATTTAATGGGAAGCCAGAGTTGAAACACAGAAACCCCATTACTGTCTTACTGTCTTTACTTCAATGCAAATTAATTTTCCCTGAGTAAGAAGTAATGTCAGAATGTCATTCCACAATCATGTTCACATAGTCACACTCTTCTAAAACCAAATATTATGAGATATATAATTTCATCAACATAAACATTAAAACTATGCACTTACTAAAGTTTGCTGTAAATTTAGTCCTTTATTCTTCTCAAAACACCCTCAATCATACCCTCAATCAAACAACAACACCCTCAATCAAAGTTTTTATGCATTAAAAGGTATCCAAATCTCTCAATGCATTCTGCTAATTGATTCAGTTTTTTGTGTTTATATTGCATATTCCCTCTTTTCACTAAATATAATTGATTTACCATTCCATGCACCTGATTGGTCCTCTGAATTATTCAGCAATCTTTTTTTCCTGTAATTGGATAACTAAAACTTTCAAATGGAAAAACATATTTGGAAAAGTTCTTCCTGATTAAAATATTTCTTAGTAATATCTAGAGTAATGACATACATTCTAAATATAAACATAAAACTTTATATACAGACAGATAGGAAAAAACCTAGTAAATAACTAAACAGAGCAAATAAAATACTGTGATTTCACTAATGAACATGATAATGAAGATTTCTAATAATTGGTTTGATGTTTTCCCAGCTGGAGATTTCTCTACTGTTTTCAAATGATGGATCTAATATAGAGATACTTAAACTCTTCATCGTTTGACATGGAAATGTTTTTGTGGTTTGTTTGGTTTTTTTGTTGTTGTTTGGCTTTTTGGGCTTTGTTTTTTTTTGTTATTTTTTTGTTTTTGTTTTTTTTATCTCTTAGCTCTTAACTATAGATTCATTACATGAATGTAATTACTTGAAGGTAATTATTCTAAGTGAAAACTATTATTTTTTTTAGCTCTACTTGTTTCTTCTCACACCGTATTTTCTTCCACCCTTTTTTTTTAGTCTTTGTTGAAATTAAGATTCTCATATGTCTTACTTGGATCCTTAGATTCTGATGAGAACAAATAGGAATTAAAATTGCATAATTACTTTATTGGCATTCATTGGAAACGTCTATCCAAGGATTTTTTACTTCTAGGTACAAACATTTCTTCTATTCTCATTACTGTTTCTATGACAATAGTGTAATGCTGTATCACGTATTTCAGTTTACATGTTTTCCTTAGTTCCTTCAGTTACAGCCAATTCACATATGATTCAACCCATCTAGTTGCCTGATCATATTGTTTCTAGTAAAATGTTGAAGAATATTTGAGAAAAGTAGTATGGTCATTCATTTATGTGCCATGTATAAAAACTTGCCTGGAGAAATGTGATAAATTCCATCTAACCTCACTACACCACATAGGCTTTATTTTATATAAATATTAGTCAACAAGTACTGTGAAGCCAGAGAAGATTTCAGTTTTTTGACAATTCCAAAATTCCTTACAAAATAAATCATAGCCACTGTCACTTTGCATAGTGGATTTCATGGATATAAAATTAAGCAAAAGTGTAAAAAGGTAACATCTCACCTACTGCACATAACATTTTCATGTGTTTCTGTTTCTTTTTTCTGAATACCACTATCTGTTCATAGGCTATCTGACAATACATGAGATTTCCAGCTAGAGCATGGAAACTTACAATAAAACTGAGAAACTATTGTTAAAAGAGATTGTGCAGATGAAAAACTATTCCTACAATCAGACTTGTAGCACATAAAAACAGGAAAAAATTTAACTTCAGTCTGAAATACAGTGTAAAGTGAATTTAAAATAAGTAGGAGAAATTATTCTCTTAAAAATCAAACCCCACAAAAATATTAAGAATAAAAGTAAAGCAAGAGTGACCTAGATTACAATTTAAGCAGGGGGAAAGAATATCTTTTTGATAGTTAATTTTGTTTCTAATGCCCTTTATGATTCTGAGGCTTAACTCTGATCTGGACAAAATTCACAGACTTTCCTCTAACTATGATTTCATTTATGGAATATGCCTTTTTTCTTCTCCCTAATTCATAGCTCCCGTTGTGTATTTTACAGCTTCTTGCTGCTTTGCTCTGTATTTGAATTTTTCCTTGTATAAAGACAAATTGTTTGAGTTGCCTCTCAGCTACTACCCCCTTTAACCTCAGATCATGACCTCTTGTTTTGCAGCTAGTTACTATCTCTGCTGCTTGCTGATATCAATTTGTTTCCGCCTCATTCAGCATCAGTTGTCTGGGCTCTTGATCCCTTGCATGCCCTCACTGGCAAACATCTTTCAGTACCCAGGGAAGAGAAGAAACCCCCAAACTTAAATGAAACAAAACTTCAGCAGGTAACAAAAACACCATGTCAATCCACCCACCTCTTGAGGGATGGTTTAAGAACAGATAATGCTTATTCATAGATTGTCTCTTAATAGATGAATAACAGATCACTTTGAGGTCAAACGACAGAGCTTTTAAATTTCCAGAGACAAATTTCAGCTGAGAGAAGGGGGAATAAAATAAAATGTACCACCACAGCATATCTGATTGCAGTAGGAGTACGGCAAAAGCAAGAAATAGAATTTTAAGCCTAATCCGTCACTACGTTGAAATGTTCTTCTCTTTTCAAAGCAAATACATGTGAAGTGAAATAAACTGAATATAAATACTTTGAAGAAAGGAAAGAGTGTATTAAGTTGCTTATTGCCTTTGATAAGGAACACAAAAAATTGAAATGATCAGGCTTAAATAAAGAAAATTAATTATAATAAGATATGGATTTTTGTGATATAATTTTAATTATTTAAACAAAACTATGTTTATGCTCCCCCTAGGTGTAATGATTCACTGTCACATTGTTTTAGAAAAGTCAACATAAAACTGAATGCAATATTTGTTTTATTTAATATTACTATCATAAACTGGAAATATCCTTACCCAATGATATAACAAGACTTACACGTTATCTTTTGTTTAACCGATAATTGCTAAGCAACAACATATAAATATTGAGTAACAAACTACATATTTGTAAGAAAAATAAAGTAAATTTTGAAGGAAAATAATTGTTTGCTGACATAGTTTTAAAATTTAATTGAACTATTTACTGTGAATATTTTCTCAGTTTCAATAACTGTGCTGCCTTGTCAGAATTCAGCAAGGGGAAATTATGTAGACTAATAAGATTTGACATACCTCATTGAATTCCCAATCCTCCTACTTCTTCCCTAGTCATCAAGATTAGACAGGATCTTTCTAATCGCTAGTCACTGGAATGCTACCTGATATACTCCTTTATTATTGTTTGCTACAATATTTCAACTGTCATGGAAACAAGAACTAACACATATAGAAATATTTGCATTTCTGCCACGATAGTCAATGGAATGAGTCCATACAGCTTGATGAGTACCACATACCGTGTGCAGAGAAACAGTATTACTTCAGTTATAAAATATACTGTTAAAAAACTATGTTTAAGGATTTTATAACTTTTTGGACTATTTTGTATGAATCAGATATTTTCAGAAATTTAATCACAGTAAGATTTACATACCCAGTTAGGAGGAATTTTATATTATTAATCTCGATAACCTCACAGATAATATTCTCTTAAGGAACTTTCTGATATGATAAACAGACATTCCTGTACAGTTCTTCATTCTTTCCTATCTTCCATTCACATATATATCCTCATCTAATGGACACTCATTATTTATTAATTCATGAATTGAAATGCCATGAAAATTCTGAAATTTTTTTCTGGGTAGATTTATGGTGACCATTTTGCTTGGGTTAAGGAGAGAGTTTAAATGAATGGAGAGATGTTCTGCATCAGTAGCAATCAAAGCAAGAGATTGCTTAACCCCTTAACCCCTTAACCCTTTTAATTTTTGAATATAGATGCAGCAAAAGACTTCAATCTGTATAGCCATACAGAATTCCCTATTCAAGAATAAAATGCAGTTTAACTTAAAACGGCATGCCATACTGTAGTACAACCTGCGACTGAATATGCAAGTTCAGAAATATTTGGGGAGCCACCTTTCACCCTACCTCAGGTGCCAAAATCCTATGTTTCTATATAAAAAGGAGAGTTGGTTAGTAACTCTGGCCCAGTTTTTAGCTATTGCACAAAATCCCTTTCCTGCAGTTATTACGCTGAAACACTCTTAGCAGAGAAGTGCACTTTTGTATAAGGGCACATAAAAATGTTTCTGAAATCCACATTAATAATTTCCACTACTACCTCCTTGTTCACAAATTTAGTAAATACATATATTTTTAAAGAAATAAAGCAAATTAGTCATATCCCTTTGATGCCATTGTTTTAAATGGCTCATAAGACTGTCCTATGTGCTCCATTCAAACTATTCTTCTAACTATTGTATGCCTTTCAGGTCATTTTTTGAATCTTTCATAGATTCTTTCTTAAACTTTAAAAGAAAAACAGATTTTGACACCTCTGTTACCTCATTAACCTCGATGAGTTATCAGAATATCTGATGCTGACTTTTCTATTTCCCCAAACATGTCACAGAAAAATTTATCTGAGCCTGGTGCTTTATCATCCTTTAATCATTCTAATTTTGCAAACACTTTATATGATCTGGGGCTCATAAAACCGTTGTTGTATTTCACTTTCACAGAAAATTTATTCCAGACTTTAGGTTATGGCCTACAGCTGCACTCATAAATATCAAGGCAAAGAATTCATTCATGCTAAATTACCTTCCAGAGATGTGCAGAGTTATTCATACCACTCAGAAGAACACCAAAATTCACATTTCTGT
This sequence comes from Pseudopodoces humilis, assembly GCF_049639895.1. Taxonomy (NCBI): domain Eukaryota; kingdom Metazoa; phylum Chordata; class Aves; order Passeriformes; family Paridae; genus Pseudopodoces; species Pseudopodoces humilis. The sequence goes on along the minus strand of NC_142201.1, from coordinate 35,879,414 downwards.
CAAGTCATACAAAAATAGAATACATGAGATTGCCAGTTAAAACCTTGCCAATATGTTTTGAAAGAGTGGAAAGTCAAATTCCAGATAGGACTGCTGCTGAGAACGCATTCAGGCAACTCAATTAATGATTGTCAGACTTCAAAACTCTACTTTATCCAGATACACAAATTTAACTGAAGTCAAAATAAAAGCATTATAAATAAACTCAAGCAGTTGTGGGAAAGTTAAAGCAGGAAACACCATGTCCTTATTTTAAGTACTTATTTCTCATACTCAGTTTCCAGTCTGTCAGAAAGAATGTGTTCTGCTTGTCGTTGGAACTTCTCATATCAAGCACAGCAAGTCCCAGATATCTGTGGCTGGTAGAACATGTTCCACAATCACAAAAATCTTCATCAGTTTGAGCCATTTAAAGTGAAGACATCTTCATCAATTGGCTTCTGATAGTTTCATCTTTTTCCCCATATACTCTTGTTAACCTTTTGACAAGAAGCAATTATGAATTTACCATGTCCAGCTCAGACTTATGGCAAAGCTACTTCTTCCTGTTTTCAGATAGTCACTGCATCTAGATAAACATAAAGCATCATAATTCACATTAAGTTCTAAAGTTACAAGGAAAAAAAAAAGTTTTTAAAAAGAAAATTCAACAGATCTCAGAAGATTAATTATTACCATTTAAATACATAGAATATACTTTGGTTTGGCCTTAGTGAGAAGACCAGAAAAATATCTCAGCAGAATTGAAAAGTATGAATTGACAATTTGATTTTCTTGTAAGCTCTAAGTTGTAAATTAGAAGAAAATTAAAAAAAAAAAAAAAAAAATGCAACATGCAAAATAGAAAAAAATTGAATAAACCCTGACTGTTAATAAAAAGCCATGTAAACTTCTGGGAGGCCTTCATTGCACTTGTGTTAAAACCAACAGACCTTTGTTCATTGGAAATTTATCTCCAGTAATTAATAGCAACTTTTCCCTGCAGAATGAACATATTTCTTCGTAACATTCATGATTAATTCTATCTTACACAGGGTGCAATTTCTTTTTACTATTCATCTTTTGAAATTATTGAAACATGTATAAAGAGTAGAAAAATCTGGGTATTAATCCACATAAAATTATTGTCCAATTTAAAATTAAAGTATGAAACACCACATCAAATGTCTGGGATATAATCACTATGTTTATACATTAATGAATCCATCAGAAAGGATGTGGTTATATATAATATTAAATAACAGAGTTTTAGCTTATCATTATTATTTAGGAACCATGCAGTGCAAATACCTTTAAATCCAGTACTGTAATTTGCCATATCTGAAGGTGAGGGTAAACTTGCTCAGCAGTAGAGCCTGCTTACCCTGTGCTGTTTCAGTGTGTAGTTCCTTATTTCATTCTCTTCACTCACAGAGCATGAGCAGCAGTAGCAATAACACTCTGCATGTGTATGCCAGTAGGTTTTTATTGCTGTTTCTGTTCTTGTTTCCCATGAGAGGAAGAAAAAAAAAAAAAAAAGGGTATGGGAAATCTTGGTTTTTAATAGGGATTTCTGCTTCAGAAGTGAGACAGGGGTTACACTGCTTTTAAGGGCTTCCCTAACTTGAATTCCCCTAGTTTTTAACAAGCAGATCTATAATAATATTCCAAATACTATGAGCCACCTTCTTTCATGATTCTTAGGCAATCAGGGACTCCCAGGAATGCCTGCTTCCATGCTGACTATGCACAGTAAGTCCACCTGATGGAGATCTTCCATCTGCTGAGGTTCTGCTACCTGACCCTGCTCTAACTGCACCAAGCCTGCAATCCCCTCAGGTAAAATGGCATGCCTTTCCCCAAATCCGTTTTCTTCTTCTCCTTGCAGGTATAGAGCAAGCACTAATTCAAATATATTCATCAAATATGTTTTCAGAGGAATTTCCTTTGTTGGATGTGAAATAGATTATATATGGTTATATGAGATTCAAATCTCCAAGACTTTCACAGAAGAGGAATGTGTCAGTAAGGAAACACCAAGACCAAATTGTATCTTAGAACTTTTAGATGAATGAATTTTAGTCAACCATGTACATACCAATGTAAAATACATTCCCTCCAGCAAATATACAATTTTTTTTTTGTCCTGAAAGTAAATATGTGCAGTCTTTCAAACAAAAAATAGGGCAGTATTTTTTATGGGTTTGGCTTGATGGGATTTTTCTTGTTTTGGTTGGATGGTTATTTACAGATACTGATGTTACTTTTATTTCATTTGGTTTATTACTTTTATTTTATTCAGAAATAATTGTGCCTTCTCTATTCCCTGTAGTAAATTAGGAGTTAAGATTATCTATCTTACAAGAGCTAAAAATCAACTCTTGCCCCTCCCAACCATATCTCACCTCTCCCAATACAGTGCTTGAGATGCTAAATGATGAAATACCTGATGGGGTAAGACAAAATCATAGCTTAATTGGTATGAATGTTGTTTGTGCAGAAACTCTGATATTAAAAATAAAAAAAAAAAAAAAAAGTTTTGCAAAATTAAAATGACATGTTGCAGTTAACTAGGGAAACAATTTTTTATTTCTTTTATTTTTGATTGCCTCAAATCATGACCTGACATCTATTTGGCAAGCTATTCAGATAAAGGCTGAGGGTTTCACCAGGAGAGTGGCTAATAAGTAATTTCATACAGTATTCATCCAGCTAAAGGAACAGGCTTCTACTTCTTCACACTTCAGTGAAATATACTTTTGTTAACTGGGAGAAGAAAAAAAAAAACTCATGAGAGCATTTTCATGATTCTGGGCCACCCAATGGTGCACTAAACTGTGGGAACTGCTGATCACATAGGATAAAAGTAGAAATGTTTTAATGTACTTTATCTTGAAGGTAAAACAATCATAGCTGAATGTATATATAAGAAAACATGAACTAAAAATTGAAAGAATTTCTGCTACTACCATTGGAACTATTTAGGAAATAGTTGGATAGTCTCTGAGAAGTTGAGTGAAAGGGAAAGAAATAACATTATTTTGTCAAAGACTTTACTTCAGTAAAGAAAAAAATAAATCAGTCAAAGAAGAAGCTTTTGTTTGGTCTTTGATCTAAAACTTCCTCTAAAACTTATTCATGCATGAGAAAAATCTGTAAAACTGTTCAGTTTAGGAAAAATTCCCTTCATCTAACATGATAAACTTTCAGTAATACTTTCTCTTCTACAATATGCAATCCTGGTGCACAATGTCAAGAGGAAAGAAAGGATTTAGTAACCAGAATTTCAATAGCTTGCTTTGTGTACCACAGTTCACAGAACATCCCTGTACAAATCATCAGGGAATAGAAATGATCACCAGTGAAAGGGACACTATTTCCCATCTCATTTCTATCAGCAGCTATTCAAGGACAACTAATAATGTAAAATTATATCATGAACTTTGCAATAGCATAGAGGCTAACCATCTTAAAGTACCAGCTTCAGAAATTATTTGTCATGACAGTCACTGATGATCTGAACACCCATTTAGTTTCAAGAGTGAAGCTGAATGAAGTGGTAGGGTGTGGATTAGTGGTGGTGCAATCTGAAACCAGCATTGCTGCTTTTTCAGTCAGGAAATGTGGGTTAACTACACCAACTGCAGGCTAGTGCCTGTGGGAGGAAAGCTTCCAGGCAAATCCAGTGCTGGACTTTTTGCTGTGCAGTATCTTCCTAGGGGCAATAAAAATTCCACATGATCCAACGAGTAACGGAGAGGTGTATTTCCAATGCATTAAAAACAGTTAAGGCAAAATTGCCTGCTGGCTGTCCCTAGAGGCTAGACACAGTTAAACTAAGTTAATTTCTAGCAGCAGTCAGAGTATGGGGAGAATATGCAGACAGATAATATAAACAGCTTGATTTTAAAAACTTTATTTTTTTTTCCTGTGGCTAGAAGAGATGTGATTGAATTATCAAAAAATAGTTTAGTAGTGTCTTCTGAAGTATCAGATGTTAATTTCACGATATAGTATTGTCTACTTTTTGCCTTGTAACATTACTTAGACTAGAATATTAAAAGGTCTAACAAACCATGGCTGTCTACCCAAAATAATAAGTTTATTAATAATTATAATATTATTAATAAATATTATGTATAATTATGTATATTATATATAAGTATATATTAATATAATATATTATATTAATTTTATTATGTATGTTTATATATTATAAATATTAATATTATATATTAATTATATATTATATGGTATATAATTATAAATAATATTAATCAATAATATTATCTTAATAATATTAATATGGTGTCCTAAGGACAAATTTTTCCAATACACATGTGCTGAAGACTAACTCTCTGAAAAACATACTGTACAAATTAGAGTATAAATGCTGTTTATTAATGATCCAAATAAAGAGATGTCATTTTCTCCTTGTAATCTATTGACTACTGAACTGGAAGGAGGGGACAAATAGACAGTTTGTGGTAACATTTCAACAAAGTCTCTGTATATGGAGGCAAATGAAGTGAAAGAAATAGATGATAGTTAAAGGCTGTGTAACAATTTCCCTAAGATTTTTGAATATGTTTATATTGAAGTAGAATTAAAAAAGGAGAGGATGGATTAAATTTACTTCTCTACTAGACAAAATCTGTGTTTTTCTTTCTAATTAGTTCAGTGGCTTGAAATTGGCAATGTTTAAATTAATTTAATTTTTTTCTCCTTCTCCTAAAAGGACAAATTTAAAAGACCCAACAAAAACACCCCTAAAAATATTTATGTAATTTAAATACATTCTTAAATATTTAATGATAAATTAAAGTAACAGCACTGTGTTTCAGATTATATGTAACCTAAGTGCAACATAAAATCTTTTTAAAATGAAAAAATGTATGACAAAAACATTTCATCTTTTTATTTATTAAAATCTGTCAGCTATTTATCAAAAATTAATAGTTCCAAGAAGTATTTATAATATAAAAATGCTATTCAGATGAAGCATTTTAGTTAGTTTTTCATTAAAACTTCTTTGTTTACAGGGCCTGCAAATTTTATCCGTCATATAAAATGCCTTGATGTATTTGCTTGCTAAGGGTTCTGTTGATTTGAGTTGAGGATCGAAAAAAAAATCAGAAAACACTAACAAGTTTTGTGGCAGTATTTCTTTAGTTTTGATTTTTAAAGGATTTCAGATATTCATTTCAGATTTTTAAAAGCATCTTAGTAAAATCTTCCGCTCTCAGAATTCATGGGCTCTTCATCAAAACTACAGCATCTGTTAGCCCTGGCCACAGGAATGAAATTAGTGTTCAGCTAGCAAAATGTTCGTCAGGTTCAGTACACAAAAAAGGAACAAAGTCAAGGTAACTTCCTCTTTCTAATTTTTCACCATGGCCGGAGCTGATTAAGAAAAGAAATGGACTTTAAAGAGTTTGAGTGAAAGAGATCTAGAGGAAATGAGAACTTAGGGGCAAAATGACACGTTATTATTAAAAGTAGAAATTAAGGAAGCAGAAAGAAATATGATAAGAGACAGAACAAAGTAAAACCTCTATTTGAGAAGAAAAATAAACAACTGGTGGGACAGAAGCCTGTGAGGGAAACTGAAGTAATGAAGCAGTAACCAATCTTAAGAGCAAGAGATACTCAGTAAGGTGGCTGTGAAGCATACTGGATACTCACCCATGATACCATGACCTTTCAGCTCAACTCATATCATGCCATGTGCCTTCATGGCATGACAAAAATCACACCTCCAACAAATAACAGAGGAAATAAACAAATTCCAAAACTAAATAATAAATTTCTACTACTTTAATCCTGCATTTTGGTTGTATGTTTAAGCTATGTTTGGAGCAATGCAATAATGTAGAATAGTGATTATGCTCCAACCTGAATTTTTTATTTAGTCAAACAAAATTTTTAGATGACAACCCATAATCCTTTTTTTATTCATTTCTTACTCTTTTACTGTAAGATTTCTCTCATCTAATTTCTATTTATTTATTTTAGTCCAATATTCATGTAGAGAATGAACTGAAGCAAGGATTCAAAATGAAGTTTACAGTCTAGCATAGAAATATATGCAAAGTTTTCAGCATCAAACATAATTTCTAAGGGGTATGGAGGGTATCCTAGTACATAATAATGCAAATAAATCATAGAAGAAGTAGCATTTTCATTGTGTTATATAGTTCTAATTATTAGAAATATGAAACATAACAATGTTGAATTCTCTATACAAACTGCAGTTATCACTACAATTACAGAACTATAAAGATAACAAGTGTTTTCTTCTCCAAAATAATGTTCCACTCATAATTCATACTGTCCAGTAGCATAACAAATATACATATAAAGCATATATAAAGACACTTAAAGGTACAATACTGCTTCTGTGAACAAATCCCCTAGATGGGAATCTCGCTAGAACCTCTTCTTACATTAATATTTTTTACAGATCCAGACCAAACAACATTTATTCACATGGCTAATCCTGTGGAGGTTTACAAGATAACCTGCTATTGTGCATGATTGCACAACCAGGACTTATTTTTATATTGTCAAAAAAATAAAAGAAAAATTAAAAAGAGCCCAAAAAACCCACCACAAACCCTGTAGAAATCTAAGTACATATTCAAAGTGTTCTAAAATATGATAATAAGAAAATAACTTTAGAACATTTCACAGTATAATTGTACCTATCACATATGTATGCACCTTTCTGTTCTCACGACTCTCTTACAACTGTGCTGCTAGTGACTTTATTCAGCTATCACTGCTTGTTCTGGTCATGTTCTTTGTTGTTGGAATAAGATTCTGTATTTTTTAAACCTAATCCATCATGTTATAATTCCCCTCAAAATAGTGGATAAGTATCTTCAAAAAATGTCTCTGGATAAATAATAGAAGTGTCTCAGAATAAATAAACCCATTTCAGTGAAAAAAAACAATGAAATGAAAAAATTGTACAAAATTAAGCTATTCTCAAAGCAATCTTTGGATTTCGATGAAAACTGAAAATGGTACAGAATTTTTGCAATCCTAAGAAAAATATGACAATGAAAATAATAAAGAAAAATGCACATGAAAGGGACAAATTTAAAATTTCAAGCCACTATTAGTAAGGTTCTAACGTTACTTTTCTATTTTAATAGCTTAAATTGAAACTGTGGTTTTGTAGGGTTTTATTGATTTTGGGTGGTTTGTTTTTGGTTTTGTTTTTTTTTTTTAGTTGGGACAAGTTAGGGGGTAGGATGGTATTTTTAAAAAATCTATTTTTCTCCTTTAAAATTGTAGTTTATCTGCCACAACTCTTAACAACTAATTTTATTAAGTAACTACTGATTTAATGCATTCAGATATCTTTCTATAAACATAAAGCTTCATTGTGACTGTTACTTTGGCAGACTTCTAACTGTGACATCAAATAGTTTGGCCATATCTAAGCAGTTAGAAGTTAATAGAAAGCATCAAGAATCTGAAGAATATGACAATGCTTTAGCAAACATGGAGAATAAACTCAGTCTTTGTGTTTGACAAGTCAAAGGCTGTCTTTCTGAGTCAAACAAATAAAGTAATACAGATCTGTGCAGCATTTGTGTAAGCCTAGAATACAGCACTGACCACGTCAAGCTGATACTTCAGAGCTTTGATAAACATCATCCATTTTCAAGCACAGGAAAACTGGAATTAAAGTAACCTAACATTTTTTCTTCACATAACATAGGAAAGTTAGGTTAGAAGTTACTTTTGCAGTCAAAAAATCAAACCCAAAACAAATAGCCATGAAGGCTAAGATTTGTGGCTAGATCAAAGAGCAAACACTGATACTACAAATATCTACACAATCCCTACCTTACAAGCAGTCAGAGGTGAATATGACACACAGCTCTTTTTCAGGCTTCTGCCATAGCAACTGTAAGTCACAAGGATATTTGGAAAAATATGACTAGGCTGCTGATTCATCCCTGGCCTTAGGTTGCTCTGTGAAGCAAGATGTGAGGAATTACTGAACATAAATTGGTGGATGATCACATGGCTTAGTTGGCATGTTTTTAAAAACTTGGCATTTTTTAGTCTCGTGGTTGGACTTGATCTTAAAGGTCTTTTCCAACCTAAAGGATTTTGTGGCCCTAAAAAAGCACCCAGAGGTAGCTGTTAGCATCACGAGGAAAAGCTGAATATCGTGAGTGGGTAAGAGGGAGTCACTTGAAAAGTGACTCAACTCAGTATGGAGTTGAGGAGGAACACTGGGAAATCTGGAAAGCAACATTTTTTAAGGCCAGTAACCTAGGTAACCATACCAGTAATAACATACAAGGATGAGATTGCCAACATAACAGTATCAAAAGAACTTAATTTTCTACAGATAAAAAAACTGGGACAAACCACAGTTTCAGACTTATCATGGAGCAGTTACATCTGGGAGAGACATTCAGAGGTCAAATAGTTATGCCCCTTCTGCCATGTGCAGAAACATCTTTCACTTGATCAAGTTGCCCAAAGCCTCATCCAACCTTATCTGAAACACTGCCAGAGATGAGGCATCCGTAGTTTCTCTGGACAACTTGTTCCTATATCTCACCACCCTAACCATAAAGAATTTCTTCCTTATACCTAATTTTAACCTATCATCTTTAAGTTTAAAACCATGAATCTTTTTCCTATGGCTATAGGGCCTGGAAAAATATCTCTCTCCATCTTTCTTATAAGTCCCCTTTATACATTGAAAGGAAAAACAATGCCTTCCAGAGCCTTCTCTTCTCCAGGTTTAACCCAAACTCTCTCATCCTTTTTACACAGTCTTACTCCAGCCTTATGATCATTTTCATGTCCCTCCTTGGGACTCACTCTACCACATCCAGGACTTTCTTGCACTGGGGACCCCAGAGCTGGATGCAGTACTCCAGGTGAAGACTCAGCAGAGCAGACAAGAGGGACAGAATTACCTCACTTCATCTGGCCACGCTTCTTTTTATGTAGCCCAAGACAGGGTTGACTTTCTGACAGCAAGCACATTTGTTTCTTTCAGTGTATTTCTAACTTTTGCATCTTCCTAAGAGATGATATGATAATTTTCTACTGTTTGCGGTCTCCTGCAGAGTAGGCAATTGGTTCTCTAGAAGGGATATCAGTGGGATGGTGAGGAATTAAATCTTATCCATGCCAAGCTTGACCAATCAGGATGTCAGAAAATCTTCAGCTGTACTATTTGGAGAAAGTAGATGTGCTAGCATAAAGTTACTGTAGTTAAATTTGTATTTACCACAAAAAAAGGAAAATTAACAAGAGAAAACTACAGAATTTCAGTGCAAAATGAAAATGGACTTCTCTGAAGGATTGTTCTGGTGCTGATAAATATGGGTCTTGAATACCTAAGGAAAAGGATTGATTTGCACGTTAACTAAGATATTTTATATATATATATATATATATATATATGTAAAAGTACTAATCAGAAACTTAATCAGAGCAAAAAGACTAAGAGGAAGGAAAGAGGAGCAGGAATGGGAAGAAAGTTGTGGAATTCCAGCAAACAAGAGTCTCAGAGCTCTGAATTATGGTCTTCTCTGTCTGTGGAAGGAAAATTCATGGGAAGTAGTGGCTGTAGGTGCAGATATTAGGTCCTGTAAAGGCATGCAAACCTTTTTGCAAATACAGTCATAAACAAGGAAACAAATAAATGACACAGGATATAGGACTGAAAGATATTTCTTAAATGTTAGTTCAAGGCATCCACAAATTAGTAATTAGATTGGTTTAAATGTTGAGTTAGTGATCTACTATTAACTTAGTAAAGTTGAGTGAAAAAAATCTGAATCTTAACTTTCTATTTTTTCTGCATTTAAATTCAAATTTATGCTAATACTGAGGATGACATATATAAGAAAGCACTAGCACTTTCAGCCTGAGCACTAAACAAAATATTTTCTGCTAGTTCCTGATAAAGAAATTTGCATTAACCTGAAACTAAAACTAAACACCTAATAATCATGAGGGCTGGAGAAAGAAGTTGCAAATAAACATGTGAGGAAATTTAATGGTCAGCTTACTGATACGTCAGTTACAACATAAACTAATAGTCTTATTGAGACTTAAAGAATGGGAAGACTAGCTTTGCATTTAAAAAGTCATGTAAAGCAGATTAAACTGTACTACTATTGTTCACATAGACTGTAAAGATGCTTGAAAAAGTGACACTCAAAGAAATGTGAAAAAACAGGAAGTCTGAGACACAAAATCCCCAAAAAGAACAAAAGTAAAAAATTTCTTGCAAGTGTGTACCCCATAATGTGGAACATATGTGATAGAGTCTTTTAAAAGACTTACTGAATCAAGTAAGCCTTATGAAAATTCTAGGAAGTAGTCCAAGCTAGAGGAGAGCAAAAGAGTCCAAATGTTTTTCTGGATCTGTGTGGGATGAATCTATGTTAAGATACAAACCCAAATGGCAAGCAAAGGTGTCTAGACACTGATTGCTTCCTAAATGTTTGTTTATAAGTAATTTTTAAAATAAACAAATAAAACAAAACTAATGAACAATAATAGATAGTAGAAAATAATAAACTTAATGTCTTAAACACTATTTCACAATTCCTTGTCACCGCATAAAATATTAAAATGCTTTCTAAATAGTTGAAGAAGAAAGTAACTCTACTGTGTTTGCCTTATTTCTTAAGGAAAGAACTATTTGGTCACTGTACTGCATTGAGCTGCATTGAAGCACTTTTCTGGCAGCAAGTTTTCTGCCAACCCCAAGGTGTGTGGTGCAATTGACACTCTGGAAGGAATGAATGTCACCCAGAGGGACCTTGAGAAGTGGGTCTGTGCAAACCACAGGAAGTCCAACAGTGTCAAGTGCAACACCCTTTACCTGTGTCAGGGCAATCCCAAGCACCAATATAGGCTAGGAAAAGAATGGATGGAACCCTGGGGGGAAAGACTTGGTTCTGTTGGTGGGTGAAGAGATCAACATGAGACAGACATATATGTCTGCAGCCTAGAAAGCCAACTTGGTCTGCATCAAAAGCAGCATGACCAACAGTGAGGGAAGTCTCAGCTCCTCTACTCTGCTCTCATGAAACCCTGCCTGGAGTCCTGTGCCCAGCTCTGTGGCCCCAGCATAAGGACATGGACCTATTGGAACAATTCCAGTGGAGGGCCATGATCAGGGGGCTGAGAATTGCTCCTAGGAAGTCAAGCTGAGAGTGCTGGGGTTGTGCAGCCTGGAAAAGAGGAGGCTCTGTGGAGACCTTTTAGCAGCCTCCCAGTAACCAAGCAGGGCCTGCAAGACAGCAGGAATGGTACTTTTATAAAGGCATGTAGTGATAGGACAAGGGGTGGATGGCTTTAAACTGAAAAATGGTAGGTTTAGTTTAGATATTAGGAAGAAGTTCTATACTGTGAGGGTGGTGAGGTATTGAAACAGGTTGCCTAGAGAATATGTAGATGCACCATCCCCAACCTTTAGCAGAACAAGCTGGATGGGGCTTTGAGCAATGTTGTCTAGTGGAAAGCATCCCTTGGAAAATAGCCATGTTTTGCAGAGATTTTTTTCCCAAAGAGACCTTACTGCAATTTGGGGAATTGTAATTAACGCAGTCTTTCTACACTTTTCATTTCCTTGTTTTTCTTGTTCTTTTCTTTTTTTTTTCAAGTGTGTTATCACATTAAGGCATGGTGAGAAATCGTGATATTTAAAATAAGATGATAATAATTAAATTTTTGTAAATAAATATGTTAATATGTATGCATTTCTAAATTTCTTTGAACCTTTGGAAGCCCGACATAGTAATTCAAATATTTTCTATAACTCCTTATAATCTCAGGACACATTAAAGGTGTCTAAATTAAAATCACAATTATATGTGATAAAGAGTGAATTGTAATACTAGATTTATTTTTTTAACATTCAGGCACAATCTTTTTTTACTATACTTATGCAGTTTTTTCACATTAGGGTCTGAAACAATTCTCACTGAAACAGAAAATAAGTGATTTATTTTTATTTTTTGTTGTTGCTTTGGGAGCTTGGTTTGGTTTGTTTTGAACAGGCTCAAAGGTTAGACCAAGTGAAAAAGAAAGGAGAAACCCTTTGCCCAGAATGAGGTTGCTAAGTATGCCCGACCATTATGCCAGATGATCATCACAAAACTAATCCACTTGGATCAAGTATGCAGAGGAGGAACATCCTGAGTTGACAGAAGACATACAAACTACACATTCTAAGAAAAACCCTTCAATTTTGTTTCATAGACACCTTCCTTTTCTTAAGGTTGAATATGGGTTCTACAAACAAGCTGGCTTTTGAATGTTCATGCTTAGAAAGTATTGGAAGAAATGGGAAAGAGGGAGAGCAGAGCCTGGGAACCTGTAACTGAGACTGAACAGAAAATAATTTTATTCATGAAGAGTATGATTTAAAAGTATTTTGTACTCATTCTTGAAGATTTAAAATCTGAATTAGCCAAAAGCTAGTGAGTGCACGTCTTTCTAAAATCTATTGAACCTCCTTGTTCAAAGTTCCTCTAAAAAACTTTTTGTTGTGTTTTATCTAATTATCTAATAAATTATTACAACAAGGGAGCTCATTAAATTCAGAGTAAGGAAGAAGGAAAAGGTGTTGCTAGAACTTAATTAGCAAGATACAAAGATACCAATTAACACCTATAGCTCAAGAAAAGGAAAAACTTTTTCATGCAGCATACTAAAAAAATACATTCACAGCTGGTTACACATATTTAAGTGGCGTGCAATTAATTTTGGTGCTAGTGTTGATATTAAGTAAAAAAGATCATGTAAAGGAAAAAAACAACTTCCCCAGGGTAACAATCAAGATTCTTTTTTATTGGTATGAATACTAACTATTTAGCTATTCAGATTAATGAGAGAGTAATTAGGAAAAAATTGTGCTACAGAGATGGCTAAGAATGATATCATCTTTTTTCTACCAGATGTACCACACTAATGCATGCCAATAATAATTTAAATATACAGTTTGCAATTAACACCTCTGACAAGCTGGAAAACAATTATTTTCTTTTAAGATAATAAACTGACTGCTAGGAATATGATCCTTCTTAAACATAGATCCTTCTCTTACTTTTGTTTTGAGTGCTATTATCATGAGATCTAAGGGTCATTGAATTCTAAGTAACAGAGGGAACCATCTAGCTCTATATATTCAAAATAAATATGAAGAACCATTACCTATAAAGGAAATGGTGATTATTTTTCATATGCTTTCCAATCTGTTTGATCTGTTTCTGGAATGAATAAAGAGACTTAAGTATTTTCCATATTAGTGTTCAAACTAAAGCAAGAAAACTTTAGGATGTACAGTAACCAGAAAACAGATAGCCAGCAAGGTATACTGTCTTCGGGGTGCAAATGAAATGCAGTATTTGCACAGAGCTGAAACATGGAAGCCTGCAGGATATTTTATTATATCCATAAAGGATTTGGAACAAACCCATCCCTGAAGGAAGAAAGAATCAAACACTTTTTTTGAGCACTGCAAAAGGCTTGCTTTTCCTTTTCAAGTGTGGCAGCATGTGCATATTTGAAAAATAGATAGTACTTTTCTATGGAAGAAGGAGGGCGATCTCTATTCCTTCTGTTAAAATGGAATACAAGTAACACCAGATTTAAAATCCATAAAATGGAAAGAGGAATCTAGATCACCTGAACTAATAGCTGCCTTGCTTAGGAACTACAAGCCATTCAAGATCTGTCTGAATAAATAGCAAAAGCAGAGACAAGATTCCAAAGTGAGTTTCTAAGAACTGGGATATACAAAGTAGAGAGGCTAAGAGGCCACATTTACTTGCTCATTTGTGAACTCAAACAGTGAATGCATTATTTTCTTAGTGTGTTGCAGGGTTTTTGAAGGGTTTCTTTTCAGTGCAAATTTAGTTTGCACTTGAAATCTTACAATACATACTTGAGCTGTGCTGCTGGTTTTCTCAAAGCAGTTTCCCTCCTGGTGAAGCAGAAGCAAAGGCATCCAACAGGGAGACATCTGTGGATCTCTCCTTGCAAATTGAAAGCAAGATCCTCCAGCAGTTAGGACTCTACATATGTTCAATTTATGCCTAGAACCCACAGCTGTCATTAACTTCATTGACTTAACTGTGAAAACACAATATGGATGTGTACTCCAAGAACCACAAAGAATCGTACAAAAATAAGTTATGGTCCTTCCTTTTACATGCAATAATAGTCTATAACAAAGATGCATCTGACACCAGATCAGCTCAGACATATTAAGAAATAGTCAATTTTGGGTATGTAGTACCCAATAGACATTTATTATTAGGGATCCAAAAATTAGCTTTTAACTCTTAATTTAACATATTGTTTCTTTCTATTTAGGCAAGACAAGACACTACCTCATCAGATATTTTTTAACCATGCAGTCTTAAACTTGGCTAAGCAAGTTTATTACAGTTTATTACAACTATTTAAGCCCAGGCATAGGATTAATATTTCTGACTATTGCCATCTGATTATATTTCTGTGCTGTATCCTGTTGGTACTCTAGCGGCTGCTTCAGAAGAGCATGAGTATTGTGTCATATTGGCAATTCCTGCCATAATGGGAAACCTAAACTGTCATCAATTATGGCAATTCAAACATGTTAATTCCTTATTAGTGTTCTTGACTTAAAGAGGGATGAGAGAAGAATCTTGCCCCTATGAAAAATTTTATAGAAAACTCAATGCACAAGCATTACCCTGGGATTCTTAGATAACACAAAACTTCATTTCTTTCTTTTGAAATTAAAGAAAATGAGCTGTTTATTTTAAAAGATCAGTCCTATATTTAAAATCTCAAGAAGCCCAGAGAATTCAAAATTGACATTTACCACCTCTCAGAAGAATGTTGTTTGCATGAAGTATCAATGCCATGTTCTTGTCTGCATCATCTGGTTGTCTCCCTCTGTTTTCCTAAACAAATGCTTTTGTGTTTGCAATAAAATGGCAAAGCACAAAAGGGTGGAAACATTTTCTCCTTGTATCTGAGCAATTGGAAAGAAAAAAAAAATAAACCTTAACAAAGGAATATACCTCTCACCACCCTGAATTGTTATAATATAATTTAGTAACACAATGATGAACAATTTTGAGAGTAACTTAGCAAACAGCAAATCAAAATTCTGACAATACAAATAAAATATTAATTTTGCTCTCTGCTGAGAGTGTGACTGTTTATTTGAATTTCTCTGAAATTTGGTGTGGAAGAATACATCTGATGATGGTTGCTCAGTTTGCAAGCTAGAGATGAAGACTGATATGCAGACTGAGCTCTGGGTGGGAGCCCAGATAGACAAGAAGCTGTGAACTGAAAAGCCTTTGGTTAAGAAAGGTCATGAAGACCAGTGACACCATCTAGATGACTGGGCACTGAGACACACGTAGAGAGGTGAAGACTTGAGAGGAAGAACAACACTAGTGTGCAGGCAAACTGTGAGCATATAAAATCCCAGGGGTTCCTTTGTCCTCCTCAGAGGCACCAGCTCGGGCTGTTTTGTTCATTATGTGAATAAATATCCTTATGTAACGAGACATCTCAGACTCCTCTGTGGCAAACTTGGGCTCCAGCTGGTCAGGAAAACTGGTCTGACTGTGTGTGTGATGTGTGGAAGGGCTCCCATCACTTCCTGGAGCTGCCTGTTCTGAAGGGGCTTCAATCCCAGCAGCAGAAGTCTCTGGCCTTGGGAGTGTGACTACCAGAGAATGTCATGAATGGTCAGACTGGGAAGTTTCCTTAACATGAGTATGTCACAAAGAGATAGATATGAAAGAGAGTATTCAAAATGGAATTGTAACCAATTAAGCAATTCCAGCTGTTCTGGATAGTCAGCTTATATAATTCTCTCACAGTGGGTATTCTTTCAGCTCTAGGTCATGGTAGAAAGTTTAATGATTGACTGACTATTGATTTTTCAGAATAAGATAAGTTAATTACAGATCATATGCTCTCACAAAATTACAAAGGACAGGAGATGTCTTTATTGTGGGGGCAGTGATGTCAACTTTCTGTCTGGGGTAATAGTTAAAAGGCTAACAATGAACAAATATATTTTTGAAATAGGACCCAATCAAGACTTTCTCTCCATCCATGCATTTTTAATGGCTATTACTTCAGCAGTTATTAAGATATTTCAATAAAAAGTCTAAAAAGAATAACAGGAGTAATATATTCTTAACTTGACCTAAAGGTTTTGAATGTTATTCAATGTCTTCATTATGAATAAAAAAGACAGATTTATCAGAACTAATTCTAAGAAGGCAATTAAATTTTTGAAAGTCCTAAAGCAAATTTAGGACATTTTCATCCCAACAGTATTCTCTACTTATTGTCATACCCTCTTCTTACTGTTCCTTTATAAAACAAAGAAAATTCCCTACAATCTACTTTCTTGACGAATTCCAGCACAGATATATCTTTATCTTATTCCTCCATCTTCTACCAACTTTTCCAGTTTTTGGGTTTTTTTGGTTTTTTTTCCCTTAATGTACAGTTGACTTGAAATTGATCTCAACAGTGTGAATTCAATGGCTGTTGCATGCTTTCTTACACAAAATCCCCATGCAACTTAGTGAGCTGTGGAGATTTTGACTGTTTCTGCAGCATCAGCAATTCATGTAGTGAACTGTATTCATACCTATTCTCAGAGACAAAGTTTGTTTTGTTTATTAAATAACAGTTTTAAGATTTCCTCTCCTAAACAGATCAAGCCACTATCTTGATCAAGCCACAAGCCACTCCATCCACTCGCTAGCAAAATATAGATCAGGTGACTGCTTAATAAACATGACTCTCTTTTTGTATGATTTTTCTGTCAGTGTTTAGTGGTTCATGAGCAAAGATATAAATAATGTAGAAGGTATTAGAAAGTTAATTGTGTGGGCATGAATTTAATTTTGTTATTGAAAAAATATTATTTAAAATATTATTTATTGAAATTGAAATAAATATATCCTTTATTGAAAAGATTGAAAAGTGCATATTCTTCCAAATAATATAAAAAATGAGCAGGCATTTGTTTACCTCCATAAAAATACCAACCTTATGTGAATTTTCATTTTATGTATTCCTTATATCACTCCAAACACTGTATTTCATGTAGCATTAATTTCAATAAATTTCAGATATAAAATGTTTCTTGATTGCATTCATTATTAAGAGCAGACAATAATTTCAATTCTCCATACCTCTCAGTCTTTAATTTTACTGTAAAGCCATAATTACTTAAAATTAAATTGGTGAAGACATTTTTATTTAAATAACATCCAAAAATAGGAAAAAAAAAAAATGTGAGAAAAACAAGGTAAAGAATATTCTGTCATTGGTGGTGAAAGTATTGAGCACTTAAAAAAAATTAAATATGCTGACTTTTGTCTTCAGGCAGGAATTTCAGTCATCTTGTTTGTAATAGCCTTAAATAAGATCCCTTCTCTGAATTTCTGAGAACATTTAAACCTTTTTGCCCAGTTAAATGACTTCTTTCTGATTTCTCTTCTTCAATCTACAAGATTTCTTGAGCACATAGAGCTATTTTTTTGCCCTAAAATAGAGGACTTCAGATATGATTCCTCAGATATTACATGGGACCCGGACAAAAAGGGGAAGTCTGTAACCCAAAAGAATATTTCAACTAAAATTACTGGTGAAATTTATTTCACTAAGAGACATGTAAACCTTAATAAAATATAAATTGCTTTGTCTGACAGTTGCAAGCACTTTAAGTAGTTTTCAGGGTTCATTTCTTCTCGACATAGTTAACTGCAAGATTGAAGAATTTTCCACTGCTTGTGGTCTAGGCAATATTTTTTTTACAAAGACATGGCCCTGACTTGAGATCAGACCTCAGACTCAGGAGATTCAAGGTCAGGACCTGATATTAGTCAAAATTCCATTTCTAGTACTAGAAAGAGTTTTATTGTGAATGTTCTTTTATGTCCCTAACCAGATTTTGTTTTCTTTTAACATCCTCATAAGATTATTGGTGATCAAAGAATTATGAAACTATTCTACTTTTTATAGTTTTTTAAAGTGAGTTAAAGAAAAGGACAAAGTTCCACTTTCAAAGAAATTTCTAAGAAATGGTTGCTGCAGTCTTCAAAATCTATCACCAAAACAGTAATATTAGCAATACATTCTGACCAGCATTACATAAACAACATGCAGATGTTTGCTAAAAATAAAATTTAATAATAATCTGGAGTACCTATGCAATGTCTCAAAATAAACTAAAAGAAATGTTAAAGCTAATTAATATTTTATTAAACATTATTTTTTTTTTTTTTTCTATTTCTTCCTCCCTAACCAGGAGTTTTGGAATACAGTGTTATTACTATTTAACATAATGAAAATAAATTTTGGACAATAATTTGAACTTTTTAAATATTGTTTGACATAATATAAATACTTCTTTATCTCAGTGCATGTATATAAAACCACACTTTCTCCTTTCATCTTCTAGTACTTATCTGGTTACATAGTGTATCATGTCTCTCCTGAATATCTTTAAAGCATGCAAAGAAAAAAATCATATTATTAAAGCAGAAAATCCAAATGCTTTTCTCTTATCAGAAAACCAAAACCCAGTTGCATCTTGCTAGCAATGTTCACTCTTTCAGTTTCCAGATGCATTTTTTCCTTAGCTCATGCTCAGATAAGAAATTGTGCAAGAACCCTTACTGTGCCATAGACTCTAAAAACTTTCTATCCTTATCAGAATCAGCTGCTTTCATGCAACCAGCTATAATGCCAGCACATATTTCTATTATCTGCTTTTGAGTTTCAGTTGGCCCAATTCATGATCTGCAAGTATATAGATATTCATCCCTGCTGGATGACAGTGGTGCCTCTTAATTTCAAGGGAACTGCTAAACAGACTATTAGGATATGGCTGTCTTCTGAGCAACATTGGGTAGTCTTTCTAATTCCCCCAGTCTTCTTGTGTATGAGACACAGAAGATTCAAATAAATCCCATTTCCTTCCTACTCCAACCTGTTTTTGGAAGTGGGTTATAGTCAGTAAAACTGTTATTAAAAAGAAAAATAAAACATGCAAGAAGAATATCTATTTTCTTCTTTCCAGCTTTCTACTTCCTGAGGCTATAAGCTCTTCTTCAACTCATGAATTATTTTAAATAATAGTTTGGAAAGATTGCAAAACACTGTTCCTATAAAACTAACCTAGCCTGACTAATTTGCTAACAAAACACAAGTTTCCACTCTCTATTTATACATCATTATCATTGAAATGGAGCCAAAAAGTGATAGTGGTTACTTAGCTGCTCAAAATAAATTACTTAAATTCTAGCCATAAATTTTCAACCATATAACTTCGGTTAATGTGATAGGAAATACAGCAACTGGGATCCATCAATGCCTAAATTACTTTTGTAGGCAGAGGGAGAATATTCTTAATGTTACAATGTTCTTAATTTTATAATATTCCCTGACCTACTCTGCATTCTGATCAAGTTTTAAAATCTGACTTTTACCATATTGGACAAAATCTATAGGAGACATCATATTAAACTCTTGGGTGGTCTATGTTGCATAAAGCTCAGTGGATGTAATCTGTATTTAAAAGATTTCAATTAAGAATTTAAGTGTTACCAAATGTAAAAATATCTCCTGATTGATATTCAACGTTCCTGTTTGGACGAATGAATTCTACATGATCTGATGTACGACTAATCTCTGTTGCTACAATATTCAAAATCATTTTAAAATCTGACAAATTTACATGTAAAAATGTCTTTAAAAGAACTTTAAAGATAGATTTTTTTTTTATTCTCTTACTCTTTTTTTATTACTCTTTTGAGGCTGTAATATTTCCTAAGAGCTACAAAACAAGAGGATAAGGAAGAAACTATGTAAAAGAATGAGCTCTATTACAGTCTTATTACCTGGGTTTTGTAACTGAATACATTAATTAAGAATTTTCAGTGGTAGGAAGGACAGTGGATTTTATTATTTTTAAATGGCTTAGCATCAAAGTGGTGGCAACAAGGGGAAGAAAATCTGTGTCTTCACTATTGCTAAACATAGTATTTCTTACATTGTATGTGGATTTCAAAATTGCTAAAAGAATGATTGGCTGATTCAAACCACACCAACACCACTGTATATTGCCACTGTTATCTAAAATAACCGTTATACATTTCTTACTCAATGACAAATGCAAAGTTTGAACCCAAGAAGGAATAATCTCTTGCAATGTTGCAGACAGGGATGAACAGATTGAGGAACAGCTCTGAGGAAACAGGCTGGTGGTCTTGCTAGACTGCAAAGCTGGACGTAAGCCAGTAGTGAGTTCTGTCACAAAGTTTCAAGGCAGTGATAGATCACACCTAGACTGCTGTGTCCATCTAGTTTTGGAAGGACAGGACAAATTTCAGTGAGGTCTTCAGAGCCCATCAAGTTTGGGGCTGAAGTGAATGCACGGGTCTTGAATGATTAAATCATCATCTCCTAGATTTAGTTACCATGTTACCATGCTCCAACACCACTTAGGTTTCTAAAGACTTCAGAATAATTTGTTTTCTCTAAACCAATTTGTCTCTTGTCAAACTGAGATTGCAGTTTTACAACCACCTGGGGAATAAGTGATCCCATTCCATAAATAACCGTCATCTGCATAATATGTACTAAGATGTCCCTGAAGACTTTATATATTGTATATGGATAGAGAGATATAGACTCAGTTAAGGGATTTATGCAAGAGAGACTTCAGCTGATATGTCTAACATTTTCTAACACAAATCTTTTTATAATACTGTACAGAAAAATCTGTATATGTATTGCAGATGTTAAGCTATAAAATAAAATACAAGTGGATATTAAAACAATTAAAACTTACTGTTGACATTAAGATGTCCAAAGTCAGAAATATGAAAATATTTGTTGTTGGCAAGAGATATGATAGCTATAGAATAGTAGAATGGCCTGGATTGAAAAGGACCTTACCAGACCATCTGATCCCAAGCCCCCTGCTGTGGGCAGGGATATCTTTCCCTAGACTAGGTTACTAAAAGCTCCATTCAACTTGTCCTTTAACACTTCCAGGGATGAGGCATCCACAACTTTTCTCTGGGCAGCATCTTATTACCACCCTCTCAGGAATACGGATAATATGAATAATGCAATTTTATAAGAAAATACATGGAGTATATATAGTATATATATATAGTGTGGCATATATATGAAATTCCAGATTTGTTCCTTTAATTCTCTTAAAGATCTAAGGAATTTGGATTTTGTGTTTCTGTTTTTAAATAGTATGTGCTGGTTTTTGCTGGGATAGAGTTAATTTTTTCACAGTAGCTGGTATAGGACTAAGTTTTGGATTTTTGCTGAATACAGTGTTGATAATATGTTGATGTTTTTGCTGTTGCTGAGGAGAGCTTACACAGAGTAAAGACCTTTTCTGATTTTCCTACTGCTGTGCTGCTAGAAGGGTGGGGGTGAATCAGAGGTTGGGAGAACACACACAGCTGGGACAGACTGACCAAAGGGATATTCCAGACCATATGACATCATGCTCAGCATGTAAAGTGAGGAGTGCTATAGACTTGTACAATCCAGCTGGAGCAGCAGATCCCTCACAAGCTCACGGTCAACTGCGAGTTGATCATTCTCACAGTCATGGTCCTCCAGCTCAGGGCACTGAGACCCTCTTGACCTGTCATGCATGCTGAAGATGCAGTCAAAGAATACATTAAATACCTCTGCCTTGTCCGTGTCCCTGTTTGTGAGCTGACAATACTTATCCTGTAATGGGCCTATATTATTTTTTCTCTGCTTATTACCATTAATACATTTCAAAGAAACCCCTTTTTATTGTCCCCCACAGTGGACAGGTGGCCAACGTCATCTCCAATTGAGCTGTGGCTCACAAACTTTTTGTTGCAGTGGCAAGAAGCATTTCTGTGTTCTTTCCATGTCACTCAGCCTTGCTTCCACTGAGCACCTCCTTTTTTGCCTTGATTCCAAGAGGAGATTCCTGTTTAGCCAAGATGTCTTTCTGCCTCACCTGCTTTATTTCTGACATTTGGGAATTATCTAGTCCTGTGTTAGGAGATGAAGTTTAAAAGTGACCAACACTGATGGACCCCAGCATCTGCAAAAACATTTTCCCAGGGGACCCTACTAATTCTGTAAGCAGCCGGAAGTCACCTCTCCACATATCCAGAGCTGAGCATTTGCTGGCACATTTCCTCCTGTCAACAGAAATTATAAACTCTATTTCTTTGTGGTCATTGCAACCAAGACAGCTGCCAATCTTCACTTTGCTCATGAGATCCTCTCTGGTGACAAGCAGTGGACAAGGAGGGCATCTTTCCAAGTCATCTCCCTTAGGACCTGTATCACTGAAGTTAATGAGAATTTCTTCAAATGCACATGTGAGCTCAGACTATGAGAAATCAACAGTTACACTATCCTTAAAAGTAGGCTAGATTAATTAATCGTTCCAAAACAATCTAAAATTCTCCCTTGATACTTGTTTGAAAATAACGAAACAAGAAATGGGTAAAAATATTAAGCAAAAGAAAGTGAAATAGAACAATTTTAACAATTCATTTAAATAATAATTTCATTAGAGCAAATTGAAATAATTTCAGAAATACTATGACAAAGACATTTGATAAGTACTCTTAAAAGGCATGGGGTAAGAGAACAATGTGGCTGGGAAAAAGCAGAGGCAGAGAAGTATAAGACCACTCAGTAAATTTTTGTCAGAAAAAGGGAAATAGTATGGAAGAGAATTTAACATGGTAATTTTTTTTAATACAGTGAGTTTACTCTGTTTTCCCAAAGAAGGAGAAAGTAGCTAAACACTGACCCTGGTAGTTTTTTCAGTTTTCATTTCAATCTTAACTAGAGCCAGAGTACATCTGGATTTCCTCAGACACGTCCTCCCTTTTCTGCCAAGAAATTTTCTCTGTCTGGGAAATGAAGAAGTTTGTGCCCCCAGCTGGAATGTCCAAAATTTCCAGACATATTCACTATGCATGTAAAGATTAACTTTGCAGCACAGGCACAGTGAGCTTGCTGCTTCTGGAAAACATCAGCACACCGTGCTCATGTGATATTGTGAGTCGCACACACGCAGCAAGCCTAGCATGCTGCAAACACACTGTATTTATGACAGTACCTGTGGCAAACAGGAGTTTCTATCCAGGATTTCCAAACCAGAAATAATTTTGAAGAATTTTCAAGATTTTTGAAGAATTTTTGAATTTTTCCTCCTGCTTCCCTGACAAAGCCAATCTTGCCATAAGAATGGATGGTACTGAAGAATCTGAATGAAGTAATCACAGAAGTTCAAGAGATAAGATCATGATAACCTTAATGAATGGAAACAGCAGGGACAAGCATCAGCTAGCTGTGATTTATGGACTTGGCTTTAACCAAAAGTCGAACACAAAATAAAAGCTGTTTAATGTCTATGTCTATTGATATCACTATACTACTAATAGGGACATCAGTCTAAATGGATAAATGAGCTTTTTTTGTTGTTGTTTTTTGCTTCTCTGGCCACCAGACAAGATATATATGTTTCTGAAGAGTAGCTGTTGCATCCTCATTAGGAGAGTCAGTATATCCTGGTTTCCCAGTCAGTCACACATGGTATACAGTTGTACTGAAGATCTACAGAGAAGATACCATTTCCTTTTAGCTGACCAAGATACTTCCCTCTTGAAAATATGCTTCAGCTTCTTTTACCATTAGCATTTAAGAAATACAGGGGAAAAAAGGGTCACTTTGCACAGTCAGGCAAACTGTGCTTGAACCCAATCAGATTCTGCATGCAACTATTCTATTTATGTGAAATAGAACTGCCGATCTGCCCCAGAAATTCCACTTGTTCTGTTCCACTGAGACTGAACAAGCAGATCAGCCCCACATATTAATATGAACAAAACTAATTGTTCGAGGACAGTCTTTATATGTATTGTGAAGGAACTCAAAAACTGAACTGAAGCACAAAGATACCAGCACTTAAGAGAGAATTCTTCAACAGAAATTGCATAAAATTGTATTGGGAAGATGCCAGTTCCTACTGGTTTATATCCATTTAAAGTCTTTGGTTAAAGTGATAAAGTGGACCAGTCATATCTCTCTGATAACATTGTGCCTGCAGGTTGCTAGTAATAAGTGGCAGATTTACCATTAGCATACTATGACAATGCAGAATGAATTCTAATTATCCTGACTGTTGAGCACTTAAATGAAAATGATGACATTAAAAGTAATTAATTGCTTAAAAGGCTACTTCTAAGAACAAAATATGAAGGATTAAAAAAAAAAACAGTGCAAAACAATGGGCTTGAATCTAAAATCTTGTAAGTTTACTTATTTCTTATGAAGATTCTTGGAAAGTAGTATGACTTTTTCAAAAGCTTGAAAAATTTAAAATACCATCTTGCTAATTACATATTTTATCATTGTTCATCACACTTATGGACATTATTATGAAATTAACTAATACATTATCTGTAGGTTCTCAGACCCAAAGTGCAGAGTTCATAATGTAGCTTATTGATCATAAAGGAAACGATTAAAAATAATACATAGTAGAAATTCACTAATAATAACTATGAAAAGTACACTTCTTGCAAGGCATTAAGCCCTCATTGTTCAGGAAAATCTCACAAGAAAAATCTGTAACAATTTATATGACAAAAAAATATTTTAAAGCAATTTATTTTGCAATTATCTCCAGACATTAAAACACAAATTTGCTTAAATCCATTACTATATTATTTTCATGTCATTATCTGATCATGTTATCTCTTTTTACTTATTTCTAATCTCTATTTCTTCAAAAAGTAGAAGCTGTCATTTACAACCAATCAATCATTTTTTTAAAAAAATAAGAAGGAAAAAAATAAATCTTAGGAATACTTTTCTCTCTATACAAGTAAAAATTTATTATGTGATTATTTAGTATTACAGAGGTGCAGAAGGTCTAGAAAATTATACTAAACTCTCTCAATCCATACAGACAAACAGTAACCACAACTTTCAAAATAAAATGCAGCTTTTCTACAGCAGCCATCATGTTAGCTGTGTGCCTGGGCCCTGTTTCCAGCCTTGGATATCTCACACTGCAGCCTGATTCAGTAATATTGCCAAGAACAGGCTAGCAAGAATTAGTGTCACAAGGCTTGCAACAGCAGTTAAAGGAATTGCATTGAGTTATTAACAATGTTGATGTTCTATTCGCATTTTATACAGCTTGCTGAACTGGAAAGGAGCTGAAAAACCCCAGTTTAGTTTTCCAGCAATTTCATTAAGGTGTGGGGTTTTCTGTGTTTTTGGTTTTTTTTTGTTGTTGTTGTTATTTTTGTTGTTTGTTTTTTTCTCTCCACAACAGTTTTCTTAAATGTCTGAAACCTGTTTTGTCTGGGTTAAGTGCCTATGCCAGAATCAAGGACACTCCTCACCTCCACCTTTTGAAAATACAACTCTAGTGCCTGAGAATTTAAATTCCTCAATGTTAAAAAAAAAAAAAAAAATTAAAAAAAATGTGACAGTGTTTGTGTAACTTTGCTGAAAAGCTTCTGCCCTCCTACAAGCACCACAATACATTTCATTGGAAATCTGTATGTCTTTTCACCCTGACTCTGTCAACTCACATGGGAGTTCTGAGGCTTCTGATACTCTCTGAAGGAAACAGGAATATGTCCAATATGAAATTGAGAGAACCACTTCTGTATGGCATCATTCTGTAACTCCTGAGACTTTGAAAAGAGATCTGGAATTAAGTGTCTAAATTTCCTCAGTAATCCAGAGGGAAAGACATGTATCTCTGAAGTACAATCAAAAAACTCTTCTCTGAGCATAGATCCTGCCAAGAGGAAAAATCAAATACAATAGCAGAGGAATGCAACATCCTCTCTAAGCTGAGTCAACTGAACCAGGACTACAAGTCCTGTTTAACTAGTCACAAGTTTCTGTCCATTCCAAATATGAAACTAGGAATCACCTCCTGAGAACAGCCATCCGTAATTAATCACTTTCCTCATGAAAAGTAAGTCAAAGTGTATGTAAGGACAGCTTTCCATTTTACTAATCACTTTCTCATTGAAATCATCTGTTTCTAGTGCTCTAAGCTCCCCTCTCCTAGGCATTTAGCTGCCCATGTACCAAAACACTGAGATCAGCCCTGGTCTGGGCTAACTGTACAAACTGCGCTCACAGTGCTATGAGAAAGGACAGAATTAGAGATGAGAGTGCCTAAGTGAGATCATCTGTGGCTCAAGGATTCAGAAGGGAAAATATCAGCATGGAAAGGCATGAGACCTAACAGGCAAAGACAGGGCAGGCAAAGGTGATGAGATCCCAGCCAGGAGATGCTGATGCCATTGGTGGAGCTACAGTCAGAGGCCTGAGGTATTCCTCTGGCTCTGTGAATCCCCTGTGGCAGCAAGGACTGACAGCTCTTTGGGTGCCTTTTCTATTGAAGGGAAAAGCACACAAATGGTTACTCAAATGTCTGGTCATTCTTATGCATTCTTTTGTGGATGCTAGACAGTGAATAACTGTTCTATATCATTTGTTTATGTATATTCGTCTTGTAGAGTCAATTATTCTCTGCTTAAAAACACCCAAACATAACTAACCTAAAAACAGGCGAAACACATAGAAGATAATTCTCAAGATCCACGGGGTAATTTTTCTACTTTTGTATGCTGGGTTTAACCTCAGCAGGGAAATTAAATTTCAAATAAGCCACTCCACTTCACCCACACCTTTTGGTAAAGAAGAGACAATAAATGAGATATTATGAATTGAAATAGTTTCCTAAAAGCACAGTAACAACAGGAATATTAGCAGCAAGAGTATAAGAAAGAGAAGGTGTTTTACCCACAAAATTTATTCACCACTGACCAAAAAAAAGGCTTCCCGAAGATAGCACCTGTGCCACAAGATATTTATCAAACAAAGGCAATAGAGTGAGGAGAGCTCCTGCAGCTTAATGTTACCATGGTTAGCCTGAAACGATGGAAAACAAAGACAAACACACTCTGGAAGTTAGTTTGTCCAAATAGGGATTTTGTGTTGGTTGAGCTCAGTTCTCTGCAGCTGCTTGTCATGCCAACTCCAACACTCCAACTGCTGTGCATGTGTGGGGGAAAACCTCTCTGCTGGGGTGTCCTTTTAGAAATAACCATTCATTTAAAAACAAGGGCTAATTTATGACCTTGATGCTGTTGGGTAAAAGCTCAGCTGGAAACTAAGCACCATGCAGCCCCTCAGCCACCACCCTTCTCCCCATCCTATCCACTGGAATGGGGAGGAGGATCAAAAGTTAATACATGTAGGTTGAAATATGAACAGCTTAATAATTGAAACAAAGTAAAATTTAATAATAATATTAATAGTTAACCATACATAATAATAATGTTAGTAAAAAGGGAAAAAAACAAAACAAACCAGCGAGTGGTGCATGGTGCAATTGATCACCACCTGCTGGCCAATACCAGACCTCATCCCTGAACCCTAATTTGTTTCCCTTCTGGGTAGCTTCTCAGTTTGTATAATGGACATAGTGTTCCATGGTGTGGAATACCCCTTTAGCAAGGTCAGGTCGTCTGTTCTCCCCCGTGGCATCTCCCAGTGATTGGGAGTGTTAATTTGGTTTGTTGGTTTTTTTTTTCTTTTTTGTACCTCCTGACTGGCAGACCATGAGTACAAAAAAATGCTCTTGACATAGGATAAACACTACTTAGCACCAAAACTGCAGTGTTATCAATACTTTTCTCAAGCTGAATCCAGAACTGAGCACTGTGCCAGCTACTGAGAAGAAATGAGCTCTAGCCCAGTCTAAGCCACAACACACCAGGCAGGAAGGAACATTTGAGCCGCTTGTGGCACAGAAAGATGCTTGATCCACCTTCACCTCCACATACAGTAATAGAGTGAGCTGTATTGTATGATACATAAAGGATCTTAATTACACTTTTAATAAGCAAGAGTTTATGACCCAAGAACAAAACATTGTACTGCTTTCAGAAGTGAACTTAGGTCTCCCTTTTAGCCTGTTTCTATAGACAAGAGCATGCAAACCTGGTAGCTAGCATGTATGTCTTTGTATGTTGAACACACATTCTAAGTATTTCCAGAAAAAAAAGATACCCCCTTATCATAGGTATAATGAGGGCAAAGTTATTTAATTAAGTCTAGATTTAACATTTTAATCTTGGCTCTTAGCCACTGAAACGGAGCCTCAAATATTGAGAAAAAATGTCTTTATTCCCTTAAAATCTCATTCCTGAAATTTCACTTCCTGAAATCTATTCCAAGAAGATTAACAGATCACATCATGACTATTGAAAGATGTGGAGGCTGTCTCACCTGGGTATTTGCTCAAGTTACTACAAAAACTACACTTTTTGTAGAAATGTTTCTAATTAAATATTTCAACTTGCATCTTTCACATGAAGTTGTACTGATATACACTCAAGGATATGTTTTAAGTCTCTCAGGGAGAAAAGAATAACCGAAAACAAAGCAAAAGAGAAAGGAACAGTGGAGGAAAGAATTGTCATAGTACATTTACTATAATTCATCCTGCAATTATCCTAATTTTGGAATCAATCATTATTTTTAGTCAGGACTTTCCTCCTCTACCTAAAAACTTAGAAATTGCTTTTATTTAATCCTATACCAGCTGACTGTTACCCAGGGTTAAGATTGTTATACTTTTAACAAGTAGTTTGGTATAGTAGAGCCTGTACAAAATGTGGGTGTCTCACAGAAAAATCAAATCTGCAAAGGTTCATTTGAACTGCATTTCGGCATGGCAGTGTTTTTATCAGGTAAATAGAGAAGTTGGCAGTCAATTATGTGATAAAATTACCTCTACATTGTAGCAGAATTCAATCCTTTTGCCACCTGAGAAATCAGGAATGAGAAAAATACACAACTTGAGTAAAAAAGCAAAATCACTACTGTTACTCTGTTTACAGTTCACTACAGATTTGATGTTAGAATAGCTGCAGAAAAAAGATATCAAGCAGGTAATGAGCTTTCTGAGTACTAATCACATGAGACAATCTATAAAGCATTAGTGTGAAATAACACACTATTTATGATCAGATATTTACACTGTGCAACTATAATCACTAGTGAGCAGAAAGCATGACTACTTGTCTCAGGTCATTGCGTACATAAAAAGGAAG
This sequence comes from Pseudopodoces humilis, assembly GCF_049639895.1. Classification (NCBI taxonomy): domain Eukaryota; kingdom Metazoa; phylum Chordata; class Aves; order Passeriformes; family Paridae; genus Pseudopodoces; species Pseudopodoces humilis. The sequence goes on along the minus strand of NC_142201.1, from coordinate 35,850,213 downwards.
TCATTCTATCTAAACCATTATGGAAATAGGCTGCAATCTTTTTTTCTTATTTTCCTTTGCATTTCACAACAGAAATCCTCTCAAGAACTATCCCAGATTCCTCAGAAATGTGTTTCTGATCTTCCTTTCTTCACTATAACCACCCTCCATCAGTTTTCTTGGTGAAGCTTTAATGCACTTTCTTGGATCACGTCATCCTGTACGGATTTTGAAAGTAAGCTGACCAATTTATTATATTTGCATGACAGATAAGGAAATTACCTTTCTGTCTGTCTGTCTGTCTGTCTCTCTCAGAGTTCATCTACCTACATGTCCACACACATATATCAGTTGAAGACCTACTGGCATACCTAGTTTAGGTTACCTTAGCATTTACTTTTTGCAAACCTGATTTTAACTACATCTGTCTTTTCAAAATTTTCTACTTGGCTTCCCTTGGTGTGGTCCATGTCCAGTGCCAGCTTTCTTTGGAAACCTGAGAAACTGCAATTAAACAGCAAGACTCGTTGCATAGGTGCTGCTGGGCCAGGTAATAGTTTAGATTCTTGGGGAGTTTGTACACAATCTGTTGTCCCTCCCTTTTTATATTCAGGACTGTAGACAAATACATTTACTTTTCTGCTTTTGGTCAGAATATACACCAGAAACAACCTCTTGCCAAAGGTTTTTTCTAAGTTAATTGTATATGTCCAGAACAAGCAAATTAACATCTCCCACAGGAAGCCATTTTGAGAATTGTTGAATATTTAAAGAAACAGATCCAATATATTCTCAGCAACAGCCTAGACAGAAAAAGAGGCATTTATCTTGTCCCTCTGAGCCATCTAAGAATTAGACGTCTTCCCCAAATCACCTAGATTCTCCCTATGGAGCATAAAGACAAATAGGTACCTTCAGAGAGCAAAAATACTCCGTATTTCTGTTGATTGTGGTAGTTTAAACACCGTCTTAAAATTAGTATTGTAAGACTGTTTCTTCAGTTGAAGGCCACCTCTCCTTCTGCACAATTTTATTTCTAAATGAGATAAATATTTCTTTCATTTTGTCAACACATTTTAAGTCAAAAAGTGAGTGTTTGCTGCTTAAAACAATTCTCCACATTCAGCAAAGATAATACTTTCATTCAAACTTGCATTTCAAATGAAATCAATAACTTTAAAGTAAAAAAAAAAAAGTTCATTTTGAATTTCAGTAGATAAACACAAAAGTAGATGTCTTTCATTTACTGTAAGAGCTCTAGATGCATCAAGGGAAAGAAAATATCTCTGTTTCTGTCATATAAAATAAATTTCTATGCCTTTCCTCTGAAAGCTATATGAAAGTATATGAAAGCTATATGAAAGTATATGAAAACACAAAAAATAGACCAGCACCATCAAAGTCTTTCCGAGTTCTTTTTTTCCATTTTTTTCTCCCAAAAGGATGCATATTATAAAATCCTTGCCCCAATCACCTTAATTCAGAAATTTATTTCATATTTTGTTTTCATATCTGAATCCTAAACCCAGAACAGGGACCAAGAGATTAATTTGTATCAAGATACAAAATACTGAGCTCAGTTAAGATAGTTTAAAATTTTATTAGCATTAAAAACTCTTGAGAAGAATGAATCAGTGTGGTGGGAGTTGATTTTGTTTCATCTCTGTACTAAGCATCAATTGCTTTACTAAAGAAATATCAGACAATACGCATATAGGTTTAAAAATCAGATTATAGCTCTTTTTGGTTTTTTGGGTTGCTTCTTTGGGTTTTTTTTTGTGGGTTCTTTTTGTTGTGTTTTTTTTGTTTGGTTGGTTGGTTTGGTTTGATTTTTGGGGATTTTTGTTTGGGGTTTTTATTTGTGTGAAATTATTATCTGTCATGTTGCTTGAAATTATCATGTCACTGCTACTTTCTCACTTAAGCAACAAATAATATCAAAACACAAGACACTTGAAGAAGGGTTACCCCATTTGTCAAAGTATTTATTTAAATCTTTAGAGAATTTAATGTTGGAATATCTATGTTTATTTTTGGCAGAAAAAAAAATAAAAAAATGTTTTAAATGTTCATCTTTTAAACAGCTTAGACCAACTTTCTGATCTTTTATATTGCTTTTCCTCTTCTTGTTTCCTCGTGTTACTCCCTTTCCAATGCAGTCAAAGGATGCTTAGCTAAACAGAACTCATGTGACTAGATGCCTCATTACAACATTGTCTTCTAGTCTCCCCCATCTGAAATTATGAAAGTCTAGCTTCTTATTTCTATCTTTGCAATAAATAGAGAAAAATGAAGAGGAGAGGAAAAAACCTTCCTAGTCTTGGTAAGGAAGCTTTTGAAGGCAGAAATTTTTTTTGTCCCTTTTTTCATTGTATCTCTTAGCAGTGAAAAAGAAAATTGTGCCATTCTTTCAGCTACAGTTGACAACTGTCTTGGAAACACCAGAGTACCTTCTGTGGGTACAAGTGAGAAAGCAATACAGATGTAGTTATCTGTCAGCAGACCCACACACGTGTACTGGAAAAAATAATCAGCTTTAATTTCAGTAACATAAGAAAAGCAATTTCTTTCTGAAAAAGAGATAAAAGGCAGTAATAAATGGGAGAGGAAAAAACCAAAAAAAAAGGGAAAAAAAGAATGAATCCCCAGACTTCTGTAAGTGAAGCCATAGAACATGCTTCAGAGTAAGCAGTCAGGATGAAAAATGAGTGCATAGCATAAGGAAAAACTACATATCCATAAGAAAAATGAGAGAGAAGAGGAAGAGGAAGAGACGAGGAAGAGAACTGGAGCTCTAAAAAAGAAAATTAACAAGAAAAAATGCAGCTTTTTGAGGACTTTGTTCTCTAAAACAAATTATTATAGGTGCCGTCTATAGCTCTACCATTGATATTTCAATCCTGAAGTAATTACCATAATTAAGGTACAGGTTTCCTACCAGTACTAACATCTGTGGCCCTAACATACTGTCCTGGTTTTGGCTGGGATAGAGTTAATGTTCTTCCTAGTAGTCGGCACAATGGTGTGTCTTGGATCCAGGATGAGGATAATGTTGATAACACACTGATGTTTCAGTTGTTGCTGAGCAGTGCTTATGCTAGGTCGAGGACTTTTCAGCTTCTCATGACCTGCCAGCAAGCAGGTTTGGGTTGCACAAGAAGCTGGGAGGGGACAGACACAGAACAACTGACCCCAGCTGACAAAAAGGATATCTGATGCTTTATGCACTATGCTCAGCATATAAACTAGGCAGAAAGCTGGCCTTGGGGCCACTGCTTAGGAGCTGCCTGGGCATCAGTCTGATGGTGGTGAGAAATTGTTTTCATTTGCATCACTTGTTTCTCCTGTTTTACTTCTCTCTCTTTTTGAAACTTTCATTATTATTATTCTTATCATCATCATCATCATTATAATTTTCGTTATCATTATTATTACTACTTTTAGTTACTAAATTGTTGCTGCCGTGGTGCTTGGTTGCTAGCTTGGATTAATCAGTGCACATCCCTAACAAAGGTCTTAGTATCCCAAGTCCTAGCCATCACAGCCACAGTCTATTCTGCTAAGGTCAATTTACAAGCCAGGACAGTTTTACTGTTTGAGGGCTGTTGAATAATAACTCAGGGTTATTAGTTTGAATAGTTCTGAACATGTTTATCCCTGCAAAATGAGCAGTTATCTGTTGATCACTTCCTGACCCTGACAAAGATGGGGCTGAATAACCAGAATTCAATATCCCTGCATTCAAATCTCACCTATCATTATCTCAGCTTGTGAAAACAAGTTTTACAGCTCGTTCTAACAGTACTGAAGGGAGAAAGGGCAAAGAGCTAATCCTTCCTTCTCACTCTGATAGGAGAGTCTGTATTTGAAATACTGTAGAAACCTAGATACATTTACAAAATTATGTATTTCTATTATTTAAGTCGTTCAGAATTATAAAGTTTTCCTGAGCTTTGCAGATACGTATAAAAATATTGCCACAGGCAGGAATCACTTCTGCAGTATCACCATATCACTGGTTCACTGCTTCACTGCACATAAACCTTATTTCCAATTAGTCTGAGCTCCCTGAGAATCAATTGGAGACTGTATAAACATTCTAAACACATACTGTGCATGCCACTTCAAATTTACCACTAACATTTTACTATATTTCTGTCAATTATTCACAGGAAATAGGCCATATTGCACCAAAGTCATGGTTTAATAGTGTTTCATTTTTTTTTCTCCAAGCACAAGGAGAAATCTACAGATAAACTATTTGTTGTATCTTCTATTTTTATCAAACAATTACAGCACACAAAAAAAAGGTAATATTAGCAATCTGATTACCAAGGAAATAAATTTAACACTTTGGTGTGTCCTCAGGAGCAACGACATGCAAATAACATTCTTCAAGCTTTATTCACGTGTACAGAAATGGCAGGCCAAAAGTTTACTTAGGCTAACCAGCAGTTTTCACCTGCCCTCATCCCAATACCACAGGCAACATTAAATACCTAGAGGATCTAAAAGCTTCCTTCCATGTAATCAATAAATCCAGGTTGGGTCCTTCTTACATCAGTTTATACAATAAATTTTACCTCAAAAAAATTGCCTGAGAGAAAATTCAAAGGGGGAAAAATCAGTCTGCTAAAGCTTACAGTCTTACTCATCACTAATGGCAGAAACAGCACCTGTAATTTCCCAAGTATTTTAATCACATTCAGGTTTAGGACCTGGCACCTAACAGCTCTTAAATCACAACTCAGTGGATTTTCATATGCATTATTTCCTCAGTCAAAATTGAATCTTGATCCCCACACCCTGATGGACTTGAAGCATGTCAAATACTTCAATCAAAAGATAAGGAGGGACAAATACCATGTTGGCAAGCAATACATAGTGAGATATAAAACAACAATAAAAATCAGATCATTATAGAATGGTATTATAGGTTGCTATAAATTTATGATAAAAATATAAAAGTTTTAAGGATCACATGACATCTTCTCATTCTCTTGGCTGGAGAAGTGGGAATAAAAGTGGTTAGAAACATCAAATCGTTTAACTTGGACAAGATATGTGAGATCACCTTGTCCGACCCTTAACCCAGCACAGCCAAGGTCATCACTAAACCATGTCATTTAAAAGGTGTGCAAGTACTACATCTACACACCTTTTAAATGCCTCTAAGGATGATGATTCCTCCATTTCCCTGGGAAGTCTGCTCCAGTGCTTGACAAACCTTGCAGGGAAGAAATTTTTCCTAAAATTCAATCTAAACCTTCCCTGTAGCAACTTGAGACCATTTCCTCTGTTTATTACTTGGGAATAGACCAATCCCCACCTGACTAAAACCTCCTCTCACATGTTTGTAGGGACTAATAGACTCCCCTTAAACCTCATTTTCTTCAGGCTGAGCAACACAAGTTCCCTTCACCTTATAGTACTCGTGCTCCACACCCTTCACCAGCTTTGTTGGCCTTCCCTGGACACACCCCAGCACCTCAGCATCTTTTTTGTAATGAGGGACCCAAAACTGAGCACAACACTCGAGGTGCAGCCTCACCAGTGCTGAGTGACAGGGGGACAATCCCTGCCCTGCTCCTGCTGGCCACACTACTGGTGATACAGGCCAGGGTGCCATTGGCCTTCTTTACCAGCTGGGCACACTCTGGCTCACGTTCAGCCACTGTTGAACAGCACCTCCAAACCATTTTCCACCAGGAAGTTTTCTAGCTACTTTTCTCCCAACTGCATGGGGTTGTTGTGACCCAAGGGTAAGACCTGACCCTTTGCCATGTTGAACCTCATACTACTGGCCTTGGCAAATGCCTCTGCAGAGCCTTCCCGCTCTCCAGCAGATCAACACTCCTGTTCAGCTTGATGTCTTCTGCAAACTGCCTGGGGATATACTTCCCCTCTTGTCCAGGTCACAGATAAAGATATTAAACAGGACTGACCTGAAAACAAAGCCCTAGTTAAGACCACTGGTGACTGGTTACCAGCTGGATGCAGCTCCCAATCTCTCTGGGGGGATTGGTCATCCAGACAGATTTTTACCCAGTGAAACATGCCCCTATCCAAGCTGTGAGCCACCATTTTCTCCAGAAGAATGCTGTAGGAGACAGTGTCAAAGGCTTGACTAAATTTCCTCCAGACAACAGCCACAGCCTTTCCCTCATCCGCTAAGCTGGTCAACGTTTCAAAGAAAGAGATCAGGTTGGTCAAACAGGGTCTGTTGGGCCTGATCCACTTGTTGTCCTGCATGTGCCCATAATGGCACTCAAAATGATTTGGTCCATGACCTTTCCCAGTCCTGAGGCCAGGCTGACAGGCCTGTGGTACCCTGGATCATCCCTTCAACCCTTGGGCATCACATTGGCCAGCTTCCAGTCAACTGGGACCTCCCTAGTGAGCCAGAACTGCTGGCAAATTATGGGAAGTGCTTCAATGAGGCTTTCCACCAGCTCCCTCCATTCCTTTGCGTGGATCTCATCTGACCCATAGATGTGTGTGTCTAAGTGGTGTAGAAGTCAATGACCACTTTCTCTTGGATTTTGGAGGCTTCGTTCTGCTCCCTGTCCCTGAATTCCATCCAGCTCAGTGGACTAGATACCCTGAGAACAATTGCTTTTACTGTTACAGACTGAGGCAAAGGAAGCATTAAGTACCTCAGCCTTTTCCTCTTTCTTTGTTGCTATGTTCCCCCACAACCAATAAAGGATGAAAATTCTCCTTAACCTTTCTTTTGTTGTCAATGTGTTTATAGAAAGGTCATTTATCATCTTTTACAGCAGTTGCCAATACAAGTTTTAGTTGGCTTTAGTTCTAATTTTCTCTCTGCATAACCTTATGAAAACTTTGTAGTCCTCCTGAGTTTCTGCCTCTTTTCCCAAAGGCTGTAAACTCTCCATTTTTAACTTGAGCTCAAGAAAATGCTGTCTCTCTGCTCAGCCAGGTTGGTCTTCCTCCCCTCTGACTAGTCTTTTGACACATAGGGATGGCCTGCTCCTGTGCCTTTATGATTTCTGTCTTGAAGAGTGTCCAGCATAGGGATGGCCTACTCCTGTGCCTTTATGATTTCTGTCTTGAGGAATGTCCAGCCTCCCGGGACTCCTTTGCCCTTCAGAACTGCACCACAAGGGACTCTGCCAAACAGTCCCCTAAAGAGACCAAAGTGCCCTCTGGAAGTTGAAGTTCTGAAAACCCAACTCCTTTGCTCTCTGGGAATTGAAAATTGTCATTTTGTGCTCATAACATCCTTCAACCATCACATGTCTTACCAGTCTTTCTCTGTGCACAAGCAACAGGTCTTCCCTAGCTGGCTCACTTACCAGGTGTGTCAGGAAGCTCTCTTCCACACACTCCAGGAACTTACTGTACTGCCTCTATTTTAGTCACTGAAAAAAAAAGGGTGTTGTAGAAGACTTGTCTATGTGATATAGTGATGTTGACTTTCTCTATATGAACAGTTTAAATCTTAGGATTTTTCAATCCATTCTATTGACTTTTACAAGTATAATTTTAGAAATGTCAGAAATCAACTTACTAGTCAGCTTTTTCATTTCACTTACATTCATCATATCTCACTACTTTGGCATGATTTTGAATTGCTTCCCTTTCTTCTATTTCTAAATAAAATGTGCTAAAGAAGTGCTATTCCAACTCCACAGCTCAATTATTTGTGCAGAAAGAGATGAATTTCACACAATGTCAGAATTTGGCAATATTTTGATTCTGCTTTTAACTACAGAAGAATAAAATACCCTGGGGAATGCAGGGATGAAGAGTTGAGAATAACATTCTGTTGTTCAGTCTTCATCAGAAAATACTGTGCATCTGGTTGTGGGGTACACTTCTATTCAAACCGCTGGAAGCAGAAATTATGGTTACCCCTCACAACAGCAATTTCTCATCATCCCTGGGGATTTTTCATTTGTTTTTCTATTTCCCCACCTCTATATATATGTATATTCCAGAGGCACAAAATCCAGGTTTTGAACTCATTTGAGTCTAACGTGATCTTCATCCTTCTTTCTCCAAATGAACAAGAGAAATAATTACATATATTAAATTATTAAATTAACTCTCAAAAACCTGATGTCAGTTTCATCAATGTTAAATTGATTTTTGATTATCAAAACTAAAAGAATGAGAAAGGAGAAGGAAGGTTTAGTAGGGAGAGTTCATTGTTTCAGTTTAAACTTCGACTCCTGAAACACTGAAGATGTCTATGGAGTGGAACCCTTAATTCATTTGTAGTTAGACAACTAAGATGTTGCCCTGCAAGGCATGAGCAGGTCTTGCTTTTACTGAGGGCAATGCAGTTGAAGATGATTATCTACATTATAGTAAACAGGCTCAGGGAGAAAAGCGCCATAGCAATTTTTTTTTATTTTTACAAATCTAATCCACTCAAGATCCTCCTCCCTGACACTAAGTGACCTAATCTTGTGCCTACTCTCCTTTTTAGCCCTTTTCTATCTTTGATGCTTGCAAGAACAACTTCCTCTACACAGATAATATCATGTTCCTCATCAGGAGATGAGACCTCTTTCTTGGGATGTGGGAGTTGTATTTTATTCCCTTGGTCTAGAGGATTATTTCCTCAGTAGATAACATGTCTTAGAGCTCCTGAACTCAACACTGACATCTCAGAAGCTCAGTAAAGTTATGCATGTGTTCCCATCTGAATTTCAGAAGACTGATACCCCAAATCAGTGGGCCCAGAATTTTATATAATCTGAGTTGAAAGGGACCCATAATCTTCTGTGCAGGGAATTCCAGACAGTTATTTTGATAGTGTAGAGAATTTATTAGCCATTATTCAGCAGTCTCTGACTCTCATATTAACGGTGTAAAAACCACATCTACTTAATCTGATGTATTTGCACTGATGATTAGGGAGCTTCCATACTTAGATACTGTTTTTTTCTAACTTAGGTGGTCTGAATATTACCTTGGATATTCAAAGAAGAAAAAGAAAAGTATTTAAACTCCCTTTGAAGCCTGATGGGATGCCTTCCTCTGCCAACGCCTTAAGATGTTTTCTCATTAGATATGATAATTTATGAAGGCAAACTGTAAAAAGAAATATAAACCCAAAGCCATAATATACAAAAATAAATCCAATGTAAATACTATTACAACACAAAAATATGGTCTTATCTTAAAAGTTTGTTTCATGTCAAATATTTTAATTTTCAAGCCATTGCTTTTTCAATTGTGCACATTATACAAACAGATAAAATCCAACCTGAAAATAGAAACTTTAGTGTCTTGTGAATTAGGCCATACATATAAAAATAGACAATTACAGTGAAATCCTTCTTTCTCAGCAGAAGAATGAAATGAAAAATAAGCACAAGAATATTGCAATTTGTTGAGACTGTGTAGCTTAAAGACATCTGAAATTTTTTTACAGTTAATTTTTAATTTTACAGTACAATCATTATGAAAAAAAAAAATACCAAACACATAGTGTTTGGTTTTTGAACACATGTGGTGTAAGCAAAAAATAAAAAGTAAACAACAGCAGTCTAAGAAACTTTAGGAGGGAATATACTAATTTCCAAAATTCTTTTAAAAGTCATGTTTTAGTTTTGTTAGATCTGAGACTGCTCTTCTCTGATAACTCTTCAAGAAGTAGTTTCCCCCATTTATATTTCAGTGCAAACTTATATTTTCAAAGTTGAACTTCATCTAAACTGTAAAAATATGTTAGAATATGTTAAGATAAAAATTAAAATAGTAAAATTAAAAAACATTAGATGCCTATATATATCATACTGAACATGGCTGTTCCTTCCATGAAAACCACTAATCATTTATTTAGTTTAGAAAGCATGCCTGCAGGTTGCAGTGGCATAAATGAGAAGTACTTAGTAAGGAATTGAGTTTGTTTGCCTTACAAGGCTACTTCTACTGTGAAAGATGTTCACTTCATATAGTAATTAAAGGAAAAATTCATCTATGGTATCATAGAAAACCTTTCTAGTTTGGGGCTGAGTTTGTTTTTTTTTTGATTGAACAGTATGTATTTAACTTTTTTTTTCTTGAGAGAAGGCAATGCAATATATATGTGGTTAAAAAAAAAAGGAATGCAACTGAGGAGATTCTGTCCTACCACAGTTTTTTTTTCCAGTAGCAAATATAGCAAATGTAGTGATGACTATCACTTTGTCTAGTGTAGCTCATCAACGCCTCAAGTTGTGGCACTTCCTTATATCCTTCTGGAAACTGTTGATCTTTTAATTTCTTTGGTATGAAACTTTCAGATTTGTGGGAGTTGCATGGCAATCTGATTCCAGTTAAAATACTGTACACCATGTATCTTTGAGATATACAGACAACTGTATTATTAAATGAGACTTTAAGACATTTCATTACAAAGAACATAAAATTTCTGTAGTATATATTACAGTTCTCAGCAGAAAAACAGATCAAAGAGTCACGTCTTCAGAAAATGCTGTATTAAATGGTTGTTTACAAGAAGCCTTTTAACTCTATCTCTGCAACAAGAAATCATACGAGGCTGAATGGTTGCAGAGACATATTGCAGACTAAGTGCAGACAATTTATTTGCTGCAACCCTGCATTCCTGTGATGTTTCCCTGTGTGTCCTTTAGAGTAAAGTGGAAACACAAACAGGAAAGTGCCTTGCTTTGTGATAAATGAATGTGTCTGAAAACATGAGACAGTGAAAACAGCCAAAATAAGTGATCCAGGGCTGTGGAGCACATAAAAGAAAACGGGAGAGAATTTCTTTATAATGCCAATTTAATCAGACCTTCAGTCCCAACAGCCACAGCAGCCAGCAGTTGAAATGAAGATATCATGCTGTTATTCCTGTTTTGAATTAGATCCTTTCTTGAAGGAAGGAGACACGTTCTTATTCATGTAGCTTTAGGTTTAGCAAGCTCTAAATAAAAATGTGGCACCCATTACTTTGTATCTGATCCACTAGCACTCTTAAATATCTCTTCCTAATATACTGATGCTAATACCCACTGTCCTACTTGATAGCAGGTCTTCCTGCTCCTTCATGGTATCATTTCAGAAGAGTCAGATTTGAACCAACGGGGTTAGCAGAAGCAGTTGGGATTGTTGCTGCAGTGGAAGTTCTTGTAAAGCACAAGGTGAAGACTGATCTGCCTTATTCTCATCATTCTTTACCCTGTACATTATATAATCTCTTCATCTTTTTCTTTCAACAAATGTTTTTGTGTAGGAGTAATCATTTGTTTTTATATAGGCATCACATAATGAATGCGCACCCACTTACCAATAATCGGAAACCAGTTATTCTAGAAAGAAAGACACATTTTCTTTGTGTCAAAAACATTGTTAGATTGCTGGCTATAACCTTATATATGTACTGTGTTGACCAGGAGTCCCTGAGAAAATATGGAAGCTCCATGAAGCAGATAATTTGACGAGAAATTGAGCGCTCAAAGTAGCTAACATTTCACCACATTCTGTTGAGATATCAACGTGATGGTGACATCTGTAATGACAGGTCACAATTTGTGACAGCAAACATAGCACCAACCCTTTCTCTGTGACCCACCTTTCACTGTTTTTTATTGAAACATCAACCAAATGAACCTCTGTGGCAGGTGGTGTTCTATGTAGCAGGTTCCTTACGTTAGTAAATATGAAGTCCTCTGAAACTTCTGTCTTGACAACTTGATCTTAAAGGGCAGAACTCATTGTCATCCATCCTCAGTGCTTGCAGCCTTGAATGGCAGAATGCTAAGTGATAAGACTGCTTGAATTTGTAGCAAACACGAACTGGGGCCAGAGTCTCCTCAGAACCGCAATACAAATTATTTTATCCTGTGATAGATACCTATAGAGAGAGTACATGCCTTCAGAGGGAATTTCTAAATTCAAAGGAAACAGTGAACCACCCAGAAGTACATGTAGCAGAGGTAGCCAACATACTCTGAGACCCTTGAGCCATTCTGGTATCCTGAGTACAGTGGCACCCTTAGAGGAGAATTGACATACACTAGTCAATTTCAACTAGTGAAATTAAGTTATTCTGAAACTTTGAACCAATCTGTCACGGCTTCCAAAGTTCTGCAAAATGGTGAAGATCACCAGTAGCTTTCTGAAGCATTTGATGCCTAAAACAATGGAGGATGTTCATCACATTTGATGAGTGACATAGAATAAATTGTTTTGGTGGTAATAATAATCTAACAAGTCTTGGAATGCTACCGCTTTTAGATATTAGAGAATTTCTTCACTTGAAAACCACAGAAATTACAAACACATCTGAAATCAGACCTGATTTTCAAATGGAAATTTCAGTCAATGCTAGAGATGCTAAGGAAACTAATTTTTTATAATTTATATTATATAAATGTAATGATAAATTAGCTAAAAGCAGTACTAGAATCTTATTTGGTCAAGGGAAGACACAAGGTGAATACAGAGAAAACTGCTAATGTTTTGGTGTTTGGGTAGTACCAGATTTCATTTCCTTTTGATGTTGTGGCCAGGACATTGCTAAACCTCATCAGCCTTTATTTATGAAGCCAGATATAGATAAGATGGGAACACGTGGAGTAACCATTTCAGTATTAACAGGGGCAGAAAATTGTAGATAGAAACTTGTTTGACTGGATGAAAAGGGTTTATCTCAGGATGCCTCTCTGTGTCTCTGTGTGTACCAGCAAATTTCCCTGGAATTCTAAAGTATTTGCATATATTCAGACACACATTATCTGAATGCATTATTCATATTCAAATTATTTTTAGTAATTAAAAAAAAAAAAAAGAAAATCATCCACTGAAGGAACACAGTTCTGCCAGAACTCGGGATAAAAGTGATGTGACTAATAACCAATCATCTGACAACATATTGGTGTGCAAAATATCAGGGCTTAACTTTCCTGCTGAAGTAATTTTCTGAACTGCCTGCATGAAGCTCTCTTGTGGTAGTTTGCCTTTCCAAAATTTATGGATTGGATATGTGAAGAAAAAAGCTGTGATTTGTCTGTCGAAAAATGTATTGATTTAAATAGGCTTTCCTGTATTTGCTGTTTGAGAATAATGTAGTACCAATTTAATGGTCTATATAAACTGTTTCATCTGTTATTGAATTTCAATGTATTCTTTCTGGAAAGACTTTTACCATAATTAGGCCAGTAGGAGTAACAACTTCAACTGAGAGCTTTACTAAAGGAAAAGACAACTTGGGCTTGTGAGGAACATTGCATGATAACCAAATGAGTGAAAACTAATGTAACCAGAATGGAGAGAAAAGTACAAACACTACAGAAGGCTTAAATTTAGAGGAAAAAATATGAAGTAATATTTAAAGTATTTTTTTACTGCTTTTTTCTTTCCTTTCTCATTCTTTTCCTTTCTCACCACAAGACCAAATAAGAGTGGAAAGGGTTTTGTCATCCCTCCACTTGTTCAGAACTGCCTCTATGGAATAACACTGGAGTTCTGGAATGATGCATTTGGGGACCACACTTGAACTGGCACCTAAAAGAAGATAAGGTCATGTTCATGTGATTCTACAGGCATTTTTAGCTCATCAGCAGTGTGAAAAACAACCACAGTTATAGTTTACAAATATCATCATGCTCCAGCAAGTCACTAGGTACTCCTCCTACCACCCTTGTTCTGCCTGTTACAGCAGCTATGCTTGGAAATTGGCTTCTCTTTGCTGCAGCATTGTCAGCAGTTGTCCCAGTTTCAGCATTAACAGATTCAGAGTGAGAGGAAAGGAATAGATGACTTGGACGTACCTCTCTTAATTTTAACATATTTTGTCCCTAAAATCCAGCCAAAAGCAGAGATGATCTCCCTCCTGCCAAGATGAATTATCAAGGGCTGCTCTCACTTTCAATGAATCAAGAGTTGAAGCACCTCATTGGTCTTTGAAATTCTTATCTAGACTTTAATTTTTCACTGACATACATGAACGTATATATATAAATGATTTTGGAGTAATGCCTGCACGACAGTGTGAGATACTATAGTCATTGAGACTGTCCTAGTATATTTTGCTTAGTGTGGCACCTTTTCTTAACCACATGCTTCCTCTTGGTTTTGCTTATTTTTCCATCTGCTTCGATTACACATTTACAAGAAAAGATGAGAAATAATCACTAAGCATTATCACAATACCCCTGTATAATTCCTGCACTAAATGACCACTGATCAAATCCAATGAAAGCAAAACCTCTTGCAATATATATTATCTACCCTTTTTCTTTATGCAAAACACATAACAAATACGTTGTCTAACAGATACTATGCATGAGTTAGGAATTTCCTGACAAAGAGATTCTCCAAGTCTGCTATTGTACCATCCTAGTCATGGGATCAGGATCTACAGCTTAAACCACTCATGTTTGACACTCATCAGGCTGTCTGGTCTTCTGCTAGATAATTCCCACACAGGATTTGAGATTTAGCTAAATTCAGGAGCTCATCCCAGAATACAGGCTAGATGCAGCTGGCCCATTTTAGAAGACAATTGGCCTGATAGTATATACCTGAACAGGCAAGCACTTGGCAGCAGGCCCAGAAGTTCTTTTAATAAAGAGTCTATCCAGGCTGCATAATGAAGGAGGGATGTTTTGGCTTGACTATCTACAGAACCAATGCAGTATCAGGTATTTTAAGAGAAGTCATGGCCTGAGATGGCACAAAAGTATCTCTCTTGTTTGATTTTCTCTGCAAAATGTAAAAAAGCCTGTGAAAATCCTTGTCCTACAAGAGAGAGTTGAATGAAAGCAAGGCACTTGGACCATTGACATGTTTTCCTTTATGTTCCTTGTGAAAAAAAATTTAAAAAATAAAAGTTATGTAGCATTAAACCAGATAGTTTCCTCTTAGAAAGAAATTTACTCATCTTAGCTGTCCTTCTGTGATTGGTCTAAATATGATCTAAATTAATCTTCAAATGTGATCTAGATGTGTTATAAAATTATGGTTCTTCCCAGTAGATATCAAATTGAGACCATGTTTTTCTGACTGTGCTCTTCTAAAGGCCCTGGAAAAATTGCAGTTTAGGGCAGGAGGGATACTACAAGAATTCTGGAGCAGTCTGAAAAACAAATAAAGGCAGAATGAAATTGAAATGAAGCAGAGCAAAAGTAGAGGATGATAAAAGCCACCTCATAGGAAGACAGTCTGTAGGAGAGAACTACAAACTAGGAACAGTAAAAATTGAGCAGAGGTCCAGAACTGGCCTTTGGCTGGCTTTTGCTGTGCTGTTAGAGATGGATAGGCAAAGTTTAAAAATACACAGCTAATGTAAGCCTAGATATGGGTATAGGCATATGTCTAACTGTCGTTGTAGATATCCTGTGAGAATTTAGACATGGTTATCTAGTCTTTCCAAGAAGACATTTCTTGAACTTGTGAAATTATTAAAAAAATATAAATTCAGATTTCTGGAATTGCTATGTTTATGAAAATGTAAAATCTTTATCAGTGTATTGTGGAAAATTAAATTTATACTTAGCTGGAAAAAACAATCTGCATTTGGAATGCCTAGCAAAGAAGAATCTTTTTGTTATTGTTGTGTTATATAAAAAAAAATAAAAGCCATCTTGACACATTTATGATTTTTTTCCCAGTATTTTCTGCATTCTGGCAAAACATCACACAGTCCCTATCAAGATAGTGAACAAATCTGTTGAAGAAAAGTATATATTCTGTGGAAAAATTTCCATGTTTTGAGAGCTATTTTCCTTCAGGTGAGTAAATATCTAATGTATGAAAATTGCATAAAATAAATGAAAAAATAGTATTGATAAATTCATTAAAGGGATTATAGGATATGATTTATTAAATTATAGGAATTACTATTCATGAACTTTTGAGTGATATGCTTTGACTCCTGAAAATGTGTGCCACTCCTCTCCATTATTTGGGTAGGATAGATTGCTGTGCTCATGATGGAAAATCCAAATTTTTAATTTCTGAATGAATAATTGAAAAATTAATTGATCTAGAAAATTTACCTTCTAAGGAAATAATTTTATGATCCAGAGCAAAATAATTGAGGGCTGCTGAGTTAATACTAACATTTTACAATCTTTTAGAAAAATTGTAGTCTTTCACTGGAAATTGAATATGTGACCAGAAGAAACTGCATGCAAATTTAGAAAGGAGCAATACTTTTATTTGCAATAGTGCTGTGTTGGAAATTTAAAACATTGGCGTATTTAATTTCAGCATTTTTTGCATTCTATAATTTTATCTAAAAATTATGTGACATTATGAAATTTGGCCATTATCATAAAATGAAATCTCAAAAATATGTTTTAATCTTTATTTAAATTAGTATTTTGCATTATATAGTTAGATTTAAATTTTAGCTAGTAGCCAATGTACGCTGTATCTTTTTGAGCTTCAATATTGTTGTTCATCTTTTTCCTGCTTCAAAAAAATATTTAATTAATAGTATATCACATATCTGATGGCTAAATGCAACTCTAGGAACTTTCATTTTCCATCTGCTAAAAACCTCATTTCATCAAGTGGAATGCTACTATGTTTTCAAGCGCTTTTTAAAAAATAACTCTGTATATAAATCTATTATATTATTCTAGTAAATGCCCTTTTTTTTTCTTCCTTGGATCATGTTTTGTATGTCCTAGAACAACTGTGTTTAATAATCACCATATCTTCTTCTCTCTTAAAAGAAACCAGAACTCAGTGAGAGGTGAATCCTGCTTTGTGTGGGATGTGTTGTTTCTCTTTGCATTCTTCTCTTGTGAATAATGCAGAACTGTCATCTTCTCTCCTATCCACTATTTTCACCCTTCCCATTTTCCTAATCAAATTATGAAAGAAATAGTTCTCTGTAGTTTCTCAACAGTGGCTGTAACACATCAGAGTAATTGGTGCATTTCTGAATGATGTTTCTCTTTGCTGTACATTATACATGAAAAAAAAATGTTCAGGAGCACCTGTTTCTTCCTCACTGGGTAGGTGTCTAATTTGCTGTGTATATTATGTTCAAATAAAAGCATAGTTGCAGCATGATAAAAATGAACACTACCAAACACAAGAGAGGAACAAAAGTCAAAAGTAATCCACAGTTCTAAACCTCAGACACAGCACAAATTCTGACAAAAGTCTCCTTTATTGAATTAGGTCTAGTCTTTTTCTGCAACCCATATATCCTTTTGATCTTTTGTTTTAAAAAAATTATTTATTTATAGTTGGTTGCCACATACTAAGTATTTTCCGTATGCTTTTATTTCAGAAGAAAAATGAGGTAAAAATATCACATTAAGAAACAAAATCCAATTATTAAGCAGACTTCAGCCTTTTACTTCCTTCATCCTTTTGAGGAACAAAAGCAGTACAATAGGAACAAATGAAACAAATCAGTTTATAAAAGAATAAAATATTGTATCAGAGCAATAAAAACTGCCTCCTCACCAATGCAGCTGTTCTAGATTTACAGGCTGAGGATTTTGTGTATCTTAGTAATTGCAGCAGGCAATAGTTATGGATTTTAGCCACATATTGTCTGTTACCCCTTTCACCTCTCCCTCACATGTTCAGGTCGTGCATAACTCCCTCAAAAAAAAAAAGACAGAAACACCCATGGGCTTGAAAATATAAAAAAAAATTAAAAATATTCACAGATTTACTATTAAGACTATATTTAATTTGAAATCTCAATAAATTTAATGTATGAAATAAGAAGTCCTACAAAATTGTCTTTGATAAAAGTTTTGCCTGGTTGATTAAGCTGTTATAATTGAAATTTCATCTATGTGTCATGCATGTTTGATACGACTCATCAGTATTCAGTTAAATGAATATATATATTTGAAAAATACTCGCCATGTGGGCTCAAATTGTCACATACTGGGAATGGCAGTGTGGTGCTATAATATTTCCCTGCCAACCCAAGGGTTATTCACGTGAAGAAAATGAAGTCTGATTACATGCCATGTATTTTATTTCTGAAAAACTACACTACTATCATTAAAATTATGTCATTAGAAGGAGAAGCTTTTATTCAATGATTGACAGATAATTTCCCCTGAGTAACAGATATAATAGATATAAGCCATTTTTTAATGTGTATAAAGTCCACTGAACAAAAATAGTAGTAATAGTATCTGAAAGCATTTATGTATGCCTGTTTCTTTAAATGTCAAGTCTCTTGTGCCAACATTTTTCAAAAATGAAAGCACAATACAACTGAGTTCATAGTGCTGCAAGCTGCTGAAAATAGATTTTCATAAATAGGTTTGTATAGACATTTCTATTGATTTACATATATTTTTATATTGTTATCTATTTAGTGGTGATATTTACAACTTTAATGGTAAGTTTGGCTTTAAGCCAAACATTAAAACCTTTTTACTCATTTTCTGCTTTATTGTTTTGATTTTATCCATTTGATTTAAAAAGCCCCAAAAGTACTTGAAACTATTTTAGAGATCTGAACACCTTTTAATACATCTCTGCTTATAGAAAAAGCCTCAGAGCAGAATTGCTTAAAGAACAAGTAATAATACCATGTATGGTCAGATAATTATCTCAGATATGTGAAAATTATTTAGGTGTATTGCTTTTAATAAAGAATTTTTCTGCAAGCAAATCAATTTATCTTATCTGATGACGTTTTCTAGAAGAGATTTTGACCTTTGTGATTTATTTCTTTGTGCGGTTGTGAAGCATTACTACAGAGGTGTGTGTGACAAATAAGTACTACTTTGAAACTGCAAGCATAAACATGCCTAGATATTCCAAACAAATGAGGAATATAACAATGAACGTGGAAAGCATCATATACATGTCAAGATTTTTAAAAAAAATTAAAGGAATGACAAGACATCTAAACACAATTTGCATTTTTTCATCTGCCCCATGTTATTAAAACACGAGAGTGTTCAGAAATGACTAGCAACAGCTCAGGACTGGACTAATGCTCAGTTCCATGAACAAAATAACAACCTAGTTGAGTCTGAAGGCTCTTGGTAGTTCAAGAATAAATTGCTACATTGTGAAGACAAATACTGATTGCTGTTGCTTTTGGATATACAGGATAAGGTTTTATCTTTTTTGTATCATTCCAAACACTGGTTGTTTTTTATTGCAGTGTAAAAGCATATGATGCTGTCAATATTCTGTTCTCAAACCATTATCTACAGACATTCTTTTTCCTCAGTTTATTTTTTATGTTCAAATCTAGAACAAGCAATGATAAACCTTTTCTTCCCTCCTCCTCCCTCTTCTCCCACTCCCAAATTTGTCATACTTTATCTTTATTTGTAATGACAACATGTAAGTACAGAAAGAGCAATGTCTTGGACTCATTCTATCCTACTAACACAGAGTTAGGAAGCCTTATAATCCTAGAAAAGTCTCTAAAAGCAATTGAGAACAGTAAGGATTTAAGTTGCTCTTGTGTGAGGTTTTGAGTATCCTCACAGGACATTTTTAGCAACTCCATCATCTTCAAAATGTTTTTAGGAGCTAGGTCATCACTTGGTAGCTTCAGCTAAATGCCTAAAGCTGGCCTTCAAAAACTGGAATGAAACCAGGCCATAAGTCAGGTTGTCAAGTTTAGAATTGAAAACAATCAGACCATTCTGTGTAGGAGATGCTTTCTGGGGTGGACGGTCTGAGACATGGCTAAGACCTCTATAATCTAGTTAGGTGTTAGAAGTTTATTTCAGGGCGTGGGAGAGAGAGAGAGAGAGAGGGAGCCTGCTATGAGCCAGCAGATAGAGCTCAAAGCGGGCTCAGAGAGAAGAATACAAAAGGGGGTAAAATATGAATACATGAGCTCAGGACTTAAGATTGCTAAGAAAGAGAGTAACAGAACAGAAGTGAGAGAGCCGGGGAAAAAGAACAGTAAGAGTGTAGAAAGAGTGCGGCAAGATGGCTAAGAGAGCGTAGCAAGAGAGACCAAGAGAGAAACCGAGAGAGAACTCTCTTTTACAATTACTTATATAATCTATAAATTTGAATATTCTATTCCTTTCACTAACCAATCTTTCTAAGTATACTAATACGGTAACATTTGTGTGCAACCTATAGAAATCACAGTTTTTGCATATTTTTAATTATCTCAGGGTCCTTCAGACCTTTCCTTATAAGGCTAGGAAGAGGGGTCTCAGCTTAGTTTTATTGCAGGAAAAAATGTGTTCTGGCATACCAGACCGGTTTCTTTGAATTATTCAAACAGTGCTATCATTTGTATTTCTTCCTTAGCCTTTCTGGCTAAAGAGTCATATTTATAACTTCTTTCTAATTCTACCTTCCCAACAATTCTGAAGTTTTTAGAGAGAAGAATTACTAAATATCACTTCCTGAAAACATTTGAAGGGTCATTACAAGTGACACAATCATATAACAGAAAATGGTCTCAGGAGTCACATTCTCTGCTAAAATCAGGCATGTAAAATAACTCTTTCTAACAAACAAGGTACATTGGTTACAGATTTTGTTACTTTTTATTTAAAATTGAGTTTACTAATGTAGTTTTTTTATTATTATTTTAGAACTGCAATAAATCAAATGTTAATGCAACAGGCCACATTACCACTTTTTTTTTTTTTTTTTTTTTTTAATCTAACTGGTGGGTAGTGGGAACATTCCACTACACATATCTCTAGTCTGTTTCTGACATTCCATGTGTTCTGAAACACAAATTTGTGCCAGCTCCTATGTTTCAAGCCTAAATTCTACAAAGAAAAATACAACCACATGTTTCAGCAGGTTGTGGTACCATTACATACGATCAGAAAAAGGAATAAACTGCAGTCAGTATAATGTCCAATAGGAAAAAAAATATGTCCTTATATCTATCTCTGAAACAAAGAGATGCAATCTAAATATGCAATTTCATAAAAGAGGTACAGAAGACTACAACTCCTCCCAGTATTCTGCCTGTATAAATGTTGACCAGGAAACATTTGCATTAGAGAATCTGAGTCATCATATGAAACAAAGTTCCTCAAATTAGGAGCTCAGTCTTTTTAGATTTCCTTTAGACACAAAAGCGATAGATAACTTGTAAACAGAAGTACTCCATGTCAGAGAAACCTTGATTTAAAAAATCAGATTTAAAGAAGTTGATAAACTCCTAAAATAAGATTTTAGGAGTATGATTTATGTTAAAGGTAAGAAGTTATACCTTTTGTCAAAGTTTTTGCAGTGTGTTTTGTCTTGACCACACACGAGTGTAACATCTTTTAAAATACACTGGTCATATCCAAGATGGCAACTACTGTGTGATTCCTTTACTATCCAGCTCTTACTTTTCAAATGTTTAAAATATGCTGTGATATTAATCAGTCGAAGTCATTGAATGAGAGTAGGTTACAAAATGTGCATCTTGATTTGTTTTCTCTAATTGTAGTAATATTATAGACCACCTGTGTTTCAATTAGCTCGTCAGAAAGGTGTTTACCTGGGGAGCATATGATTTGCAACAGGAGATGTAAATTTCAGTCATCAAGTGCTCTGCACTAGGGACCATTTTGATATTCAGTCATATTTTTAATCTGTCTAATTGTTTTATTTTCAACCACTTTTCTTTGAAAAAATATAGACTCTTTCCTTTTTAAAAAATGTTAAAAAGGGAAGCTTAAATGCTTACTTTAGATATTTATAGGCTAGGAACTTTAAAATAGGCAGCTGGAGCTTTAATCTAGCTAGATACCAGTATAACTGCTTTTTGTTTCCTTTCATTTTGGAGGTATCTCCTTCTTCAAATTATAATGAGGTATCTGTCAATTTATTGTAGGTATGAATTAAGTATGATCCATTCCCGTTAATTGTTTCAAGAAGGGACAGTACTTTCAGCAACACTCTAATTTTGTAGTTTTGGTGTTGATGACCAAATATTTATGATTCTGTCAGTCTAATTTTAATGTCCCCATAATATAAGGAATTGTATTTATAGCTTATATAAAATATACAACTGATATGTAACCAGAAAAAGATGATTTGAAAATTGAAATTAAAGAATTGGGAGGGGGGGAGGAGGAGGTTATCTGTGCATTTTTCTTTTTCTTCATGTTGACATTTGAGAATAAGAAGAGGGGGGAGAGGAAACAGGCATGTTCAACACAACAAAGTGACAGTTCAGTTTCTGAGGTTTTTTTGGGAAAGGATAGAGCAATTATTTTCCTGCACGTTTGCTAGACCAATACCTGAATTAGCAGAAAAATAAAACATTAGCCACCTATAGAGCAGCTTGTGTCAACCCAGATGAGGGGTCATTTCTGCACATTCTATTGGATTTTGTGAGATAGAAATATTAGCTGACCCTGTAAAGAATACCAATTTCAAGTTTTTGTACACAAATGGTACCATATTTTGAGGCTGTGTGAGGAATTCCTGCAGATGGCCAACTATGGGTTTGCATCTGATGCTTTCTTGCTTAATAAATGTCCTAGAAATAAGCAGGGACTGATCTAAAACCTGTGTTAATGCCATTTGAATTTTTATTGGACACTTTTGAAAAGGTCTGATACTTCTTACTGATGGGAACCTTACAACCCCTTGTTTCAGCTAAACAGTGACTCTTAATCTGATACTCAAGTGAATTTGGTGAACTTCAGAGAGAAAAGTAGGAAACTGAAAATCCAGGACTGCATTAGCTGTTGTCCTAGCCAAATACTACTCTGATGTGCTACCATTTCATAATTATTTTACTTTGTTTTTTAATTTTGCCACAGAATGAAGAACTGTGATATATCTGACCTCAATCCTGCCTAGTTTATCTGGTTGTTTTATTGCAAGATTTTGTAAAACAAACCCAAAAAATCCCAAAAAGGGGAAAGAAAAAAGGCAAACGAAGAAACATACAACTTCTCTATTAAATGTTTAAAGCATGCTACATTCTAGAGTTCTACACAACCCTGTGGAGATACTTCCGTAAATTATTAAAATAATAATAACAGAAACCATCACAGCTATTTGAGCAATGTTCATTATTACCAGTATCTTCCTGTCAACATTAATACACTCTGTTTCTCCTTCTTTGTGAGCAGATAGGGAAGCAAAGAGGGAGAGAGAGACTGAGAAAATAAAAACCTGACATATTCTAAGCTGACATAGTTTTATTCATTTTCTTTCATAACATGAAATTATTGGGTGTCAAATGACCTGCTAAACAAAGAAGATAAGCAAGCCACTTAGGTATAGTTAATAGAGTGCTAACTAAAACTCCAGCACACTGTTACAGTTCACTAGCTTAGTAACACCATGTAGGAAACAATACTCCATGACCCTTAATTAACATTATAAAATAGCTTCACATGTTTTGGAGATTGTAATTGTGAGATTTTGCAAAGACTAAAGTGAATAAAACTTACTGTGCATTGTTGTATACTGCATATATAGGTTAATAAGATCTAATAGGGAAAACATTATGAGTCCCAATTACAGAACAAAAACTACCTTTTCTGTTCACGATGAG
This sequence comes from Pseudopodoces humilis, assembly GCF_049639895.1. NCBI lineage: Eukaryota > Metazoa > Chordata > Aves > Passeriformes > Paridae > Pseudopodoces > Pseudopodoces humilis. Next base: position 35,826,809 of record NC_142201.1, on the reverse strand, counting down.
TGTTCTCCATAGACCTTTAAATTTTATTTAAAGGCTAATTTCTGCTCAACAGCTTCTCCTATGTTTTATAGAAGGCTGATATTTATGCATTGCAGTACATTTTGGGATTTACCGGTATTATTTAAAATAAAATGAGCATTTCTCCTGATTATTTTTTCTGTGCACCATAAGAGTTATGTACTTAAATTGCTATTAGGTGAAAATACGGTTTTGTATAAATAATTTGAGATTTTAATGTATGAGTTCCTTATTCTAAGTGTTTTTGCGTGTGTGTGAGTAGAGGGGAGAAAACCTAGATTGTTTCTTATTTTCTTCCAGAACACTGTTGTTAGAGACCTACTGCTGTAAAAAATGATATGTACATCACATCAATGAATTATTGCATTTTCAATAACATGAAGAGATGTTGTTCTCTGCACGGATGAAGACCAGGAAGTCACAAGACAGAAGAAACTTACCTGATAAGATTTGTGACAATCCATCTCTTCTCCCAAGTAACAAGAGATAGGATAAGACAAAATGACCTTTCTTATTGGATATTAGGAGAAATGTCTTCCCTTAAAGCTTTATCAAATACTGAAACAGGCTGAAGTGGAGGAGTCCTCATCCCTAAATACATATTTAAAATACATGTAAGGGAGACTCTTAGGAACATGGTTAAATGGTAGTGTTAGTTTTGCAAATGTTTGGACTTGATATCTTAGATGTCTTTTCCCATTTAAGTTACTCTATGATTCTATTATCAATAATTAATCTGCTTAAAATGTATTTGCTGTGTCTTAAAATTTAGATTATCTAAGTTATATTAAATACTCGTAAAAAGCAATTCAACCCAAAATGGATGTTTCCAGATGTCTGATGAATCTCCTTTCTATATTCTTGTACTTCTGATGTCCTAAAGAGAGCCTAGAGTGAATAATTTAGATTTACAGACACAGTTCTTAGGCATCATAGGCTAATCCAAATGAAGGTAAATTTCCATGCAAAATCAAGTTGATGTTTCCAGATGCCAAAAGGCACTTGCCAGTCCCTGGGTACATGAAGTGAATCTGCCTCACAGAATCACAGAACATTTGGAAGGGACCACAGTGGGTCATCTGATCCCTTCTCAGGCAGGGTAATCCCAGAGCACATGGCACAGGACTGTGCTCAGACTGTTCTTGAACGTCTCCAGTGGGAGACACTCAACACTCTCTCTGGGCAATCTGTTCCAGTGCTCAGTCACATACAAAGTAGAAAACTTCTCAGTCATACATTTCTGCCTGTTGCCTCTTGTCCTATTGCTCAGCACCACGGAGCAGAGCTTGACTCCACCCTCTTGGCCCTTTAGATACTACAGACATTGATAGGGTCCCCTCTCAGCTGTCCTTTTTACAGGCTGAACAGGCCCCCTGAACAGGCTCCTTCAACCTTTCCTCATAAGAGTGATGCTCCAGTCTCTTAATCATCTTTGTCTCATCTGCTGCACATGGTCCGGGAGCTCTAAGTCTGTCTTGTGCTGAGGAGCCCAGAACTGGACACTCCAGATGTGGCTTCAGCAGAGCTGAGCAGAGGGGCAGGGTAACCTCCCTCAGCCTACCTAATGCACCCCAGGATACTGTTGACCTTCTTGGCTCCAAGGGCACTGCTGGCTCCTGGACAGGTTGTTGTGCACCAGGTCCTTCTCCTCAAAGCTGCTTTCAAGCACATCAGCCCTCAGCCTGTATTGGCACATAAGGTTATTTTTTCCCAGAATCCAAGATCTTATGGATTTCCTAAGTATTTACTACTCAAAGAGATAAATTTTATTTCCTCTGGTTAGTATTAGTCAGTGATATCATTCTACAATCATCACAAGTTTATATACACAAGGACCAAAGCTCAAAAATGGACCCCTGGGAAGAGGACAATAAAAATAATAGTTTTAGCAAGTAGCTACTCTAGCAAAACAAATAATAATATCTGATTCAATTTCTGTTTTCTGTTGGATCTACCCCAATCTTTTATATAACAGCTGGGGACCAGCATGCTGCGGTAGTGTTTTCCATTGCAGGCATTTTGTTTGAGTAACAAAAAGACATTTTACATGTTATATTGCTACTTAATAGGTTTGCAATAATAGCAGGCCATTTTCTAACAAGTAGCACTTTTGATCATAATTTTTGCAGTTATATGTGTTGTAAGAGTGGCCATTAGTTATAGGCGTTAAAAGCACTATGTGATCTATGAAATGTACTAGTCTTCTATATTGTACTTCTACCTGTCCAGCACTTTACATCACCATTTCAATATTTTAAATTGCATTAATTAAGGAAGTGTTTCTGAAGGTACCTGCAGAATCATTATTAACATAAAACTGAAGCTCATGAGAAAGAGTCTCTCTGATCTCTTTTCTGAACATCTGTAACACAGCCATTGAAGAGTGCTGGACCTCCCAGCCAGGCATGACAGTCTTGCACCAAGAGAACAAACCCATATCAAGAAATATCATATCAGTACCAACCATATCAGAAGTCTCATTGCTCTATGAGAGAAACTCAGATGCATCTATACCTGTCTGTGAGAGTAGTTTGGAGTTTGTGCACGTGAGTGCTTTATTTTTCCACTTACCGAACAGCACTGAATGATGTTCTGTAGTTGTTAAATCAGTGCCATCTGTGTTATATTTCCTTCCATCCTCCTCAGCATAGGCATATTTTGATATTATTCTACTCTAGCAAACACACTTTTCTTTTTAGTTTTAATTACTTTATGTTTACCATAAGAGAAAAAGGACCAACCACATTTTACATAGATGATGTTTAGCACTTATTAAAGTTTAAGTATATTGATTTTTTATTTATCTTCAGTCTGGAAACTATATTAGTAAAAAGGTTATGCTAATAAACTTTAACATTTTTATTAATAATGCTTTGGTAAGCTGTCTGGAAAAATCCTAAATTATGAGCTTATTATAAAAGTTAGAAGATATTGCTTTATTAATGTAGCCAGTTTCACTATATGAATATAAAAGTGTTACATTTTTTGGTAAAATATAGACTGGTATGCTGTAAGAGAGAGATGACATTTCTGTCTAGTTTCATAGATATCCATACTGTTAATCATAGATTTTATTCAATTCATCCTACATCGACTATATTAACACCAGCCCCAGAACTGGACTTGTCCAGAAGAAATCAGTCCATTTGTGATGTTTAGAGTCAATAGGTGACTCAATTAATAGTCAATAGGTGCCTTCATATGCTCTTTACAATGCACATTTACAGCATGTTTCTAGATAATTCATTTTCTCTTCGCCCTGCCCGGGACTAAGATAAGTGATGGCATGTGATTGAACAGAAACAGTACATCAGAGAGATAAAATTTTTACTGATCTCTGGAGGAATGGCATTATTTCACTGAATATTGAAGGGATGGGAAAAGATAGTAGTGTTTTTAACTGAAGTCCTCCTGGTTAGTCACAGAAAACAAGCTGAATGGGATTGTCTCAATCTATGGAAGAGAGAAGGGATTTAACCTTACATCTTGTGGATTTCCAGAAGCGGAGGAAGATAAAGTACCTCTGCACAGCCTCAGGTGGTCATTCAGATGTTATTTCAAACTGAAGTCAATCAGAATGGGTCTGACCTTCTCTAAAAGGATTTTTCTCTAAAAGGATGAATCTGGATAACGTAGTGATAACTGTGTAATAAATGAATCCTCTGCTAGAACGGTTCATGTATTCCCAAAAGGACATAGTTACATTTGCTCCATTCTGCTACTTCCCTCCACATTTCAAACCTAACTTCTGCAATGATGAATAATAAAATGATGAATAAATACAATGGAAGAAAAGGAGAAAGGGTGGAATAAGATAATTCAAATATTCATCTATGACAGAGTTCTTAAAAAGACAGGTTGGAAATTGTCCTTCCATGTCTGAATTTACATTGATAGTCTTACACTGATTTTACAATATTAGAAGTGTTTACACACCTAAATAATTAAATACTTTATCTGGCTAAACTATTATTGGACTGTATATTTCTTCTATTAGTCCAGGCCCATATTTTATTTTTAGAGAATAATTTTAGCCACTAGTAAGAATTTCAATTCCATTTAATGAGCATTTTTAATCAAGAGCAATATGTTATTATGGCAGCAGGATCTTTATTTTTAGCCAAGAAGTCCAGATTGCTTAGAGGAAGAGATTCGGCTGGAAAGTCTTCATGTTTTTAAAATCTAAACATTATGTGCTTCAGTATATGCAACAACTGGTCAATTTCATTCCTCCCTTCCATTCTCCTTTACCTCATTCCCTCTTCCCCCTTTTCTTTTTCTTTCTTTCTTTCCCTCTGCATTTTTGCCTTCCTCACTTTTTTTCAAATGATGTAGCTTAGAAATTCCTTTTTCTCATCTTACAGAATCACCAAGATACATAATACTTTAAAATACAAGAATTGGCAACTACAACACTTGTAAAATCTCTGTTGGCTGATTTTATTTCAAACTGAAGTCAAGTGCACTAATCTACATCCTGGTTTTAAAGCCTTGCAAAAACAGAAGAAGGGTTCTTTTCTCCCCTTTCCTTCCCTTCTCCCCAGAGCATGAAATTACTGTGAAATGTTGCATAAACTGGAGAGAAAATTTCCATCAAGTGCAGTATAGCTAAATATAGAGGTAACTCAAGTTTATGCTGCACCAGAAATACACAGTTAAATCCATCAAACTCTGGCCAAGACCTTAATAAATTGAAGAGCACATATGATGCCAAGATATATCTTAATATGCAATCTTAATTCATATTTCCCTTTCTTGTAGTTCTGCGGTCATTATCTAAACATAAGTAGGCACTGCCTTTTCCAGACAAAAAAGCAGTTCCTCTTTCCTTCATTCCTAAGAGCCTCATAAGTGTAATAGCTTAAACAAACAGAAAGGAAATGTTCAAGAACATGCTAATTTTCCAATAATTTGAGCTAACTGTCTACAGAAAATAAGCAATATAGTGAGAGTGGTAAACAAAAAAAAATTTCATTACCAGAACTTCCCAATAGTTCTTCACATGAAAGAGGAGAAAGATATATGTACTGTTAATGTCCCCCTTAATAAACTAATATGCATCCACGTCTCACTAAAGAAAACTAGTAACCCATGGTTAGTTCCTGAAAATTTTGTTTATCCTTATACCTCCTGGAGAAATTTGTAATCCTCTATAAACCTTGTATACTGGGAACAAATCATAGAATTGTAGAATCATAGAATCATTGAATCATAGAATCATAGAACAGAGAATGGTTGGGGTTGAAAGGGACTCAAGCTCATCTAGTTCCAACACCCCTGCCATGGGCAAAAGAGTCATCCACAGGACCTGTCACTCATAGCACCATCCAGACTGGTCTTGAACACCTCCAGGTGTGGGGACTACATAACCTCTTTGAGCAACCTGTTTCAGTGTCTTGCCACCCTCACAGTAAAAAAATTCTCCCTAATATCTAATTTAAAACCACCCTCCTTCAGGCTAAGGCCATTTTTCCAAGTCCTATGGAAATGCCCCTACATGCCCTTGTAAAAAAGCTCTCTCCAGCTCTGTTGTAGCTCTCTTAAGTACTAGAGGGCTGCTGTAAGGTTTCTACAGAGCTGTCTCATCTCCAGGCTGAACAACTGTCTCAGTCTGTCTTCATAGCAGAGGTGTTCCAGTCCTGTGATCACACCAATGTTTCCCCTCTGGAGTCATTCCAATAGATCAATGACTGTTTTTTTTTTGTTGAGGGTCCCAGACCTGGACACGGTACTCCAGGTACTCCGCTGTCTCACAAGAGTCATGCAGAGGGGCAGAATCACCTCCCTTGGGTGGCTGGTCACAGCTCTCTGGATACAGCCCAGAATGTCATCAGCTTTCTGGGCTGGAAGTGCACATTGCTGAGTCATATTGAGCTTTTTGTCCATAAACAAGGCTTTCTCCCAAGAGCTCATCTCAATCTGTTCTCCTCCCTGTCTGTACTGGTGCTAGGGATTGCCCTGACCCAGGTGCTGGAACTTGCGCATGGCCTGGTTGAACTTCATGAGGCTTGCACAGATGTTTCTCAAGCCTGCTAAGGTTCCTCTGGATGACAGACCTTCCCTCCAACATGTCAACCACACCACACAGCTTACTGTCATTAGCAAACTTGCTGTTCCACTGTCTATGTCACCAGCAAAAATGTTAGAGTGCCGGACCCCACACCTGCCCCTGAGGTGCATCAGCTCATCACCATTTTCCACTTGGACATCGAGCTGTTAACTACAACTCTTTAAGTGTGACCGTCCAAAGTTTTATTCACCAAGTGGTCTATCCATCAAATCCTTGTCTTTCCAGCTTAGACACTAGGATGTTGTAAGAGACAGTGTCAAATGCACACTGAATATTTTTGTCTTCATCTTAATCTCTTCTTATTTGCCATTCATTACTTATTTCTGTTATTGTTTCCAACAGCTTGGCTACATTTCCTACTAAGCCTAGGAATGGGACAGCTGTGATTCTGAGATTTGTTGATGAACCCATTTATGTCCTGATCTTTGTGATGCTATCAACCAATATAATTAGAAATCTTTCTTCATTCAGTTGTCTGAAAGCACTATCTTTCACCTAGCAATTATTTCTCATGCTTAAATAAACTCATGCCTCTGACAATAGAATTTTGTATCATTTATTTTATTTTTCAGTCTGTGATGTATTATGTTTCTTAAACATGTTTTTTTCTTATTTTTGTACATAATCTAAAACAAAATTCAGCAGCACAAGCAAAATCATTAATGATATAAGTATTAACAGTGCCAAAAATTATTTCACAAGTATCTACTTGATAGATACTTGTGAAAAAATACTTGGCCTGAGGTATGAAATTCCTCATATTCATTATTGTAGTTTCTACGTACTTGTGTGCAAGCATATAAGAAAAAACATTATTACAGATAAGTACAGTGCATATCTACAATGTGTTTAAATGGAAATTTTGATCAGCATAATATATGAGAACTTTAAAGACCATGTATTCACTTACATATTCAAGAAACACAGCTGCTGCATACTGAGATTTTTTTTTTGAAATTGCATATGGTTAAGAATAGATTTCCATATTGAACACTACACTAAAGACGTACTTTTGATCCATTTTTGCAAAGTATGATATTTTATAATGGCAACTCAACAAGAAACAGAGTTGTGAAAAAGTAATTGAATTAACAACATTGAAAGGTAACCATATAATCAATCTATTGAAATTTTTTAACTATTAAAAGCACCCTCAGAAAATGCAAATGGACATTTGCCTAAAAGTGCCAAGAATCTTTTCTTTGTGAGGTCTGCACATGAAAAATAGCTAAATATTAGTGAGGTCACCAAGAAAAAACTGTAAAATGGCACAACATGGAAACACAAGATGAACTTTGATAAATGTTATTCAGTCTCAAGAAAATATTACATCATCTATTTTTCTTATTTGGCTTTATAGATGACCTGTTTATTAACAACAACAGCAACAAAATCCATTTGCATGTTATTTTCATATTATTTACTACTAAAATAATACAGACCATTTATTATGCATCTGGTGTTCTTAAAGACTGGTAATTTTCATCCTGTAGTATACCATATAAATTTGGGCTTTACCTAATAAAACAGAAAAATACTGTATACACCACGCATAAAAGGAGTAAATTTACATTTTCTTTCATCACTCTCTGATAAATTATGTAACTACTTTTACTCCATTTATAAATAAAGTAAATTTCATATAGAAGCTATTTCCAAATAAGTTTAAATAGCTAAAATCAAGACAGAAACAAAAATCTTATCTAGAAAGTGTCTCAGTACGTAGTCCGTCTAACCTTGTCCAGTAAGGTGGTTTAGTAGGTACTTTGCAGTTGCCTTCTAATCAAGGTGTCAAAAATAAGTGAACATTTTCCCAGGGATCTGGCAGACAACAAAAGAAGAATGACTATTAGCAGGTTATCATCAGCTGTAAGATGTGGACATGCATGATGGGTCCTGAATTATATTCTGTGAATGAGCCTGAATTTTCTACCATGTACTGGTTTCTCTACCCTGTTCTCATGAGACCTCACCTGAACTCCTGTCCTCAGTGCAGGTGAGACTCGTTGGAGCGTGTCCAGAGGAGGACCATGAAAATAATCAGAGGTCTAGAACAACTCTCCTATGAAGAAAGGCTGAGAGGTGTTGTTCATCTTGGAGAACAGAAGGATCTGAGGAAACATTACTGACGCTTTTCAGCACTTAAAGGGAGCTTATAAAACAGATGGAGAGGGACCTTTTTACCAAGGCTTGTACTAACAGGACACAGGTCAAGAATTTTAAACTGAAAGTAGTTTCTTTTGGGATATAATGAAGAGATGTCTTAATTTATTTTTTTTTACCATGAGGGTGATGATACACTGGAAGAGATTTTCCACAGAATTTGTTGATGCTTCATAACTGGAAAAGTTTAAGACCAGTTTAGATGGAGATTTTGTCTAGTGGGAGGTGTTCATGGCAGAGAAGCTGAAAGTAGATGATCTTTAAAAGTCCCTTCCAACCCAAAACATTTCCTGATTCTTTGATTCTAAAGCAGATATTACTAAAAGAACTTTTCACATTCCATTTCTCCTAGACAAATATATAAGTTATCAGTAAATTTTCTTTATAGTTGATGAAACTGCCATAATGAATCTCAGCACATCTAGATATCAAGACTTATACCAGATCTAGTTTTAATTTGAACTCCATGGATAAAGTTTATGTTTAAATGATTCAAAACAGATACTCTGAAATGTTCTAATGTCTAATGTGAGATGTCTCATTAATTTTGGGCACACTATTTGTATAAATTCAGATTTACAAGTATATGCACACAGAAAAAAAAAAATAAAGAGCTTAACTCATTTGCTTTTAACATTTTAATGATAGATCAGCTGCCTGTTTGCATCTTTTCATCACTGTAGAAGCTAGATCAAGTGCTTTAGTTACACATTTCAGATTTCCTTTCCCAATGAAAATTCAATATTTTTATGACATTTATTATAAGTTGATATACAGAAATAAATTGCACTATTTTATATTGACATGCCTTGAACTGAAATTATTAAGGAAACAGTAAGAACTTTTGTTCCTATTTTTCCAGCAGACAGTGAGAAGACAGTTGATGTTGATTTCCAAAGGAAGAAAAATACGTTTCTATTAAATATATGTCATCTGATCAAAATTTGAGAGAAGATGAAGCAATTTAAGAGCAGAAAAGAAAGAATAATCTATTTCATGACTTTTTGACATGGATTTTTTTATTATACTCATTTTTATTTCTATTTTCATAAATATGATTAGAAAGAAGGTATATTTTTACTTTTTATTCTGAAAAATGTGTCCACATGAGTGAATGATGAAAACAGCCATGCTATTTTAAGACTGTTATTTTTTAGAAAATGAGGAACATATCAGTGTATGTGCACCCATGTGAATGCTCATGGTTGCACACAGACATCTGTATGGAAAAAAGGGAATGAATAGAAGCAGTGAAAATTTTTAGAAGGATTTATGCTTTGCCGTATTGTATTCCAACAATTTTGTGGGAATCTTGTTCTCAGAGAGAGTCAGCAATTATCGATCATTTATCTGTCAGATATTGAAAGAAACTGTTACCTTCCCTTGTCTTGTGCTTGACTCATTCTAGATGCAAAAATTAATTAGAAAACAAATTATTTTCCCCATTATGCTCTTACTAATTCAACTCCTTGTTCACAAGGATATCTTCTAAAAATTTCTTCCAGAAATTTTAAGAAAGAGATGAAAAAAATTGTGAAGTCTCACTGGGATTTAATTAATGGTGAGCAATGGGAAGAGAACACTAATTTTAGGCTTTCACATTTTACTGGACATTTTCACACAGAAAGGGGATTCAAAAGTCATAAATAAGTCTAATTAAAATTTTGGAAACTGCCATTCTGAAATAAATAACATTCAATGTTAGACCTTTCGGTGGAAGGTAGGATCTTTTTTATTTGTTTGGCTTTTTTTTTCAAATATGAGCAAATATTGAGGGTTTTCAAATATTTATGAGAGCTCAAGGGTACTAAGAAGCTTACAAATACTAAGATAACTGTATGAAAACTGAGGCAGAGAAATCTTCTATTTCAATTTTGAATCTGTGAGTTTTGGATCTGTTAGTATCTGTTGCTCTAATTAGGAACAGCTGGGTAGAGGCGACACAGACTCTCAAGGAGTCAGATCAGGAGAATTCCTTAGTTTATTACTTTAGACTTGTTTTATAGACTAGTTCGTGGAAAGTACAGAAAGGAAACTCTTATTGGTTAGTAAATCACCACATCACCATCATTGGTCAGTGGGGTTCACCACCTCCTGACTTTCTCCTGCAAGGAAAACAAGAGGACAGACAAACAGCACCTGGCAGTTGTTTTCTGTCTCTGAGGATTGTTTTAAAATCCTCCTATGAATTTCTCAGGCTAGCTCTCAGGCAGGATCGAGCTCTGCGTAGCCTGTAATAACTACAGGCACTCTGGTTCAGATTTAGCATCCATAAGTATCTCTATGGATAATTCTGCTGTTGCACTTTTTTTTTTGCTGAGGAGCTGGAGTTTGGTTTTGCTAAACTGACATTTTTCTGAATGTATCATGGAAAATGCAAAATTTTGTGTGTACTTCATGAAATGAAGAGAGTTTAGAATACATGAGGCATGATTGCACTTTTCTCAGCTTAAATTGTATGCTTGTTTTAAACATTTTAAAAAGGCAGCTTCAAAAGACAATTGACTATCTAGAGTGAGACACTAGCTTTCCTTTTAAGAAAACAGTTCATATAATATTGAACTGTTAATCTATGCACAATAGCTGATCTTTTCTTCCTTTTTCAATTGTTAATTACACTTGCTTGTTTTATTGTATCTATTTAGTCTCATTTTTCAAAGTGTAGTGTGAGTTTTCAAATACATGGTTAGCAGTTAAGCACCAAATTAGCATCAAAAAAACAAAAGTGGGTATGTTCTTGGTCACTACCTTTCACTGATACTTCTAAATTTTGATTCTTTTCTCATGTGTGTTTTTTACAGCAATCTTCCCACTTTCTTACATAGCTTTTAGAGCACCTAGCAAATAGTCTCTTAACAGACACAGAATGTTTTACCTCCTTTTTTAGTTTCTATTTTTGCTGGATTATTTCAGATATTTTCAGCTCTTTGCTTATTAAAGACAGCACCAAACAAGGTTGTCATAACTTTTCCAATAAACCAATTCTGTTCTTTTTCTCTCTTTTCTATAGAAAAGGAAAAAAAACTTTATTCTGGGAGCATTCACGATAAAAATTTTTTACTCTTCTTACCTACTCTTTGCTACTTCATTTTATCTTTGTTAACTTTTTTAGTGCAGAAAGTTTCACTAGAAAGAGAGTTGTGATAGTGTTTTTGCTGGGAATTATCTAGTTCCATTAAACCACAGAGCTTTACCACATTTGCATGATGTTCCCTGAGTGATTATCTTGATCCACTTACACAGTTTAGCCTTCAGTGGCTGTAAAGAATTGTCAATAAACAGTCAAACAAATCAGGTGCCTACAAGAACAGAGCAGGAAGCTTTATAACTAAGCAACACCAGAAAAATTATATTTCATTCATCTGGCATTTCTGAATGCTCTACAGCTGACAAATGAAAAAAACTTCTAATGTAAAGCAAAAGAGCAAAAATGTACATTTTCAATATTTCAGTCCTGTAGTGAATTTTAGCACATTTGTAGTGATACCAGATTTTAAACTCTTGTAAGCTTCTGTTGCCTGACACAAGATCTTCACTCCACCACCTTTAAATTCTGCAGTTTTTAGTACCAATACTATGCATCTATAACTGTTGTGTTTATAAAATCAGCAGAATTTTTGAGTTTGTGTACCTGAACCTTAATTTTATCTTAATTATCATAATTTCTATAATTCCAGTCTTTCCCTTGCAGAGTAGCATTCCTTGTCTAAATTCACTATCTTTGCTAGATATTTCTTACCAGTATTTTATGCAAAATTCACTTTGTTACTTTTAACCATGCGAGCTGTGAATAATAAAACCATTTTCAGTTTTTACAACTGTTCTTAGAAAATGTAAATGACAGTCACAAGAATGCAAACTTGGCCCAATCTTTTTTCCCACAACAACCCTAGAATTATTTTTTTTCCTTTCATTGCTGCAGGCCATAAATACTGAAAATCCTAATTAAAACACAAAGTTTGACTCTGTTCTCTTCAGGGATTACAGAAACTAAGTGAAAGGAATGTGAATTAAAAAATTATACTGTTCCCAACAAAGACACCCTCAGAGTTTTAAATTGTTAACTTTTCTTTGCTCTGGGATCATGTACCTTGTAAGGGAAATAGTTACTGTGGAAAAACTAATGAATGTAGACATCATTCAAACCAGTTTCACACATACATGAAGTGTCAATGTGAATAGAATTTCAGACAAAAACATCTAAGCAATTATGCAAGGAGGAAAGAATTATATTTGCCAGATACAAAGGCAGCTTTGTTGCCTCTGACTTCATAGAAATAACTGTACTTGTGTTTGTGTGTGTATGTAAAGTATGCCTTACAGTAGTAGTAAGGCTTCACCACTTGAACAAACCAGGCAAGAAAACTGACACATTTTCCAGAGCTGATGTCAAGAGTTGCAGGCCAAGGTCAGGCTGAACACAATACTTTCTCCCTGTACAAGGCGATTTATTTGATTGTTGCCTCTCTTTCCTTTTTTTTTTTTTTTTATTTATTTTTTTCTTTTTGCCCTTAGAGCTAACACACTCAAGTTGAAAAGGGCAAAAAGTAGCTCTATTTGCCAGAATCTCACCTGGCTGCAGCTTCCCTGTTGATAAGAAAACAAAAAACCTAATTTAACCTTGTGGCTGGATTATTCATGCAACAAATACAGAAAGGATAACCAGTTTATTTCATTTTTGCTTTGTGTGTTCTACTGCATTAAAAATCAATATTAACAAGAACTCTGGATACAGACAATTAACCAGATTCTATGTCTATTATTGCATAAAAATAAATTAAACCCCAAATGACTGAGGTTTTCCAAGTGGACAGTGATTTTCCATTATATGTGATTTGGCTGATCTTATAGTATTTTATAAATAATCTTACAGGAATTTAGCAGAATTTATTTGGGTTTTTTTTTAAGGCTATCAAAATATTTGGAGAAAGAATAGAATAGAATAGAATAGAATAGAATAGAATAGAATAGAATAGAATAGAATAGAACTATTTCAGTTGAAAAGAACCTAAAATTATCATCTAGTCTAGCTGTCTCATTAATTCAGAGCTGCTCAAAAATCAAAGCATGTTATTAAGGTCATTTTCCAAATGCCTCTTAAAGACATGGCCTTATGGCATTGACCACCTCTCTAGGAAGCTGTTCAGTGTTTAACCACTGTTTCAATGCCAAGAAATGTTACTTCCTTGTGTGGGGAAGAAGATGAGCAGACACTGATCTCCTCTCTGTGGTGACCATTGACTAGACCTGAGGGAATGGCCTGAAGTTGTGCCAGGGAGCTTTAGGCTGGAAATCCAGAGAAGGTTTTTCATCCAGAGGGTGTTTGGGCACTGGAACAGCTCCCCAGGGAAGTGGTCACAGCACCAGCCTGACAGAGTTCAAGAAGGGCTTGGACAATGCTTTCAGGAACAGGGTGCTACAATTGGGGCTGTCCTGTGCAGGCCCAGTAGATGGATTTCAATGATCTTTGTGGGTCCCTTCCAACTCAGAATAATCTGTGATTCTACAATAGGTTTGGGTTTTTTCCCCTTAGGCTATATAAACTTTCCACATTCTTTCTTCATTTACTGGTCTTTCTACAATTCATATTATCCTAGTTGCTCTCCTCTGGTCTGCTTCTACAGGACTCTGTTAACATGGGACTTTCATAGGCTATAATCTGCATATATTTATATATTTCCATTTTAAGGATGAGGAATGTACAGACAGAAAATTCAGGGTTCTAATTTATAAACAAAGCTGTGATGTGATTCAGAATCACTATGTGTTTCTTTGTCCTCTGCTATAGTCATCCTTTTTTCAAAATGGAATTCACAGCCACTTAAATGCCTACTGTGAGATGGATTTATGCTAAGCACTAACTTTTTACTTTTAATTTTTATATTTGTCTACTTATGTGAGACTTTCACAAGAGTCATTATCCAATCAAGAATCTAATTTACACAAATAAATGAGTCTGATTCACAACCCATTACTTCCAAAATAAAGTATGTAAGGCATATAACATACTTCACTTTAAAGTGCTAGAAGCAAAAGTGATCAACAGAATAATTGCAAGATATCTGATGTGTACTTGCAATAAAAATCTTTAAGTTACTGATCTATGATAAGAGGAAAAAGCACAATTGGTGAATGATAACTCCTGGCACTTAACTAAAATAATTCAAATGAAATAAAAAGTACTGGAAGAAAAAAAAAATAAAGTGTAAATTTAGGTTAAAAGTAGACCTACAAAAGTTTAAAGTTATTTTTGGAACTAAGGTTGATATTAACATAATATATATATTTTCAAGCAGAAATCCAGATCATAAGGTAAGTTAAATATTCGGATGACAACACTTTTTCAGTTTTGAGAAAGCTGTAAGGAGCTTCAGAAGTCAAGTTAATGCCTGGTACCTGGGCAATGAAAGCAAGTTCAAATCACTGTAAAGAAATACAAGCTACTGTACAACTGAAGGAACAATTTGAGCTTGCACAAACTAGTGGATTCTAAATTAACCATAGCCATCTTAGAAAAAGTAAAATAGCAAATAAGGATAATTTTGAAAACCCCAGGGAAAACATCTGTTGAATACCCACTGGCTCACAACAAAAGAAAGCAAGTGGTAAAGAAAAATTAATAAATTAAAATGCTGAAAATATTGTGTCTGAGGAGCTTCTCTTTGATATAAAAAAAACAAGTATAAAATTCAGGGAAAGAAGAAAAAACTTCAGGGTTATTTTACTATATTACAGTAAGATGATATTTAATAGAACTCTGAAACCAGATGAACAGCTGATTAAAATTGCTGCAGTGCCTTTGATTTTGTTAGTACTGTGCAGTTTACAGCAGCTGAAAAGTTGGCTACTAAGTTTAAACAAGAGATGAATACCAGATGACTGACTGAGTAGTGTAAAATAACAAACAGTTTAAAAGCGATTATATGTTCTTGTTTTCCCCTTTACTTACAAGAATAAAAGACCAAAAACTTCAATAAAAAGAAAGAAATAAAAGTAGTTACAGTTAAAAAAAAAACCAACCAACAAATATGGAGTAGGAGTGAGACTAAAAGCATTTTATTTGAAATTGGTACTGCAAAGCAGTGAGGTATGCATTTTATTCTCTGACACTTGCCCCATATATACATGTTTGGTGTTCAGATTCTGTGATTTTTTTTTCTTTTCTCTTGATTTGAAATCTCTTTTCATTCTCATTTTTTCCTCATATCTTTCTTAGCCTGGCCTGCCCCAAAATATTTTTTTACATCAATATTAAAATAGATTGCTACTGAAATAAACATGTTTCAAGAAGAAAATTCCTAGTTAGTCTTAAAATAAACAGGCAGAAGACCCAAATAGAATTCAGACAGCAGTAAGACAAGTAGAACTACCTAACTGAAGTAGTAGAAAATGACATCTGGGCTACAGCCCTGAAAACACCTCAGGAGTGTGTTATTTCTTATGGCACTCTGTATATCAATTAATTACTCTGTTCTTAATTCAAAAATAAAATTAATAACAGTTTTTTCATCTAAAAAAAATTGTGAGGTACATATTTAATTTCAGTCTATCTTTGTTTTCTTTAAAAAGACAAAATTATCGTCAAGTGAGATTATTTAAATGAACCTAGTTTTCATTATTTGGTGAAGCAGCCCTCATAACATAAGTGCCCAGTCAGTCAGTCAGTCAGAGACAAGTCAATTAGGAATTTCATTCAATACTAAAGATTTAAATTCTTCTAGACAGCATATTCCTCTGGAGGTCTGCAACCTTATCTGCTTCTCTCTGTTCATTACTGAGGTGCACTTATATGATGTAAAGTTCAATGAATATCCAAACAGTACAAGAAAACATATTATTCAAGTGAACAGGGCATAAATCTACAGAAAAGAAATTATCACTTGTTTTTCAAAACAAATCTTTCTTTGCAACATTATTTGTACATTTCTGTACCTATGTTTTTATTATTGTTATTGTTATTTATTTTTAAAAAGTCAAATTATTATTGTAAAAGGTCAAAATTTTCTTCTCTAATAATTAATGAAGTAAAATTATATTACTGCATTATGAATATACCAATCAATTGTAATGATTACACAACAAGAATTTTTTCCAGTGTTATTGGATTTGGAAATGTGAGGGGATCCAGGTGAGGTTGACAATGCAACTAATATCAGTGCCTCAAACCCATTTGTGTGTCTGAAATGTTGGAAATTATTTAATTGAACCAAGACTGTGCTTCTTTGGAAATATATGATCCAAAGATATTTAGGACTGGACTTGGAATTTTGTTTCTTTAATTACATTGGAATACATACTTCAGTGAAAAACAGTAGACCACCTTAAGCTTTGCTTATGGTTAAATTTATCTTACTCTGTGAGGGACAGAAATCACCACTCCATGTAGCAATCTTGAAGTCCTTGTTAAGAGAGTTCCTCTTTATCAGAACACACAATTTAATCAATATAAGACAATGAAGTCAAAATTCTGTATTACCCATCTTTACAAAATAGCAGAAGATAGATGGAACTGAGATCAGACATTGATAAATTCTTCTTGTGTGAAATGTTTCCAAAGAGATAGTCTCAAAATATGTAACTTGCAGGAAATAAATATCCTAGTAGCCATATAATAAAAAAATGTTTAGTAAAAAACGAAAACAGACACATTGCATTTATGGTCCTTAGCTGCCTGAGTAGTTAGAATAGAAAATACTTTGTAAGCAGAACAAAGGAGAGAAATGTTAATGATCTATATCTATGTAAATGGCATGAAATAAATGAATTGCATATTTTGCAATTAGTCCCTTTCAACTACCACTTTTTTTTCTCTTTGATATAACTGAAAAAACTGCATAACTAAATAAGACTAAAATATCTTCTATTTAAGATCCCATTTTTATTTTTTTAAATTATTTTTTTCATGGGTTTTTCCCTCCATCACATAACAACCATTTGTTAACATAGTTAAAAAAAGTTGTAGAACTTACAGACTCAGATTTTTCAGCTGTCTTAAGTATTTAATGAGTGTTTTGTTTCCATTTTGAAGAAAAGGGGTGAGGCCCAAAGCTTTGAAGAAGAGATCACATAACCTGTAATGAGGTTTCTCAGTGTTTCAGAAAGAGGGAGGATAGAGATGCCTTCAGCATTCCTATGGTCTGGAATGGTTTCACTGTTGGCATCCCATCTGTGGACATTTGCAAATACTTGTTTACTCTCTGCAGAGTGGAACTGTTTATATATCAGCCATTCCACTGTGGTAGAAATAGCTGCATTTCTTTAAATGCTCACCTAAATCCAACTGTTTAAACTTTAGCCTTCAAGTTTAAGCAAGAGGTCTGGGTACTCTCTGTCTCCAGTCAATGAGGGCAAAAGGAGAAGCCTCTAAAGGTAACTATTTAGCACATTAGGAAAGACTCAATCCATCTTTCCCTCTCCATCTCACCCCCTCCTCCACCCCACTCCATGACCTCGCAGATAGCTTCGTTACAGTCCAAATTCCTGCTGTTAACAGCTTTTGTCTCCTCATATCCAAGATGTCTTTTTTCAACACCTGGAATGCTCAACATATCTAAGTTTTCTTCTTAGAGCAGATTCTGCTCTGTATTATGATTTTCTTCTGTGCTCTTTAGAAGACTTAATGGGAGTGTGGTTGATCTCCCATTCCTTATAGCATGTGCTGTGTGATTATTCCAACCACCTCATTACCTACTGCATTTTATCTACTGATGTGCCATATTTGGCTCAGTGACAAGTTGTGATAAGCTGTCAAATATGGAGATCTTTAGATGTTTCTGTAGTTAATGCTTCCTTGTAAACAATTGTATAAACTAGAAAAACAATGTATTGGTAAGAAAGACTAAACAAAAACCAGATCACAAGTCTCAAGTTCAGGCCAAAATTTTATGATAATTGTTGAAAACCTATCTTGAAGCATTTATACTATACAACTTGGTCAAGACATCAGAAGTATTCTAAAGTTATAAGAAGGAACATATAATACAAGGAATCCTCCATATATCATATTAGTTTTGTCTGAATTAAGACACAACAGTATCTTGCACTTAAAACTAAAGAGAAAATGCACTTATTTAGCAGACACCATTTGAAGATCTCATTTGCATGTTGGAGATGTTTAACGATCTCAGTGTGAAAGTAGAAGTCAGTGACTAAGGAAGTCAGTTGTGAAGACCACACAGGGTGGCACAGGATGAAAAGGAGACATTTCCCAATATAAAAAACTATAACTAAAACACAGAAGAAATTTATACGAGCAACAGTGAATGCCTGGATAAGGAAGAATTGTCTTGAGAACGTGCTTTGTTAAGTTTAGTCAATTTTCTGTTATCCCATTTTGCTAAAAATTTAATTACTTTTAATTATATACATACAAAAACAAAAGCAAAAAGTCTGAACCAGCCACCACTGCCAAGAAAAAGAAAAGAAAATAAACAAAACAAACAAACAAAAAATAATAGAAACAACAAAACCCACCTTTCACGCTTTATTAGAAAAAAGTAGAAAACTGTTCAGAATAGCCATGTGAGGAAGATTGAAACTAAGGTCTGAAAATGTATCACTCTTGGAATTTCTTATGGCTTCCAGCGTTGTAACAAGCTCTGCCTAATTCTGTCTCCATCTGTAGGAAATCTCATTTCTCTCACTCTAAGATGACTTGTTGCCTACATGCTGCTTGCTGTTTTCAAGAATCAGTTCTCTGGTTTAGCTGCAGTGTGTCACTGTGTGTCCTGAGGCTTCTGCCCCATCCCATGCCTTGATGCTTCACCAAAGAATCATACACATGTGCTATGATAGAGAACATGCCATTCATCCCTCCATTCAGAAAATTACAGCAAATGTGTTTGTAACAGTCAGCAAAATACAAATTTTCAAGCTCCACATTTTGAGCCATTCCTCCTAAAAAAACATAACATTTGGTAATATGCTTTAAATATGCATAAATAAATACAATAAACATCAAAGAAGTTGATATGTTACCTTATGTTGAGAAATTGCCATTTTATTTTGTAGACCATACTTGTCCTTTTCTGACCCTTAAACTTTCTGTTGGTCAGAGGACTCCTTGGAGATCACTACACCTCAACACCATGATGGAAACACAACTGAGGGCTTTGCAGAGAAATCTTCATCCCATTACTTCTTTAGCAGGCAAAACCATGAATTGCACCTTGCAAGTACCAGACTGTCAGAGGTGACATCTGGAATTGGGAAGTGTGCTGTAAATCTCACAAAATATTAGCTATTACCATAACAAAAAACACAATGAAGAGCAGCAAACAGTGACAGTTGCAACTTTAGAATAAGTCACTGTTTATTTCCTTTTTTATATGTATATTAGATTCATTTGTGCAAACTATATTAATATGTCCCTTTATGACAAATAAAGAATGAATCAGTCTGAATAATAAAATCTAATAGCTGACATATTTGGAAAAATTATATTCAGATCTCCCAATAGACAGCAAATGCAATGAAACTTGTTTTTACAAGTTTTAAAAGTATAAATGTAAAAACATTTTGTTTTTTAATTTTTTTTATTGTGATGTTCTTCACACTGTACCAAGATTTAATTTGCATTGTTAGTTTTCTGTTTAAAATGACAGTGATGTGGGAATTCTAGATGTGTATGTGCAATATAGAACTGTTGTCTTCTGAAAAGCAAGTTAAGAAATAGAAAAACAAAACTCCCTTGGTGAATTAATAAATATATGTAGATATTCATCCATTATTTGGATCAAGTATTTTCTGGAGCTGCTTTCTTAAGACAGAGCTGGGGCCTAGTCTGCTTCATCGAGACATCTAATTTTTTTCCTGATTTAATGTGCCTAGTGCACTGGTTCCCCTAAATAAATTAAGTTCTACAATAAATAGAAAGTGGCTTTCAAAGACTGACAGTAGAAAATTGTTTCAATCTAACATGAGCACCTTTCCTACTGACTATGAAGTCTTTATCAAATGTCAGAACTTTCTGTAGGTGATGGATCCTGTTGTCAGTGTCAGAATGTTCCGTGTTTTCCAGACTGTCTGTTAGAACAAATAATGCACCACTGAAGTTCTACTGTCTGCACTCAAAGATAATCCAATAGATGTGTGCACTGGAACCATGGTCTTGGGGAGACAAAAAGGTGAATGGCCCTGCTGACCCTTTGCTTGGAATTATCATTATAAGTAAATAATAGTATTTTGACATAGAATGATTGGCCAAATCGCAGAATCCAGGGTTTTGTGGGGGGATTTTATGGCACAGGATAAAGCCATGATATCATGTCTTCTCATAGACTGCTTCCTAACCAAACAATATTATAAAAAAAATACATATTGTTGTATTTCTGCTAGATGCTGTGCAAAAACACACCAGGTGTAGGTCTTAAGTATCAAAGGAGTCCATTTCAAATATGGAGCTGTGATGCATGTAGACAAGTTTAAAATAAATAATGAAAACAAAGCTTAGAAGAGCACATTGTGCTATATGATTTGCTTAACATTATTCATTTAATTGAAGTTCAAGAATCTTCTCTTATAAATGTGTGATAAATTGCAAGAGGCAGATGCTGAAAATTAATCTATTCCCTAATGTCTTTCTGGTATCTCTACAATAAGAGTTATTATCGTGTTGCTATTGTTACTTTAGAAAAGACTGGTAATTTTGGTAACAGTGAGTAGATTATAACAGCCTTTCTGGCTTTGCTGCACAGAAAGGGGTCCAAAAGAAACTGAAGCCAGCAGTGAGGCTTTATGCTATCCTGCCATTCCGAGTCACTAATTTTTCATGTTTTACTTTAGCTGTTACTAGTGTGTTTTTAAAAACCTATCATTTATTTGTTTCTTCCTGGAAAACGTTTTAAGAATGATATTCAGTATGCATGACTGAGTTAGCTGGCCTTGCATGGATTTTTAGACAATCATATCCTTTGGGCCACACAGCATGGAGGGGCTCGTTCACAGCGTTCAGGAATAAGCTCTCTTGAATCAGACTTTGTACATCCATGCTATAAACCATTTGGACTGCAGCTGCTCTGACTCTTATACAGTATCCCTGAATCATCACTATTATTTTGTGCAGGTTTCTTTCAGTTCAAGGAATGTAACACAATGTGGAGGTTGTATTACAGATCATTGTTTTATAATGATGAAACAAAAGTCAGGATAGAAGGGTTCCGGAGGTGCACAGATTTCTGGGATAAGTGTCGGTGGACTTGGAAGACAGAAAAAGCCACTTGCTTTTATTCCATTGTGAACAGACCTGAAGTGAACCAACCAATGTCCAGATATTTCCCTGGAGAGCATGCTTTTAACAACCCAAATCAGTCATGGAGCAAAGGAACAGCTAACTGGTATGAGGAAAGGATTTCAGACTTGTGGTTATTTTTTGGCTCTTTTACTTATTGCAGTGGTACTCAGACTCTTTCACTGTGTTAGCATAATTCACAACAGAAAAGGCTTAAAAAGAATTCTCTATTTCAAGAAATCCAGATACTGAAGGTATTCTTTACTTATTTTTATTGAGTAATACAAGATCACAATGTTTGTATGGAAAAACAAACTCTAGGCCTACAAAGAAAGTTAAAAATACTAATAAAAGCATATGTAGTAGTATTTTATGTTTATGTCTGTTGGTTTTTTAATTTTTTTTTATCTACAGATAATAAAGTACATTTGTTTCCAATTATAAAAACTATCCATAACTATTATCTTCATGTAATTACTTACCTCCGTTCTTTCTTGCAAATGTCAGTATAAACACTGAATTCAAGCATGGTTCCTTTATTCTTAGAAAAGGCACTTCTCAAAAGGTGTTCCCATATATTAGTTTCTGAAAACCATACAATAGCAAAGTTTCTGTGTCTGCATTTTATGCAGTGAGTTCCTATCTTTGTCTATGCCTTGAAACTCAGTACTAAATTTTAGAGTTTCCTTATTCTCCCTTAAAACCTATGTCCATATGTTATGAATTTCACACTAGAAAGTGTTAATCATACCTGAAGCAATGTATAATGAAGTCTTCATTGTCTATCCCTGGTATGTCTCTGTTAACCACAGATGCAGATGGCAAGATGGAAAAGAAGCCCATATTTTTGTGTTGGTTGTTTTTTCCAGCATGGTTTATCAATGATGTTGAAGGGATAAGCTCTTGAATATTAAACAACAGTAAACACTTTTTATTTTGGTGTAGTCAGAAGTTTATTTGAAAATATATAAATCCTCTGTGCATTAAGCAATTTAAGACTGAAACAACACAATAAAATACAGCTAGCTCATTGTTATAACCTGAAGGATTATTTTTGACTGTTGACATTTATTTTGTGATTACAGAATAGGTTTGACCTGAATGGATATGTCATATGCATTGTTTCAGGGACTACAGGAAGCAATTAAAAAGTAAAGCACTTAGTAATTCCTTATTTTAAAAAGCAAATTTTCTGAGAAATAAGTAGTGATGATATTTCTCAAAGACACACAGCATGAGAAAAAGCTTCTTGCACCCTTAGGAGAATGGAAATTTTATAAATATGATCTTTATATGAGGTATTGAAAGAGAACATACCCTGCCTTCACACTGTGAGGTTTTATGGAATAATTGTAAACGTTCAACAATGTTCTTTAATCTGTCATATTCATTTGGTGCAATGGGCTAGACTGGGACTATGAAACAGTGATGATGTGCAGAGTCCTTTCTTTAGCAAAAGCATAGGCCCTCTGTTTTTTCAAAGATCTTTTTGCTTTTTTTTCCCTGCAGAAAGTGTGTTACTACAGGTGTTCCTCAGAATACTTACAGCAAAGACTTTGACTAGCAAACAAAATTTCCCATTTTGTTACTAGTGCCCAGCTTCTGTTCTGCTACATAATCTGTCAATAGTTGTGCCTGTCTTTGCTGAAACACAGGGAACATAAACCAGCAATGAATATACCTTTCCTTTTCATATTGTTGTCCCTTTGGTAATACACACGGAAAAGGGATTAATGTTTGGCCATTATTGCTAGTACACAGGCACACATTCTGTTGTTTGGTGCGTTTAATGACTTTCATTTTGGAATTTGACATCAGGAGTGGCCCCAAAATATATAAGATGCAAAAAATTTAGTTTGGTGAACTGAACATAACAAAATAATTTTAGTGAGTTGTGTTAATTACATGTTCCTGCAGAACTATTGATCAAAAGTAGTTCATAGTTTGAAGAGTACTTTTTGATTAATCTCAGACAGCTATGACTGTCATGTCACTTTGCTTATTTTACAGATCATTAATGATCTAGAAGTTAATTTTAATCATTATTACAGATACCCCAGGCCATCCACAATGTGAGATAATTTATGATTCTAATGTAATCAATAGGATAAATTGATGTGCAGATATTGCTTCTGATTGCACACTAGAATGAACTGCATTCAAAGTCACATTTAACCTATCTGTTTAGCACAAACAGAAATTCCATGGACTTGTTTTCTATTTAATTTTCAGTGCCTTAGGGAAAAGCAAAACTAATGGAACTTACTATGGCTTTACTGGGAGGGAATTTACTCATCCTTTCCCAAAAGTATTCCATTTATTCACCTCTTTTTAAATGTGTCTAGCAAATAAATGTCTCTACATATTTAAAAATACAACTGTTATCACTGCTAACAGTTGTCCTGGGTTTCAGAGCTAGGGATTTTGGAGCTTAGTGTACACTATCAGATTCTAGGACATGTTTTATTCCTGCTGGGCCTAGAATCACTTTCTGCTTGGTCATTCTTCTTTTCATGACCTGCAAAGCTAGTTTGAGCAAGTCTTTGAAGAAAATTAATTGCATGGATCCCTAAAAAACCCTTTAATAGCTCTATGTTTTTTACTGGGTTGAACAGGTTCTTGTTGTCTTTATTGCCAGAAGCTGCCAAAGAAAATAATTTTGCACAGTAAAAAGAAGATTAAAGACAGCTCAGCACTGTAAATTGAACCAAATGCCAAAGCATTTTAAAGATAGCACATATATAACAGCTTACAATTAAAATATAGAAAATTCCTAAATATACCTTGGGTAGTAAAAATTTGAGTACTCAAAATTTTTGCTCCTAAAAAGATTAAATATTGCTATGGAAAACCTTAATGCATTTTTTTTCCTAATTCCTTCCCTATGTCAAGAATATTGTTGCCATGTATATGCAATATGTGAGGGATAAACTTCCAAATTTGATTCAAATGCACACTCCAGTTTATTGCATACTTCAACTTCTTCAGTACTAACATAGGAGAAAATGCAAAAATTCCATAATAGAATTTACATAATAGAAAAATTCAAATAATAGAATTACACCCCAATATTCTTCCCCTCTTCACAGGTCCAAATGAAGTTCTTACCAATTAAAATAAAAATTTTCCATGAAATGTGATGTCAAGCTTTCCTTTTGGAAACTTTCAACAATATAAAACTTATACCCTTGCTCTTCTTAAAAAAAAAACCTGTTGTGTTTGAGTCTACTAAACTACTTAACTTTAAGACCATGATGTGACAAGATGCTCGTTCCATTGATACATTGAGTTACTACCCTTTTACCTTCACAGTTCTTCATTAACTTCTCATTAAATTTCAAAAGTGTTCACAGACAGGAAAGTAGGATATATTGTTCCACTTTCTCTGTAGTATGTTGATATTATAAGCAAATTATCAGAAAATAATGATAAGTGCTGCTTGCTCTTCCTTGAGCACCTAAACAGGGGTGATAAGTGTTAAATAACTGGTATTGTGAAAGGAGACACATTGTTTGACTGTATAATCAAATAACTTTAAGCCATTCTGAATAACTATTTACAGTTTTCATCACTTCTTGGAGCTGCACTGAGGGCATTCCAAAAAATGGAAGGACAGGCACCGTCGCTGGATGCTACACTGGCATCATTTCCTAATCAAGTCACTCCGGTTTTTGGGTTGATGTGGCTGAATGGAGGTTGGTGTCAGAGCTCTGTAAACTGTGGAGCAAAACTGTGGCTGGATTCAGCCCTTTGCATGCCTGCAATCCTAGCAGAAATCTCCATGCTAAAGGAAGCCTGTAAAGGACAGCAAACAAAAACATGCTCTAATGCCTGCCAAAAGCCACTCAAAATTATGGCTCATTTCAGCAGACCTGGAAAGAGAAAGAATGTTTTATTTCTTTGTGACTTTTTCATCAGCAGCACTTTTGCATGATTTAATGATATTTTCTAAAAGTGCCATAGGACAAGTATTGCTTGTATCTCTCAGACACAGCAAGGACTATAAATATATTTCTGATTCAAATAGTCTCCCAAAATTTATAGCCCAATATTTATTGCTCTTACGCATAGGAAAAAAAATAAGAGAATTACTGTTTTTAATTACTTTTAAGTCTTTTTTAATATGTTTTTCTCTATCTCTTCAAGCTAAGCATTTTTCTGAATCAAGAAAAATAATTTAGTCAGATTTGGGGTTTAGTTTCTCTATTTTCATTTTTTATAGCTTTATTCTGCTTTGATTTTAATAAGAATGCAAGAGAGTTAGTTCAACCCTTTGAAGGTCATATGAGACAAGTTTTGCTTACAAAGCAGGTTGATGAAGTTCTCATGCACAAAATTTGCTTCCACTATCACCTTACTGTTTTCCACAATGTTGTGTCTTCTCACTGAAATACCCGCATCCACCAGAACACCCTCAAATACAATTCCCTCAATTGCTTATCTTGTGTAAAATCTCAGACTAACTCAACTTCATTCTGAAGCATGGTCCCTTTGTGCAGTATGGATAATCACCTTTCATCCATCACATTTCCCTCTGAGTAGTTTTTTCCCTTTTTGCATTAAGAGTTCTCTTGCCTAATCCTGGAATGCTGTGGGCTGAGCCAATTGATACTGTTTTCATCATATGATCCCAATGAGCCTGTGTCCAGGGGAGCTGAGAAATGTTGCTCCTACAGGATGTCAGTAATGTGTAATCACCTTCCCAGCAGCAACTTCAAAAATCTTCTTTGAATGAAAGCCTAAGATAATGTTTGACTCAAAAAGAGTCAACACACAGAATTCTAGCAAATCACTATACAGTCTTCCAGTAAAAGTTTTAAACGTTGCATGGTATTTGAATCTGTGTTCTCAGGCAATGGAGACTAAAACATTTTAGTACTGTTTAAGGTATTCTGATGTTGTGAAATCCAATGTATGACCTGATTATAACATTGTTTATATACAATAATTATTTATGGTGGTTGGTCATGGCTGGATGCCAGGTGTCCATAGCTACTCTGTCACTCCCCTATTCAGCTAGCTGAGGAGAGAAAATATAATGAAATGCTCATGGGTTGAAATAAGGACAGGAGGAGATCACTTGCCAGTTACTGTCACAAGCAAAATAGTTTCAACACAGGGAAATCAGTTTATTACCAGTGAAACCAGAGTGAAATAAGAAAGAAAATCTTAATCTTGAAACACCTCCCCCTGGCCCCTTCCTTCTCTACTTACCCCTCAGCAGTGCAGGGTGCTGGGGAGTGGTGGTCAGCTCCTCACTTGTCTCTGTCACTCCTCCCTCCTCACAGTCATGAGACTCCTGGCATTCTTCCTTTGCTCCAGCACAGGAGACAGTCCTCTAAAAACTTCTCCAACATCTTTCTAATGAGATGCACTTCTTCTCAAACTGCTCCAGTATGGATCCCTTTCAAAGGGTACAATCCTTCAGGAAGGACTGCTCCTGTGTGGGTCTCCTGGAAGGTCACAAGTCCTGCCAGCAAACCTGCTCCAATGTGAGCTTCTTTCTCCATAGTGCATAGGTCCTGCCAGGAGCCTGCACCACTGTGGGTTTCCTGTGGCTCACAGCCTCCTCTGGGCTCCAGCATGAGGTCCTCCGTGGGCAGCACGTGGATCTCTGCCCCACCATGTACCTTGATGGGCTGCAGGGGAACATCCTGACTCATCACAGCCCACATCACAGGCTGCAGGAGATACTGCTCTGGGGCTTGAAGCACCTCCTCCTCCATCAACCTTTTTCTGCGGGACTGTTTCACATGTCCTGACTCCACTGTCTGGTTGCCACTGCACACATGTTTTTACCCCCTTGTTAAATCTGTTGTCTCAAAGGCAATACCACCATCACTGATGGGCTCAGTTTTGGGCAGCAGCAGGTCTTGGAGACGGCTGGCATTGGGTCCATCAGACATGAGGAAGGCTCCAGCAGTTTCTCATGTATGCCACCCCATAGCCCCCCTGAAACATAAGGCTTGGCATGCAAACCCAACACATCTTTAAATATATATATATATACATATTATTTATTATACTGATCATTTAAATGATGGTATAAAAATAAGTGACGAAAAAAGTTAAGTGAAAAACTTATATATAAAAAAAGAGAGATTCCTAAATCTAGACATTTATATTTTTAAGTGAAGGAGAAAGAGATGGAGAAAAATATGAAAACAAACAAAAAAAAAGATTCAGCTGTTCAAAAACTACTAGAAGGAAAGAGGTTTTTTTCTATTTTAGAAAATTATTTCTGATTTCCTGCAATCAGACAATACTGATTTTCAGCTATGAGCAATGGTAAAAAAAAAAAATCCCCCAAAGCAGACAGTTTCTTAGGTCACCTACAGACACCTCTAACAATAGTCTAATATGTTGTCTTAAACTATATGGAAAGGGTCAAAGTAAAGCAAGTCTAATTATGTAAGTAGCAGAGAAGTGGGGTCTTAGCAAGGTTGGTAGCCGCAGGAAATTCAGAGAATCAATCATCTTGAGAAAGAAAAATAAGCAGATTTTTTTTGCTTGCTTTTATTTTAATATATATTATTGATATATACATTATCTTTGTATATTTATCATCTTGAAATTAAACAAATGAAAGTCTGTTCAGATTGCTTGTTTGTTTGTTTGTTTGTGGGACTTTTGCTTTGTACTCTGGAAAGTGGTGCAAAAAAGCTCAAAAATGTCAGGTTTTGAGTCAATAGTTGTAGAATACCTTACAAAAAACTTCACTGAATAATAGTTGACATACTGGCCAGAAAGGACTAAAATTGTCCTAAGTAGGAGCTGTGACTGAAATGCCTTTGGGTCAGATTGAATAGATAAAATCCTGAAAATAAAAAGTATTTCATTTCTCAGGCAAAAACTGGAGACGTAGCTTTGCTCAAGTTAAGAGATATCCTTTGTGTTGTGACACAAAAGTGGTAGGACATGTCAGTAATATAGGTTCAATGGACATGGTGCATGCACACTGTGCATGCACACTCAGAATAACTGCTTTCACTTAGAATTTTCTGATTTAAATGTTTTCTGAGAAGCAAAATTGAAGCCTAATCCCGTCAACCATCCTCTTTCTTAGAACTTTCTAGAGCTGCTGAGAAAGCGCTAATAATTGGCAGTAGATTTCCTGTGCCCATCCATATGATGTGAGAGAGACAGAGGTTTGTCTTTTAACTGATTCCCTTGTTTCCTTGCACACCCTAGGATGTCTGCAAAGAAAATATATTCAGAAGCTTAGTGTCAAGCTTTTGAGCAGATGTTCTTTCTACTTATACACCTCTCAGCAGATATCTCTGACTTTTTCTCCCTAGTCATCAGCTAAAAGAAAGATATGCAATATCTCTACTCCTTTTCCTGCCAGCTATTAAGTTTAAACCCCATTCTACTCCTTTTCTCCATGGGGAGATGAGCAAAGACTTAGAAGAGTAGCCAAAGGCTATAAAATCCTGGAAGGGGACTGAACTGTCAATACCAAAACAGAATGGGAAAAGGGAAAAGAAGAGCCTAAGGATAAAGGCACAGAGTAAGAGATACTGAAGATGGACAGCACTGAAGAGGCAATGGAGAAAGATAATATTTTAAGTGCTAGAGAGCAGAAGAGGCAGGGTTTAACTAAAAAAAGCATTTAGAAACTAGTAAAACAAATACATAGAGCACAATTATGACCTCAAAAGTAACCTGGATTTTGGTCAATTTCATAAAGCAGGAGGTATGGTAGTTGTATACAATTGCATTTATAGTGAGAAATGTTTGTATGTTTGCAGGAAGTATAATTTCTGATCCTGAATCTTTTCAGCCATAAATTGTGGCTTGGCAAAAGGAATTTTGCCTTCTCAAATACAGCTGTACCACCTAATTGTTAGGGGTCAGTCTCTGGCAGTGACTCAGCAAAGTTGTGCGACAGTTTCTGATTCATTGGAAAGAGCAAGAATTGGGCTTCTGACTCCAGAATCAGAACAGCTGTTAAAAAGTGAGACTGTGTAGGAAAAGGACTGTCTGCAGGGGCTTGAGTACTCATCTCATGGGCAAAAGCATGAATCTGTTTAAAAGTGGAATACAGAGCTTCTTAGATTAATTCCATCCAGAATTATGATGCACTTAGAGAAGGAGGTGCTGGCAAATGACAATTCAAGGAAAAAGGGCTGCCTAGAAAACAGAAGTAAAAATGTACTCTAAATCATTATTTTTCCAAAGACCTGAGGATTTGTTTAGATGCCATTTCAGTTTCAAGATGGAGATTTCCTGTAAAGCTAGATGTTTATGAGAAACAAACATCTCAAACAGACTTGGGAGGTGGTGAAAGAGAGTATGTAGGGAGGGAAGTAAATGGTGTGAAAAGTGTGCTGACCAAAAAAGTGGGAAGCCAGTGTTCGGTTTTCTCTTAAACCTGAGGAGATTCAAACTCATATCTGTGGGAGCTTAAGGTAATTCCTTAATCACTAGGCTGGAGAATAATTGGATGATGTGCATTTACATTAAACAGTGAAGGACTGAGGCAGCTTACCACTATCTAAGTGCTTGGTGAAAAAGTAAAAAGTTCAGGATTCTTCGTTCTTCTGTTCTCTCTGACCATCTGCTTTGTATGAAGAAAAATAATATCTGATTGCAATGGAATGAAAGTTATCATTCTCTTGCTGATGTGTAAGTTACTCAAACAAGTAAAGAAAAGAATCTTGACACTTTCATGAATTTAATTGAATCCCACTGATGTCAAGGGGATTTATCATGCACTGGATTGAGGTTTAGCAAATAATACTTATCTCTACAGTTTCCAACCAATGGTGAGGAGATTCTGCCTTCAGCTGCAAATGGATTAAGGCGAAATGCTTTCAGACATTCGATACTGATTCCTTTTGTGGCAAGCTAATGAGCTCAGCCCTCACAAAGTTGTCTCAGGACATTATTTTTAAGTTAGCTAACCCAGCGGTGTCTGAGCATTATATGGACAGCTGTTGTAAAGGGGTCACAAAGCCCTGTCAAAAAAGCAGTCTTCATCTTCTTTTTTCTAAACCATAAATTAAACAGAACTCACTTCCAAAAAATCCACAGGCAAGGCTTTCACAGACTGTGTCACTTAAATAACAGTATATTTGGTGATAGAGTCACGCAACCACTTTCTTGTTTGTCCTCACTGTTTAAAGTGCTCCTGCTCCACTCTATTACTTGCAAAGTGACTTGATGTGTGATAAGCTACACTTTGACTTGATCTGTGATAAGCCTCCTGCCCCCACTCTCTAATTATTATTCAAAATTAAGGATTTAAATCAGTGGGAAAGTATTGGAATAGTTCTACAGCTTTGCTTTCTTGTACAGTGTCAATGTGGTAAATATAACCTCTTAAAGAATGACAAAATATGATCTATTTGAGAGGAAATTAAAATGCCATAGTTAGCAGTAGAAACCATTTACCAATTAAAAATGAGAAAGCTTTAGTTAGTCTAAAACGTGAATGAAATCACATAAAGGTGATTTTCAAAAATGTTTAAGAAGATCTGAGGAGAAATGATTAAAAACCTCTCTGGAAATTTGGATTAATTACCAGAAGACTTCTAAATCAGTTTTTCATCTCTGTGTCATCTTCTCATATTCCAAGGTTTTTACCCTTAACCTGTTTCTCTCCTGTTGCTTACCACTTAGTCTCATACCAATTTTCTTTCACACGTCTTCCTTTTAGATTTTTTTTGTGTTGCCCTTGTTCTCACTTCATTCTAATCAGCTTACAGTGCTTTTCTGTTCCTGTATAATCTAAGCAGTCTTTTACTTTTTGTGCATGTCTACATGGTTCTTTTCTCCTTTCCACAAGTTTTTTCTTATTTTACATTTTTTTCTCTTCACCCTGTTGCCTCAGAGTTACACTCAACTTCTCATTTATTTAACTTCTATCTTTGTTGTCTCCCAAGCTGCAAATTTTCTAAACACCTTGGAGGCTTAGAGGTTTTGTCCCTGAAAACCACCCAAAAGAGCAATTAGATCTATGAGCTTAAGAACATATAAGTGAAATACTAGACAATTTGAAACATACTGGCAGCAGACTGATGGCTATGGCAGTGCAAAAGCAAAAAAATTTTGAAATTCTATGTAAAATGCAGGTCCTCCTGTGAGATTTTCACATGCAGCTTGCCAAGCTTTATTTGGAAATTTTTTACACCTTTTCAGCTGAATAATATAATAAATAAATAACGTTTTTTCAACACTGCAGAATATTTTAAGAAGAGAGGCTAGAGAATTAGAGAACTCTGACACTGTCCAGGGCCTCCCCTCAACCATGCTCAGTGTCCAGCTTCTAAGAATTGAGAGTTTTCTGATTGTCTCATGTTTGCATCCAAAAATTCTGATAGCATTAAAAAAAAGCTTTGTCTTTTAAGACACAAGAAAGATATGATTATTAATTTTGTCTATACACTTACAATTATCCACATCTTCAGTTATAATATATACACAGATACACATAACAAAATATTCCAGTGAATAGTCTGAAAAGTGCAAGATTAAACATATAAATAAGTCTTTAGAATAACTATTTTTAGTAGCAATATAAATAAATTAAACAATAGGTAAGCATTAAAATTCTCAGAGACTGCCTGCAATCTGTCAGCTAAGGTGAAAGCCACAAAAATCTTACAATGCCCACTACTAAAATAGAAAAATTATAGTCTTAGCGTTATAAACCATTTTCTTAGTCATTTAAGGGCTGTAAACAAGACAGGATGCATTCATTTGTGGAGTTCAGCACGTATTCTGTCTTGGGAAGTTAAAAAATCTATCACAATACTAGAAGTAGGAAGGCATGTTGTTGAATAAATCCCTTGCTCTGTTACTGCAGGTCAGAAAAAAATCAGTGCTTACATTTATGAACAAAATTTCTCTAAAGATTATATTCCCATCAAACATGTTTCAAGACCACACTGAAATACAATACAGTCCATTTGTGCCAGAAAACGTGATATGGAGTCATAGAACCATTAAGGTAGGAAAATACCTCCAAGATTACCAGCCTCTGACTGATCGTCACATTCAATCATTTCTTGAACATTTCCAGGGATGGTAACTTCACCACCTCCCAGAGCAGCACTTTCCAATGCCTAATCGCCTTTCCCATGAAAAAACTTTCCTGATGTCCATCTTAAGCCTCAGCTTGAGGCCATTTTCTCTTGTCCTGTCTCTGGCTGCCTGGGAGAATAGGCCAATCTGGCTACAGCCTCCTTCCAGGTGGGTCTGGAGAATGACAAAGTCTCCCCTGAGCCTCCTTTTCACCAGGCTAAGCAAGCCCAGATCCCTCAGCTGCTCCTCATATGGCTTACAGAGGACATTTCCAAACAAGCAACAGGTATAGATCATAGAGTTTCAGATTCATAATCTGTTTCTTTCATTGTTTGCACAAACCTCCTCTTCCCTTTGCACTATCATTTATAAACAGCCTCTAAATACTCTTTTCCCATTTTTGTTCCCTTGTGGAGCCTTTGTATGGCAGGAGGTGAACGTTCATGTTTTGTGAATCTGTGTCCAAAGTGTCAATCATGTGTAAGATCTGTCTTTATGTTAGTCATCTTAATTGCCTTGTGAGAAGACACTGCATTTCTGAAGTAGTTTGTTAGTTTATTTTATTTATTTGTCAGTGAATTTTATGGAAATACTTAAGAGCTCACCCAGTCAAAGAAGATATTCATTTTTTGTGAAAATAAAAAAAATAAAAAACAAAAACAAATAAACAACTACCAAAAAAAAAACTGAAAAAGTCAACAAAATAAATGAAAACCACTGGGAATCATATATTGCCTCTGACAGAAGCTTGCTCCTGGTCACAGAAAGTCACTTGTTTTTTTTAAGAAAGAATCTTGAGTCCATTTTAATGGCTTGAAGAAGGCAGTGAAACTAAAGCAAAATTGAAACAGATCTCACAAAAAACAGCTGCTATTATCAGAGTAAATTATAAAACCATTGAAAGTTGAAAAATGATAGATGAAGTTCTAGGCATTATCTTTATGCAAGGCAGATTTGGCAGACAGTCTGTGTTTACTTGAAGAGTGATGTATAATTTCATTGTGACACTGATTCTTCTTAGAACAAAAATAAAGTACAAACTGAATAATTGCCTGTTAATTGAGCTGTCATATATCCAATGGAAGACATTTGTTTGCTTATTTTTAAGTGCATGCATCTCTGCAAGCACAAATTTTTGTGCTTGCCTGCTGTGGAAGCTATGGGAAAATGCAAGTATGCTTGCAATTGAAATACAATCTACTTTCCATGAGAACTGTAGTGTGGGGAAGGCAACCATAGAAGCTGAACAAGCTAGCAACCTGGAAAAAATTATAATGAAGATAAAAAGTTTCAGAGTGAGGAAATACAGAAAAAACATGGATACAATACAGGCAAAAATATAAAAAATAATAACAAGAAGATCTGAATGAGAAGTCCAAATAGAAAGTGGTATAAAAGAAGTGATACAAAAGAAAGAGGATAAAGTTTTTCTATTAATAAAAGTATGAAGTGTACAGAAAAATATGAGCAGCTTGATACAGATGGAAGCCAAAGAAAAATTATTAAAACAATATCTAAAAATAATAGGAGAAAAGCATGCTTGTCTGCCAAAACATATTTTATACAGGTACTTAAATCTTAGAATCATAGGATTTTCTGAATTGGAAGGGACCCACAAGGATCATTGAGTCCAACTCCTGGCCCTGCACAGGACCATTCCCAAGAGTACCACAATGTACCTGAGGGTGTTGTTCAAACACTCCTTGAACTCTGCAAGACTTGTTCATGTGACCACTTTCCTGGGGAGCCTGTTCCAGTGCTCAAACACCCTCCAGGTAAAAAACCTTTTCTGGATATCCAACCTAAACCTTCCCCAACTCAGCTTCATGCTATGGTCAAAAATGGTTAAGCTGAATGGCAACTTGGTATTACAATCTGTAGGCAAATTTTCTTTTAGCTTAAACAATATTTTGCTTTCATCCCCCTTGAAACACACATTGAATGGGGTTATTTATGAAAGTCTATGCTTTTTTCTGTTTTCTGATTACACATGTATATACGTGTATGCATGGATTTTTATTGTGTCCTGCATTATTGACAGAAAAATTTAATCTGTTGCAAAAGCTTCTTGATACTCCCAAGATCCAGCAAAGAGTTCAACAAATTATTTCTTAAAGATTTCTTTTCATTATACAGTTGAATATATAATTCAACATAATGAATTACTTGGCAGGTTTTCACTATAGTTGCTTTCCAGATCATGCTCCTAACATGACTTTCTGTAAAAGATGGTATAAGTCTTGTCTTAATATGCATGATCAGCTTTGCACATTCTTCCACATGACGCACTATTAATAAATAACAGCAAAATTATTTTCCTGTTGAATTGAAAACACATTAAAAAACAAAATTAGTTTCCTAATATCATTAAATGCATTAATGTCTTTATTTTCCTCAAGGAAAGTTCCAGCCAATGTGTCCTGGTTTTGTCTGGCATAGAGTTAATTTTCTTCCTAAGAGCTGGTACAGTGTTGTGCTTTGGATTTAATAGGAGATTAATGTTGAAAACACAAGGATGTTGCTAATTAGTGCTTATCTTCAGTCAAGGACTGCTCAGTTTCCCATGCTCAGACAGTGCAGGTGCATAAAACTCCAGGAAGGAACATATACAGGACAGATAACCTGAACATGCCAAGGGGATATTCCATACAGAATATCACACCCAGTATATAAACTTGGAGAGTCTGATTGCTGCTCAGGGATGAGCTGGAAAGTCATGCAGGTTTTAATGGAAATTTAATTTCTGTTCCATTTCTTCCAGTTTTAGCATATTCTTCTGACATTTTTATATAGAAACGTTTCCCAGTCTAAAGTTAGAAGAAAATGTTAGTTGTCCTCTCCCTCTTTGTATGCAAACAACTTTCTCTTAGGTTCACTCACTAGCCTATCTCCATGTATTTACTCATCTGAAAACCTGACTGTTTGTCTTTCAGACTGTATAATTTTTTTTTGTGAGACATGTCTTCCTACAGCAGGTCACTAAAAAAGCAATTTTTTTGTTTCCGATATCCCCCACCTGGGAGAAGCTTTTTTCAAGAGGAAGAGTAGACAGAAAAAACTTATTACAGTTATTTTTTTTTTAAAAAAAAATAACCAAACTCCTTCACCGTTATCTTTAGGATACTAATTGTAAATGGAATCAAAGATTCAGCATATCCTGGTGTGTTTGGACACAAATGTGACTACGACAGTCCTTGTGAAATGAAAACTTGGAGTAGCGCTGACACCACTTGAAGTACAATCAGAGGAAGTGCTACAAATAAATTTTGTCTCCCTTAGTTCATGAAACTTTTCTTTCTAAGACCATGAATTCAGAATAAGCATGTATATGAATACAAATGTACAAAATTGTTAAGGAAATAATCAAAATTTCTGAGGTTTGTTATTTTTAGATGCTTTCTCGCTAGACAAACTATGAATAAGTTAATATAAATACAAGGACTATTCAGGAAGAAAAAAGAAAAGTGGTTCAGCACAAGCAGCAATCAAGGCTAGTTAAATGTGTTATTTGACTGAAATTTGCAGATTTTAAAATGTATTTCCATCAACACAGGTTCGCACCTGTGGACGGGTTGCCTTTGTAGCTGTTCTTATCCCCTTCAGTGGAAATGTGATAAAGACATGAAATGAAAATAATTAATATTCACATAAAAAATATCTCAAGCATTTGTTTTTAAAAAAAGAAAATTTGAAACCTAGTCCTTCCAAAGCTACTCTTATAAACTAGGAGTCTGATACAGACAGTATTTGAGAAGAACCTTTATTGATTATGTGTTCCTTAATTTAGGATTTTCAGCCAGGAATTCCAACTATAGTGTAAGGCAGAGAGGAGTTAAATACATAGCTGTTAAGTAAATAAATTGAATTTCAGGTGCTTTTGTGAATACTGAATTATTGTTTTATTATTTAAGTATCTGCATGGCTGGCACCAAACATGTCTACTTAGGATAACTGTTGCCCTGTTCATTCACCAGTGTAAGCATATGCCATCCTTACACCAGGAGTAGGATGGGGAGTAAAGAATATTCCTTACTAATAAGGTATCTCTATATTTTTTAATTATTTAACATTTGTTACTGCAGGTTATATTTTTCAACTTCTAATACATCTTCCTGGGTTACCAGCATGCATGTTGTCACGACCAAGATCAAACAATGTGTGGTTTATGTGGAAAGCCGTGTTGTTCCATGAGGGAAAGCAGCTTGCAGCAGAATTCCATATCACAGTCAGAAATATTTCAAGCTATACTTATGAAGACCTCTGTAGTGCCATCTTCTGCTGCGTTAAAATTTACTCTTTCAGACATGAAGAGTCACTCATAAGCTGTAGAAAATGGAAGGAATTTGTTCAAATGAAATTTTTGATACAAACACAAACTATCAGCTAAAATAGCAGTGCTTAATTTGGTGCTTGGCAAATATTTATTTGAGAAAAATGAATAAACCTTAATGTATAAATATATAGCAAATAATATATGGATGCACATCTATTTGATTTTATAGTAGAACACTCTAAACTTGTTTAGTTAACTTCTATTCTAAGTAGAACAAATCAGCAGTCTGTCCATGAGTTTTAATAGAAGGTGATAAGGAAAAATAAAATCAAAACAGTGTTTGATGTTACAAATGGCAAGGTACAAAATAGCCAGCTCTGTCTGTAATATTGCCTTGGTTTACTTTTTAACTTGCTTACCTCCTCATTTTCTTCACATGGTGAGCCTTTATGACTTAGCTTTTGCTAAGTTTCAACAGAAAGCAAAGAGGAAAGAAGAAAAAAATAATTTTTTTATAAGGGATTTACTTGCACTCCTCTCCAGGAGGCAACACTCCTAGGTAGAGAAATAGTTCTCTAAAGAACTGGGAATTGAGTATTCTTAATCCACTCGATCTTACAATGACTAACTCTCCAAGGAGCTGCCTTGTTTCCATTATAACTTTTCTTTTATTGTGTGACATATTTGAGAGCGTGTGTGTGTGTGAATGTGCTTGTGTTCCTAAAGAACAAAGCAAAGACAATGTAAGTTCAAAGTCTGCCACAGGAGGAGTTTTAGCTATGTGTGTGGTTCACGTAGATAAATCATTCCCTTTCAAAATATTCATTAAAATAACTAGAATTATTCTCTTTGGACTGATGTATTCAACTGAGCTGAAGAACACAGAAAAAAAATTAATTAATTTTTTTTCATTACAATGATAATTAATAGACAATTAATTTACAGAGAAAATGAAAATAAAAATGACTGAAATTAAGGCTGCAAAGAACTGGCTTAATTTAGCCTCCTCATATAATTCTCCAAATGTGTATTGTTGGTAAATGCTGCCATTCAAAACCCGTGAATCAAACCATTTTTCAAAATTAGGTTTAAGTCCATGAGGGCAGGGCACATACAAGATATTAGACTGAATTTCAGAGTACAGTGTAAAATGTCTTTGCAAAAGAGCAGGTAGGATTTATTTTTTTATTACAATCTAATCATTTAGTTCCTCAAATGTTATGGTACCAGAGCATTCTCACCTCCCACTGACATCAACGGACATGGGAGGTGGAGATCATCATTCACCACCACCCCCATCATTTGGCATCTGTTATCCCATCTTTGGGAAATGTGTCACAACATACTAGAAGGAATCCAGGATTCGTGGGGATTTAGAAAAAGCAGTGAGCATGCAGAAGCCTGACAACATATTGTCATGATGGAAGCTCTGCTTTCCTGTTCTTCCTCATCACAAAGTCTCTGTGTTTTACACCATTGTAGCTTCACACAGGCTTTAGGACTCTGGGAATCCATGACACTCACTTGTGGAAATAGGCACCTGACTCCTCCCTCTCTTTTATCCATGAATCTCACTTATTTTTTTTCATACTGGTAGAACTGGTTCTTCTCCTAGGTCACTGCAACTTTGCCTAATTTATTCCCCTCTGATATAACCATGTGACATCAGTTTTATCCCACTCAGCCCAAAGTGGTGTTTTGTTAGAGCTGAAAACATTCACTTTGAAAAGAATTAATAAGCTGAAGTCTATACCCAAAGTAATTGCTTGGTTTATAGCTGTGATCCTAGCCTAGATAGGTAGCCTCACAGAATCATTTCACACAAAACTGCAATCTTCAGTTAATCACAGGAAAAGAAACAGGATTTTAAACATAACATTTTATCTCATGCTTTTGATAAGTTAATGTATCCCACCCACACATTGTTATTTCTCTTCTGACCAATATTTGCATGTGTCAGAACATGAAATTTGAATTCCCAGTTAAGCACAAAAATGCCTTTGTTTCCTTGGCTTAAGTGAATTAGCCAAGTTCTCAAAATTTGGAGCCTTTGGATTGCTCCTCCTCTAGCTTTGCAGCACGGAATAAGTGTACATACTAT
This sequence comes from Pseudopodoces humilis, assembly GCF_049639895.1. NCBI lineage: Eukaryota > Metazoa > Chordata > Aves > Passeriformes > Paridae > Pseudopodoces > Pseudopodoces humilis. The sequence goes on along the minus strand of NC_142201.1, from coordinate 35,787,928 downwards.
AAATATTGAAGCACACATAGTTTGTGCTACACTAAAAAAAATAAGTCCTCTTTGGAACATTAGGTGTGAAAAACTCACCCTTGTTATTTTTTCTTGACTATATGCATAATCACTAAATAACAATACATATCTTCCAACAATAAATAATCTTCCCCAATAAAAATAACCTTATTATGAACAAGCAATAAAACCCGAGGAAACACAAACAACTTAATTTTGAATCTGAACATGAAATTCAGTTTATTATAAGGACCTAAGATCCACATGTACAGAATTCACAAAAATAAGATTTTTTTTCCTTCCTTTTTCTTCTATGATTGTTGCAAAATGTTAAAATTACAACACTAAACATTTTTTTGTTGTCAAGAGAGTCATGGCACTTTGCTGACAGGAGCATAAGGTCAGAGTCACAGTCACCTTACTTCATTTTAACAACTACATATCATCTGAGTCTCACTGATCTCCCATGTGCTTACATCAGTATTTTAATTTTGATTAATTCATCTTCACTGTGGTCTTGGTCATGCTGAATCCTTTCACAGTTGCTGCACATTTATGATTACCCAACCAAAGGCTACAGTTTAAATATTACTGCAGTCTGTATCCTACCCCTTCAGCCTCTGTGACTCTTTCCACTTCACCTTACTGTGCTAATAAATTTGGCTGCACAAAAGAAAGACTAGGCTAATGTGAAAGCATGTAGCATAGCAGCAGAAGTAGGATTATGTGAACTTTATAACTCTTTAGATACTATTCTTTACTCCCTGGAACAACTTTATGTTCCTGGTTGTTTCAATGAAGCAGTCACTGTAATTTGAATCACACTCAAGCATGACTTTTCAAGAGACTTGAGAGAGGAATTCTGGGACAGAACAAAGCAGGGCTTGCCCAAGACATGCTTTGGTTTGTCTTAAGTGTACAGAATGTTTTTTATACACTTTCATCTAATTTTTGACATGTCAGTTAAAGGAAAGTTGAACTTTTCCCTTAGGACACCCACCCCTTTGAGGCAATGTCTTCTGTATTTGAAATCAGGACAAATGTGAACCACAGAAAAGGAAAATGTGGCATAATAGAAACTAGCTTATATTGAGACTTAACTGAGACACAATACTCGTGAGCAATTTATTTATTCCATGAGAAGCAAAATGTATAAACAAACCTAGTAGACTCCCATTTCTCCCAAAAATTCCTACTGAATTTCTTGTTAAAGATCGTTGAAGCTGTTAAATGGTTGATGTTTTAAATGAGTAATCTCTAATTTGATATCATTATACAAGTCAGTGCATTACTAATGCTCTAGTGGACATTTGGGTTGCGGAGTGGGAGAAAGCTGGCAGAATGGTCTTTACCATGGGGAAATGCAAATATGAAAGATGACAAAGCTGAGGAAAAAAGTGAAGACACTATTACAAAACTCCTTTTTCACTGTAACTTTCTGGTTTGGTACCTTTACTGTGAACAAGTTAGTAAATAGTTTATTAGCAAGGCACAAATTTAATGTTCAGTACAATGAAATCTACAGCTTCATCAAAACTCTTAAAGGTACATTTATAGGTATCTGCAAATTAGGATGGTACCAATAAGGCATATATGGCTTACCTCTCAATTAATGTGTACATCTTGAGTTATTTTAACAAATTCTTTTCAACTATGTCTGTTCCCATTCCCCTTTCTAAAATGTATTGTTTGAAAACCATGAAGGTAAATTAGATTAAAATCCTAAAAACCTCTCTTAGATAGAATAAAAAGAATCCAAGCTGTAGATATCTCAGTACTGCAGCTAATGTCTTATTAAGAGCCGTTTGTATGTCAGATATAGGTTAAAGAACCTAACAGAGTATCACCAAGGCATGTTTAATTTTCTTAAAGAATGGGATAGAAAAATATACTGCAACACTGTCTTATGAGAAAATGAATGGATGGCACACCACAGCATTTGCTTATTATTTTAAGAAGCAGTGTACAACTTCATTATGCTGTACCAAGAGTGGTAGCAGTTCATATTAATGTCAGCTAAGATGAATCCTTGAAGTTTACAAAACTTCTAACTGTGAAATTCAGAAATAAGTCTATAAGATGCCTCATGCATAAAATGTCACCTTTAAGATATCACGCTGAAATAAAATATTTGCTCACAGAATAAACTCCACAGTAAAAAGCAGGAACTTATTTTCATTAAACATCTTAGTCAAAGATTTTCTCAGATGATATTTATCTTTAGAAACTTTTTGATCAAGTCAAGCATGCAACAGACTCTAACAACTGATATTTTGAAAATCTGGAAAATATATTACTATTTCAAATATTAATAAAATACAGATATAGTAAAAGTTTTCATATTAATACAATTATTTCTGATTATGATAGAAAATGAAAAGAGCTATGGGAGATCACAGCATAAAATTATGTATTTTTTGTAATTTTTTCTTAATTGTTCATGTTTGTTTACATGCCTTATCAACATTTTAAAGGATAGTAGCTTGCTTCAGCAAGAATAGAAATAGTCATTAGATCAAATGAAAACAGAAGTAGTATTATCCAAAGAAAGTGTCACCAGGGTTCCCATTCTTGGATCTTAATTTCTTGGCTTAAAGCTGTGGGAATTCCCACAGATGTTCCAAAATTTGAACCCAAGAAGAAATAGCAATACACAGATTTTTAAATTGTAATATCATTTACTTATAATATTATAATATAATATAATATAATATAATATAATATAATATAATATAATATAATATAATATAATATAATATAATATAATATAATATAATATAATAATAAATATAATATTATAATAATATAATATGTAAATTGTAATATTATTTACTTCTTGATCATCATCAAAAATAAAAGGAGTTCCTTATTTGTTGTTTTTCTTGTATTCATCTATCTGCTACAAAAGAGAAAGTTCATTCAGCAAAATGCAAATCTCTTTAGAGAAGTCAAATTTTTTTTGCAGTCTGTAAAAGAAATAAACATTTTTAAGTAGCAGTTAATTTCAGATTTTTGATTTCTTCAATATTACGTGAACTGTGCTTTGAAAATGTGTATTTCTTTCAGGTGTCTGAAAAAGAAGCCTATGTTGGCCAGATATTTATGAGGTAAAATGAATCTGACCCAGACTTCTTTTACTTGAAATTGATCTATCAGATCATGAAAACTATTAGATTTTTTTTTAGCTCTTTAGAAAGAATGGCATATTTTCACCTGTCAATTCAGTTCTGGCTTTTTTGCTTCTATGCTTACTAGAGCACTGTGTGTTACTCCGTTCCCACATATCCTCAGTATTTAATTTATTTTATTCCTCTTTTTACTGATATTTGATAGGTGACTTCCAGTCAGCCCCAGGGAAGTAGGGGGAGGAATAAGAGAAAAATGGTTTCTATTGCCAAAGGCTCAAAATGCTTGTATTGATGTCCCATATTTGATGTTCTACTAATTTGTATTGGAACCTATAATATATATTTATAGACATGTTCTAGAAAACTTCTTCTGACAGATCTCACAAAAAACATTTTAGTAGATATGAGGTGTAATACATATCCAGGTATTTACTGAGCTTAAGTAATAGTTGAGCAGCAGGGAAAAGGCTGAAATAAAAATTAATTTAAATGTGTTTATTTTTTCCTAAGTTTAAGCACTGAAATATTTTATCACATAATGTCTAAACAAAAGGAACCACTTTGTTGGTTTTGTCTGAAATAGAGTTAGTTTCCTTCCCATTACCTCTCAGAGGTCTGTGTTTTGGATTTTTTCTGGAGATAGTGTTAATAATAAAGAGATTTTTTTATTCCTGAGCAGGGCTTACACAGAGCCAAGGCCCTCTCTTCTTGTAGTGACACCCTGAAAAGGAGGCTGAGAGGACACAGGAGGTTGGAGGAGACAGCTGGGGCAGGTGACCCCAACTGACCAAAGGGATTTTCCAGACCGTGTGACATTGTGCTCAGTGTAAAAACTGGGAGGAAGAAGGAGAAAGGGCTCCACATTTGTAGTGATGGCATTTGTCTTCCAAAATAATTGTTCCATGTGATGGAGCCCTGCTCTCCTGAAGATGGCTGAACACCTGCCTGCCCATGGGAAGCAGTGGTTCAAATTCCTTGTTTTGATTTGCTTGCATGTGCAACTTTTGCTTTCCCTGTTAAACTGCTTTTTCCTTTCCAATTCCCTCCCTGATCCTGCTGGTGGGGGACAGGGTGAGTGGCTGTGTGGTGCTTGGTTGCTGGCTTATGTTGCTGCATTACAGCTTTCCATCACCCACTGTTGAAATAGATTAATATTTGATTATGAGCATATGTACTCAAGGAAATCACAGACAGGGAAAGAACCCTTCTAACTAGTAATTCACTCTGATTCCGTGACACTGAAATATTACTTCCTACAATGTCTCTTGTCCAGATGAGCTTTAAGTGCCTTATATGATTTGGCTGCCACACTTTCCTTAGCCATCATTTTGGCAAAGTAATCTCATTTCATTGCCAGAAAGTTTATACAGATGTTCAAACGAAACATCCCTCCTGAATTTTAATTCTTATGATCTTATATCACTGATAATTTGAAATAACACTTGCTCTGTTGGTGGTGTATGTAGCTGCACATGGCAATATCCCCTGTTTTACAAACTGAAAAGTTAATTATGTGTATAATGCTCAAGTGAATGAATCACTGTTTAATTCCTAAACTTATTTTTTCTTGGAACTGTGGCCCAGAGTCAAGATTTCCGCAGGAATTTCTGCGTTAGCTGGTGGAGTGAAACAAGGGGCACAAGCACACACAGCAAAAACATTGATGTTGAGGACCTGACTTTCACAGTGAATTTGTTCTAAAGCATAACTCCAGAATTACTGTTATGTAGACTCAAATCTCTTGACAGTACTTCTATCTTCCCATCCAAAGTTATGTGAAAGAAACTCCTTTTTGTGTTCTGATTCTGCTCTGCTATGCAAATCAGAGTGGGGATCAGACAAATATTACTTCCAAAGTAAATTCATGTCTAATCTAAAACTGCCATGTAGATGCAGTTAGTTCTAAAGTACCTACATCTTCATTCAGTGGCTGCCACAAAACTATACATGACAAATGAGATCATATGTTTGGGCTCATGTATGACTCATCTCTGCGTCTCAAAATGCTTGTCATGATGCATTGTGGCCAGTGGAAAGGCCAAATTCCAACTGAAGTTACAATTCAGTATCCCAAAGGCTTTTTCATATTATGTTTTGCAAGGCTTTTTTCTATTTGATATCCTCACTATAGGTTATATTTTCTTATATATTATATTATATTCTTATATATTGTATATATTATATATATTCTTAACCATATCCAGTTACAACATCTCTGTTCTGAACATCATATAAGGTGAAATTATTTTTTAATACTCGTAAAGATAATTAGCCATTGAAACAATGTAGATAAGTGATGAATTCTCTAAAATGTAAAGTTTTAAAATTGAGAATAGATTTATTTGTCAAATACATTTACTCATACTAAAGTTATATAGACATCACTTCTTAAAATTCTGTGGTCTGTGTTATGCAGGAGGTCAGACTAGATGATCATTATGGTTCCCGCTGATCTTAAAATTTATGGAACTGTGAAACATTTTGATATTTTATGTGCATATTACTAATCTCTTCCCTTGGAGGTTTTCATAACACCTCCCAAATGAATTTAGTATTATCTCTGAATTTAATTTACATGCTGTAAATTCTGCTGAATATATTGCTGTTTATCAGTGCACTGTTTGCAGTCCTTCAGCAAGTTTTCATTCTGTGTGACAGTGTTCATATCCATGCCAATTTGAATTAATTTTATGAGCAGGATTTCGTTTGACACTATATCAAATGCTTTAATAAAAGCTAGATATATCACATCTACTTCATTCCCCTCATCAACTGGTTTCATCACTTTATCAAAACAAGCTATTCATGTTTGTCTGGAATGATTTGTACCTTGCTAATCTATTTCTAATTTTGATCGTGGATCACCAGGCAAGAGGTGCTAAAGGGTATTATAGATGCTTTCTTTACAAACTAAAGCGTTTAAAATTGTAAAAGGAGATGAACGAAAATTCTGAATTTGGAATACATTCATATATTCTGTCTACTCACCTCCCACAGCTGAAAAACATGCATATGTCTGTGAGTTCTGAAGATCCTCGGAAATGGTCATTGTCAATAAAAGTCGTCAGAGATCTATCTCAATTTGGTTTGTTTGATAAAATGGTATGAATAATATATATATATATATATATTTTACATTGTGCACAAATAGTTATGGGGTTAGTATTAAATATGTCCGCCTTATGAAAATATTTTGAGTCATAAATTCCATCTTTCACATCCCTGAATGAACAACAAACCAGACTACTGGGGTCTCCAAGATTCACTGCCTATTTCCCAGGCCCTGAAACTAACTGTATAAAAACTTTTACTAAGAATGGATAAATAGAAAAAGATAAACATCTCTCACACATCTTCATTTAGAAGAAGACAAAAAAAAAAAATTAAAAAAAAAAATTACAGTACCTCTGCTAAAAGTCAGACACCTAAATCTGGATTCTTTCAACCCTTCACAGTCATGCAGGGTGAAATCTGAGAATTAAGTTAGTTCAGGATGAGTCTTTGTTGAAGACTGTTTTGCTGCACTCTGAGCAAAAAAAAACCCCAAAACACTAAATTTGGGGCCCTTTGATAATCTGTATTCCATGCCAGTATACAGGTACATAAATGTTCCGTCTTCAAAGGGTTCCCTGAAAGGAACATACTGACAAAAATCTATGCTCAAGAATTTATTACCTTTTAGTTTTGTTTTCCTCTGGAATTTCAGAATATTTAGAAAATAATAAGGACCCTAAAACTGACTTATCAGATGGATAGATTAACAAAACTAACAGCTCTGTAAGTAATAATTTTATTCTAATTGTTCATGCAAATATTTATTAAAAAAATGGCTGTCGGCAGCTCTGATGGGGTGTCAATTTTCTGAAATGGGCTGTTGTACAAAGGCACTTCCAAAAATTCCTTGAGTCTGTAAATTAAAATTAATTAATGGGAAGAAAAGAAATCTTGGAATAAAAATAGATATTAAGTCAGGAGCTTCTGTCTTTATTTGATATTACTGTATTCTTTTTAGAGTCAAACCAAGATATTTGTTCTTATCTCCCCTCCCTTGCAAGGATATACATTATAGTTATGATATCAAGCTCTTGTTTCTACACAAGAAGTTTTGAGAGGAACCTCAACATAATATGAGAGAATTTACTTCCTTATTTAGTTCATTATCATCTAGTAAAAGATACTGTCTTGGACTGAAATATGGGATTTTATAAACTATCTTATAAATCATGAGTTCTCATAGATCGTAAGTGCCACAAGATTTTTCAGCAATTTAAAAATAAGTGACCCTGCATTTCCTACTTTGGTTTAGGCTGTTGTAGACTACTTTATTAAGAAAAATAATTGAATTTCTTAAATAGTCTTTAAATGCAATTATTAAATGCATTCCAAAATTTTCATGCTTTTTTTACCTAATAGTGATATAGGAACATTTTCATATTCTAAAAATAACTTTCAGTTACTTTGAGATTTTCTCATTAAGTCACTCTGATATCCCAACATAATCTTTTAGCTTCCTTGGCCTTTCTCATCTCTGCCTCATTTGCTTAGTTCCCTTGGCTGCTTCCCTGCAAGATCTGTTGATCATGTATCTAAACTCCTCCATGGCCCATCCATTCTTCAGGCTGTTCAGCAACACACAGAAAGAAATACCCAAGTAAACCAGTGAACTGAATTTTCATTTTCTGTTTCTATTTATAGAAGAGCAGCCAAAATAAGAATCTGTTTGGTGATGGATTCTTAGGTCTTCAATATTCCAGGAAAAAAAGATAGGAAATTAAATTTCTGAAGTAATTTTTTTCTGCCCAGTTTACATCTATTTCAGGGAGGCTATTACTGTATGTAAGCACACTTCCAGAAACAGGATAATATGATATTTTGCACATTATAAGTTTCTACTGGATTCAGATCAGTAAATATCTAGAGGAATATTCCCTCTGGCTTGCTATTTATTTCTGTAATAATATGGGAAAATTATATTGTTTCCAGGGATTCAGGAACAGATCCTTTGTATAACGAAATTAAACAGGAAAATATTATTTAAGAAATTATTGGGTGTGCTCTTCACAGAAGCTACTTAAATTTATTTGAGTGACCAGTAAGATGTAACTAGTCACTGCTTATGTGCCCCAGTACATTTTTGTACAGCAATTCTCTGTCCTGTGTTTTCATCCCATGCTTTTCCAAAATAAAAGGGAACTGAGGGGATTTGGTTACTGCAGTAAGTCTAAACTTTCTTGGAATTCACAGGTTTAATATTTAAAATTATAAATACTTTGTTAGTAATCTTGTGTGCTTGAGGGGAGTGTGTGTGTCAATACAAAAATATGTACACCCCTGTGACAAATTAACCATCTGTTTTAGCATTTATTTGTGACATGAGACAAAACTTCACATCTCAAAATAGACAAAACTGATTCTTCTCCCACTATCTTCTACATTTTACCAGAAAAGTTGAGGGGAAATATTTTCAAAGCAAAATAAATACATTAGCATAACCACTCTTGCAAATTCTGTTCTATTTATTTGCAGTCATATGCAAACTATAGACAGAAAGGATAAATAGTTTCAGAATTAACTGCCTAATCTGAATGTGTACCATGTTCTGCAGATCTTTGCTCACACTGTCATTTTTGTTCACATATTTGGCACTAGAACTTGCAAGAAGTTTCTGCAGAGCAGGTCATTTTTGCAATGTCATACTGCCTCAGAGAAAAAAAAAAAAAAGAAGTCCAGAGGAATAGTAACTCTGTAAGGGCTGATAAAGATGATAATATATGCAGTGCTCCTAAGTATCATGGATACAATGTAGGAAGAAGGGGAAAGCAGATGATAGCATGTGCTGAAGAGGTTTTTATCCAACTGTATAATTTCTTAAAATATATTATTAACAGGTTGTTACAACCATAAATTATTTTAAAGATATAGGTTGGCATGTCATTCAATGAAACTATACTATAAAATATAAATTTCACTAAAGAAAATTCATTGACATCTGCAAGTTTCACAAGGAAGCAACCAGCCATGAGTTATCTATGAAATGGTGGTTGCCAACATTTGTAGACATCTGCAGCATATGAGAGCAGCCATCTCTACCTCACACATTAAATTTGAAGATCAGTGTGTGCTATAGAAGGACTATGTTCTATAGGTTGCTTTACATAAATTGAGGCCATCTTAACTAGCGTAACTTCAAGGGAGAAATACAAAAATAGGGACATGCCATATGTATTCACAAATGAGCATGCAGGTTAAAGTTTATGAGTAAGAATTCAGCTTGCAGTTTTTTTGATTGCATTTGGCTGTAGAATCTTCTTTTTATTTCAGTTTTATTTGGGGGGTGGGGCATATTAGGGCATATTAGGTTGTTTGAATTTCAGTTTGAGATAAAAGCTGAGCAGAGAGAATGTCTGGTAATTTTTATACTCATAAATCTTTTTTTCTGAATTGGCTCAGCATCTGTATATTGGGGTTTTTATGAGACTTTCTTTCCAAACACCATTTATTTTAAATAGAAACTTGTGTTTGTCAGCTAGTTGTCCAGGATCTTTTCCTATTACCTGCTTAAATAGGTCCTTAGACATTACAGAACCAGTTCTGGGAAAGCTTTCTCAGCAGAGTTTTCCTTGAGGTGAGGTTTGTTGACTTCCATTTTAGAACACTTCCTGCAAAAAGTCTTTCTTTTCCCTATACCTGCCCACTTAGTAGATGACTGGTACCTGTGAGCTACTGCATTCTCAGAACACAAGTTCTTCCTCTCACTCTGCACTGTGAAATTATCCGAGATGACAACTTAATAGGACCAACATCTTAAAACCGTTTAATCCTATTTTGGTAGCTGGGTGACAAGTTCCTTTTTGCATGCACTTTCAGCATCTCTGTTAAAATTACATTATTAGGACTCCTCTGTATAACAATAATCCCAAACTGGTATAGCTGAGAATGGCTGGAATCCTCTGTGCTATGTGTGTTTAAGTTTATTCCCTTGTGGAATGATATCTTACTACCAAAAATGTATGTGAAGGAAGGGATAAGCTATCAGCTAGTCTAGAAAGGTATCCCATGTACCTGAGCTTGTTTCCTTGGTGTAAGGAAGAGGTTTGTCAGCAGATGATAAGGTAGCATGAGCAGAGCAAATTATGCAGACAACCTGAAGTACCATCCTGCTTGTCCTTCCTACTAGGCATTAATTTCCAAAGTGGATTTCTTCAGAGCTGTTTCAGCATGGCACTCAGTTCTGTTAAGAGGTGCTTTCCTTCAAATTCCTGGAATTTCCCTGTTGTGATTTCAGTCAGAAGTGGGAATGCTACTAATACCCTGACACAGAAGCCAGCAGAGGTAAGATCAAGTCTAGGTTATTCACATATTAGCTGGGGTATCAAAACAAATGGCAGAATGAGGAGAGTAAGAAGTAAAATTATCCACTTTCTTCTGCTCCCTTGCCAATGCAAGGAAAAAAGGGGCAAAAAAATAAAGCTGTGAAAGATAGGTCATCCTCTTCAGCCTGCTCCTGGGACAGAGCTGCTGTGTGCTGCCCTCCCCTCTTCCAAACTCTCAGTTTTGGCTGGCCCCAGGATTAGAAGAAAGCCCCTCACAACCAGAGCTTCTATTGGAAACAGAAGTTCCATCTGCTGAGGGTTTATGGGACTGGACCCATAATTTGCTCAATTACTAGTGTAAAGAAAACCATAGGGAACCTGAGTAACAGCAGCTCCTAACCAAGCACATTTGCACTTCATCTGAAACTTGGTATGATTTATCAGGATCACACCCCCCCCTTCTCCAGGATCTAAAGCAATTTGTGAAGCTTAAATCAACTATTAAATGTATAACTAGGAGATAAAATCACAAACCCAGATCTAATTGGTATAGCTTAAATTAAGTTTTACATTTATTGCTGGGAGATAAAATTTGGATAGAATAACTATTACAACAGAATTAAGTAAAAGAAAATAGGTATGGTGTGGGACCTATGGCAACTTTTATTTGAAACACATGTCTGATGGAGGCAGCAGTCTGCAGAAAACATCTGATACTACTACACTGTAATGGCCATTTGCTAGACCAGCACCCTTCTGAGCAGTAAGGCAAAAACAAAAAAAAGTCTTAAACACATTGTTGGTTTTGGAAGATATATAAGAACATAGGAAGTTCATTCAATAATACAGGCAGGTTATGTGTACAGCAATAATCAATCTCCCAAGGAAGATTTTTTTTATGAACAAATTTCTTAAGGTTTAAAAGTACATTCTAACACAAACTGAACAACTGGGACAGATAAACTGGTGAAGATAATTACAGAATACTATTATCCAAGGAGACTGAGAGTAAAAAAGAAAACTGATGAAATTAAACTTAAAACAGTGTAGTTTGTTTTTATTTCCAGTATAACAGACCTTGCCTTAGGTTTTTCATGTTCTCATTCTCAAGTATGTCCTTTCATCTCCTTTTGCAGTTTTATAATAGGAAATATAGAATCACATTTGTCTATCAGTTATTCTTATTGAAAAGTTCAACAGTTCTGTTCAATGGATGCAATTTGTTAGTTTCAGAATTAGAGAATAATCTAGGTTGCTAGGGCCCTCTGGACATCACTAGTGTAGTGTTGGCTGAAAGGAAAGCATATTATTTAGAGTTTAGTGATGTTACTCTGGGTCTTGTCTGGGAAAATATTCAATTTCCTCAAAGAGACAGCCTTCCTCATCAAGCTGCATTCAACTTATTCCATTGCTTGACCAGTGTGGAGTTTTTTCCACACACTTAAAAGGAAATTCCTTTTCTGCGGCTTGTGTCCTGTGTCTTTCCTCCTTCCACTGTGCCCTTAAAAGAGTCTGGCCTTGACTCCTCTATGACCACTAATTAGGTAGTTGAAGACCTTGATTAGATGCTTTCTTCCGATCTTCTTTTTTTTAAATTTTAGCACAAATTTTATTAAATCTTAAATGTAACCATTTTTTTGTCACCCAAAACTTGCAGAAGCCTGAACATCATGCCTATAAGAAGAAAAGAGACAATAAAAGTTGAAGCAACAATTTCCACTGATTTCCTTCACTTGTAATAAGATTTTAAAAAATAATAAATTTCTTCTTATGTTGTGCCAAACCTTTCCAAGCAAACCTGCCAGGAAATTTCCTTTCTTAGTCCTCTAAAGCAAGGTGAAATATCAGTGTGAACAGAAGTGCTCTGAGGAGAAAGGCATAGGAGACAGGCTCAGGCACAAAGACACTCAAAATTTCTCAGTTCTTCACACAAATGAGAACAGCTCTTAAGTGAGCACTTGCTGGAAAACAGCACTCTTACCTGCACAGAGGAGTTCAGGCACAACAGATTATACAAAGAACTCTGGCTGAAAATCTCCAGCTTGAGTTGCTCTGTTTAATAAAGATGATGACTGTTCAGTGACCTCTGTCACTGAGTATTTCTTATCCCCATATTTCCCAACAGACCTATAACTGTTTGCACTTGTGCAAATACTTTCTGATTCCTGAGAGATCCCACTCAAAGTTTGGCATACTTAATATTTTTAACCTCTTTTTTTGTTGTTTTTAATCAACTTTTGCTTTTTCTACTGGTTCAGGTATTCTTCATTTTAACATTTCAGCATAATTTAGTCCAGGAGCTCAAAGGAATTTCCAGAAGACAATTTTAATTACCTTTCTCTCTTTTCAATGAGACAGGTTCAGATAACCAGAATATCCTCCATATGGAAGAGATAGAGATATACCAAAAACAGGTAAAGTGAGCTGAGCTTAAACCTAGTTTTAGGATTAGCCTTTGCCACCCTTATTTCCATTAAGAGGCTTCCAAAAGAGGTTTGTAGGAGAGGAAGATGTTAATCTCCTGAGCTGAAGCAAATAACTGCAGCAATTCTTGTGAATGACAGCCACTTCCAGACACTTGCTGCATGGCATCTGGAGCAGGTTATCACCAGAGACAAAGAAATAAAATGCGGGTGTTCTGCATTTCAAAGCCACATTCCCGGGCCAAAGCCTAATTTTTAATGCCCTTTTCATCTCCCTTTAATGGCTCTACCTGACAAACCTTCACTTCTCAGTAATGGATATTCTGTGCCCATATCATCATTACTTATCTGCCCCGTGTACCTGTAGACAGGTACATTAAATCAGTCAGTTCATTTGATTTAGCCTCTACAGCCTTTCTAAGTTGTTGTTTAGCCCCAGTCAGCAACCAAGCCCTAAAAAGCCACCCGCCCTCCCACCAGCAGGATCAGGGAGACAATCAAAGGTGTAAAAGATGGAAAACCCTGGGGATGAAATGAAGACAGTTTAATGGGGAAAGCAAAAACGCCACATACAAGCAAAACAAAATGAGAAATTAATTCTCTGTTTCCCATGGGCAGCCAGGTGTTCAGAGAGCAGGGTCCCATCACATGTAATGGTGACTTGGGAAGACAAACACCATCACTACAAATGTCCCCTCACTTCCTCCTTCTTCTCCCCCATACTTTATACACTGAACACCATGTCACGTGGTCTGGAATATCCCTTTGGTAATTTTGGGTCACCTGTCCTGGCTGTGTCTCCTCCCAGCCTCCCATGTACCCCCGATTTCCTCACCAACGTGGCAGTATGAGGAGCAGAAAAGGCCTTGGCTCTGTGTAAGCCCTGCTCAGCAATAGCAAAAACATCTCTGTATCATCACCCCTGTGTTCAGCACAAATCAAAAACACAACCCCACAACAGCCACTGTGAAGAAAATTAGCTTTACCCCACCTGAAACCAGCACCACATTGGACAAGAGAGAGTCAAAGGGAAACACTGAAAAGCATATTTAAAATAAAACATTATGTATGCACTCAAAATTACACCTCGTAAAAGAGAGTATTATCAAGTTGTATACTGACATGTACAGCAGTGTATATAAATTCCATTGAAGTCAGACTGTTTTCTCTCAGGATTGGAAACAAAAATCCATATATTAAAATTAAATAAATAGATAATAAATAAGAACCTCCCCTCCCCACCAAAATATTCAAAAAAAAGTCAACCTCTTAACCTCTTCATTGTGTCTTTGACAACATTTGCTGACCATTCATTTCTTTCTAGGACTAGAATATTTATCCCCATGATTTCAAATAGAGGGGCTGAAAGGAAAAAGTTATGCCCCCAGTCCCTCTCTACAAATTCACTTTTGAAGCTAAATACTTATGCTTCAGAACAAGAAATTCACAAATCAAACAGGTCTAGTCCAAAGTACAAAGCTTGTGGCAATGGAAGAAATTTAAGTTCTGATTAGCTGATGCAAGTGAGTACACTTCTGCTGAATCCCACAGAGGTGTATGCATTACCATTAGCAACAGTAATATTGCTAAAATCACTTTTTTTTTCTTTGTTATCCACAGAAGAAAAATACATACTACTTCAGTCAAGGTTCTTCATGAGCTCCCTGTTTAATTTTTCCTCTTCCATGAGTTCTTATTAGCTTGCAAAGCCTTTGACTCAGACTCAAGTACTGCATTAAACTGGAATATCACAATATACAGCAAGTAATACTCAGGCTTGCCCCTCATTTGACTACGGAATGAGTAGAGTTTAGCTTAGATACACTTCTAAAAAATAATACCATTTCAAATGTGCAGGTTCAAAAGCTTAGAAAACCTAACATAAAAATAAAACTAATCCTCCTCAGAAATATATTTCTGAGGAATTAACGTTTGGATATATAGCCAAGTACCATTTCATCTCCTTCGCCATCTACGTGGTCTGAGTTTCGGGTCAACAATTATTTAATAGTCTGTTTTGAACACTGGGAGGTGGGAGTGTTAGTTGTGCTACTGCTTCTCTATAAGAGCCATCTCTTACTTACTCTTTATTTTTTTTTTCATGAGAGGGACTTATAAGCAAGATACAATTTTAGAATTTTACTGGTAAACCACCTTTATATTTTTCACTTCTTATTTGGCTTGAGCAATTTTCCCTCTTCATTTTATTATTAAATAACAAAGCAATTTAAAGCAAATTGTTTCCTTACCTTTCTTAACACTAAAAATAAACAAGTAACAAGAATTTTGTGTACTATGATATCTGATTTTCAAGATAAAAATATTTCTTTTAAATTTTGTTTTTGTCAGGATTACAGTGGGAAGTGATTACAACAGGAAATTTAGGAGAACCCTGATAATATGACAAACTAAAATGAATAATTGAACCAGGTTTTAAAAGTCTCTTTGGGGGGATAGAAAAGGGGAAAAACTATCAGAAATATTTATACCAGTAGACAATTATAATAAAAATTCTATGTATTATAATGATAATTCTGTGGATGGGATTAGATACATGTAGCAGCTTTAATCTAAATATTTTCTTCACTAGATTCCATTTTTTAAAAAAATAGACATAATGAAAATTATGTTTCTCTCAGGATTAAAAAAAAATTTAAAAATCAGACACATAAACATATATCTACACATTTTGACTTATCTAAGTTAAAAAGAACTGAGTAGACTGAGTGGTACTTAATATACAGTAGGTAAGTTACCTGTAGCTATTGAAAGACAGCATAGGAAGGGTTGTCTACAAGAATTGATGTAGAAAGACTATTTCAGGATAACAATTTCAGTGGAATTAAAATGTAAGGAGTAAAAGCAGCATGGGAAAAAATTGAATATGGGATTTTTCAGGATTTTTGTTTGTCTTTCAGTTGGTTTTCTTGGTTTGGGTTTTTTTTGGCTTAACAGGAAGACAACTTTTCAAGGTAAAATTTCTTCAATGGGGGAAGAAATGTAGTTTAATAAATACCGGGAATGAAACACCAAGCTCTAAAGAATAAACTTTATTTTTGTCCAATATCAGGGGAGAGGAAGGAGCAAGGTATTTATTATTCTAAAATAATGGAAATAAAATTAAGAGAAAGAATCAATCATGATGGAAAAATAATAAATTGATATGAAATAAGCAAGGAAGTCTTTTGCAGAACTAATGGAAATAGTTTGACATATTGAGAGGAGAAGAAGCAGATGAGTCACACAGAATGAGATATATATGGATTCTATTATGGAGTTAGACACATTTTATAACAGCATATTTACAAAACGCATTTTGCCTGAATTTTCACTAAATTGTTTCTCAATCCTGATGTCTCTCAGAGGAATTAAATTAATTTTATTCTATCCACACTGTTCACAGAATATGGAAACAACTTGTCCATGTAGAATGATTCACTGATTTGAATCAAGTATTCTTAATTTATCATTCATAATTCAGCCAGCAATAATTCAAATTTCCTTGGAACAGAAATTGATTGAACGATGGTAAACAGGAGCAGAATATATTGCAAAACAGAAGTTTGAGAGAAAGGCTTCAGTACTGTATTCCTAATATTTATGCTGTCTTGTTCCAGTGAGTGACAGACTGTTTCCACTTAGACCCTCTGAAATGGGGAGATCAAGGCTCATCTCTGGTCTTACAACCCAGCTTTGTCTGGGGTCTAAACTATTGCAGTGACACAAGAAGTGTGGTGAGCAAATGTGCTTTCATACTTGTTATTCTTACCAAGTGAACCTAAAAATTTCTTCAGTGGTCAATTCTGCCTTTTACCGAGAGGACTAATATGAATTCTTCAAAATCTGATTGTAAGGCCATCTCTTCAGCTGCCATGAGACAATTATACATTTGGATTTTGCCTCTTCTCTGACCATTTATGCTAATGGTATGTCCATTATTATCCATAAACTTCAGGGATGCTGTACGGTGGTGGAACTGCACTCATTCTGAAGTTACAGCATCACAAAGCTTTGTTTTGTAGGTGGCTCAGAAGGGCAGTGTGAAGAATATCGAAACTCTATATACCATAGACTATCTGATCAGAAATGTAAAGTACACCAGTGTGCTAAATTGAATCCCTCCACTAGCAAAAGGGACCAAATGGCAAAACATAGGACAAGTGCTCTTGGGCATTTTAGAAGAAAGGTGAAGTTTAATTCTACTGTTGTCAGAAATTCTTCCAGAGTCCAGGCTTGCAGATGAGTATATCTGGCCATGGTCTGGTGCCTGGAATTTTCTGTGGAGGGTGAGAGCTGGATGGAGCTTGCTGGTTTTTTTTATCTTATTGTATTTCTGAAGCAAGAGAGGTGGTGGGACTATTTCACAACTACTGTATCACCCAGAACCAGCGGCTTCTGCTTTCTGTTGCCCTGGAGGGAAAGTGTTTGATTCATAATTTCTCCCTCAAAAATCACACAGATATGGTTAAGTCTTTTCTTCCTCTGCTGTGTCTAACTTGAGAGGTGTTTTCATTTTGAAATTTCATTTGAAGTTTTATATGAAGTTACCTATAAAATATCATTTTTCCCTAAATACATTTTATTTTTCTACTTCAGAATGCATTTTTCATATATGTGTGTGTTACGATTTCCAGCCTGCATCCAAGATTGCATTTATTGATCATTTTAAACATTCATTGTCCTGCAATGGTGTTTTGGAGGATGAACTCTAGTCACAGTCTTTATACAAAATTACAGCTATTATGTGGAAGAAGGTTACTCACAAGTAGTCACAAGTCTGAAGTAAATAGCAGTGGATTGATATTTACATCCTGACAGAATCTATGACCAACCAGAACAAGTATATTTAGGTTTTTGAAGGTCTGACATTGTGACTTTTCTTAGATCCTGAGTAGGAAGCTTGTAACTCATGTTCTCCTATGACAGTGACTAAAAGTCAGACATTGCACTGTGTTATCTCTCAGTGTCTAAACACCTTACTTAATCTAGCATTTATATTCCTCCTCTGTCTCTTTCAGATGTGCCTTTGAATTATTCCCCCATTTGACAGGAGAAACTCATGCTTGTGAAGAGGCCTTCTTTTGCAAGCAATCATTTTTTTTAGCAGCATAGCTCAACAGGGTTGCTGGGTACAGAAGCGGAAATTTTATTTCATTTATCCATCCATATACCATTTTTTGCTCTAGAGAGAATTTTAGTAAAACTCTTCTTTCTCTCTCTGATCAGTATAAAATCGGTGACAAAAACAAGAAAAATCCCTGGCTATTATATACCAATTCTTTTGCGACTTTCGTTATTTTAATCTTGTCTTTTCAGCATTTCATGTTTAAAGTATTATTTATCACCAGCTCAGCTGGTGAGTGAATGTGCTGTCTAATACTCAAGAGACAAACAATGCTTTTAGGCATTTCTGCAGGATATCTGGAGATGTTTTCAGGTTAGTAACAGCAAGCTTCTGAATGTCCAAGTAACCTGGACTAATTGCTATTGTGAATGTGCATACTGACAATGAGCAGCTTGTCTGGTGTATCCTGGAACTGAATTTGCTATGCTCATGTTGCACGGAAAAACAGCTCTGCTCAAGAAGTCTTGGGAATAAATCTGGAAGAAACACCTTAATTTCAAACTTTGGAATGTATTTTTCAGGCTGCATTTTATTCCTTCTGTAGGCAGAAGCCCAGGTCTGGACTAAGTAGTGGGCCCTGAAAGTGATAACCGAAGTCTCTAGGACACAATGGATAGCATTGCAGAGTTACCCTGCTTCACAAACAAAGGCAGCAGATTAATCCCAGAATTAATAATGTTTCTGATATTTAAACTTACTTGACTAGCTCTATGCTAGTCTCTGTGGTGGGACACAGATGTATTCTGCATATGGTGAGCAGCAGAAACACAATTTAAGTTTAAACTTTTGTTACATTATGAATCCACTGAGAGACAGAAAATGCAGAAATAGATTACTGTCGTACTTGTATTCTTTTCTCCTGAAGTTCTGTCTAGACACAAATGACTACACACATTGAAAAATTTAGAATTACATAGGAAAATATTTACAAACTTAAGTCCAAAATAAAATTAAAGAATTAAAAATAAAAATAGTTACAAACTTACTTATTTCAACACCAATTTTGGATTAAATTCCCTACTTTCTTGTCCTTTCCTGCAAATATTTTCCAGAGAAAACTGTGATTTCCTTAAGGCACTGTCATAATATGAATATATTGTCCAATAACTCTTCCAGTTAAGTCAAATATTTGATTCAGTTCAGTGAAATTTAAAAAAAAAATCCTCCAACTAAACCCGTATTTTGGTTAGATTTTTACCTTAAGATGAAAATATTTATGTAATTAATTTTTTGGGGTATTACTTTTGGAACATAATTTCCCATTATAAAAGAAATTCAGATGAAGTCATCTCTATTAATTTCCCATATAACATGCTGATTTTCGACTACTGTATTATGTTGTCCCATTTAATTCTTTATGCCACTTCATACTGTGAGTTTTAATGGGTTTTCAGAGAATTCCTTTTTCTTTCCCTGCTAAGCAGAATTTATATTTAGTGAAAGGTTTGTTTATGGGCTCTTCCTTCAGTGTTTCCAGCTGTGTTATAGTTTAACAAATTATAGCAAAGGTCATTAATATTTTTTGCTTGTTTGTTATCTGCTGTAAGTCTACAGACATTTAGTTTTAATACTTGCTTTTGAAAGCCTGTTTTTCCTTCTTTATTTCCTGCTGGGTATGTGAGCAACTGAATAATATTTCAAATGAAAGCTGTTGATATAACGGAGAGGTTTTTTCCTACATTTAAGCTATCAGTCTCAAAGTATTTTCTGTAACTCTGAGTTAGTTTCTGAGAACTTGAATATTCCCTAATAAATACTACTAAATTTTTTAGTGCCACTAGCATTTCCTCACCTTTCTGCCCTAATAATCTACAAAATAATACTGTGTCTTGTGTATGGGGAATTTGCTAGTGTAAGGAAAGATTAGAAGAGAAGAGAAAAGAAGTGAGTAGAAATTAATTTCTCATATGGATAATTTTGGGATAAATTTGAATTTACTATAGTAAACATTTAAATATTTCTGGGACATTAAATTGGAGGAAACAATTATTTTTTCTTTTGGAAAGAAACTGATGTGGAGAAGCTCTATAATATTTTTGGTTTTGTCTGCTTTTTAATTGAGGAGAACACTCAGATTTTCTCTGGTATTTGAAACTTAGAAAATTATGATTTCTCATAGGTTTCCATTAAAAGATTTATTTAGTTGATGAATTATTTCTTTTTCTCTGAAACAAAATTGAATCTGAAGCAATTACTTAACTTTCTGTGTCACTCAGCAGGTTGTCTAAAAAAATAAATCTGATCATCAGATAAAATGAGAGCTTATATCTCAGAGAGATTCTTGTTTTCTTGGAGCCTGGTAAGAGTGAGGTTTTTTATCTTTAAGAGATCCACCACAACTTTTCTGAAACATATTCAGGTTTATGAAGCCATTTTCTGCCCTCAAAGCATGGTAAAAATTAGAATGTAACCTTTGTCCTGAAAGTCTGATGTCAGTGGAAGAGTTCCTACTAAATTCTGAAAGTCCAGACCAGGAAAACACCCAGCAGTTCTTACATGGCAATAATGTCTGTTTCCTACTGATCTGCAGAGAAATAAATCTTGTGATGAGAGGCCTTGTGATGTAATCCATTATTAATATGCTGAATCATTCAATCCATTTTAAATATTTGATTGCTTGCTTCTCATATAATATGCATGATCCCTTCCTATATAAAATTATAAATATTCTAGGTGCCTGTAAACATTACAGGGTTTTTATTAATAATCTGCCAGTAATGATTTCATTATTTAGCAATGAATTTTAATTCTATTTTTAGCAAAGTCTTAGATAACTTCAGCCTATGATCAACATTAAACCAGAATGAAAAGTATCAACCCTGCAAAAATGTGATGGGAAACCCCCTTAAAGATGATTAAAGTGTTCTTTAAATGTGGAGGACTTAAAAAAAAAAATTTTTTTTTAATTATGATTTTTTATGGAAAACATCTGTAAGAAAGAAATTGTGTTGTCTTCCAACTTTGTTTGCAGCTGTATTTTTGAGAAAGCAAGTTTCCAAGTGGTGTTTACAACAGCTCATCTACAGATTAACAGATCAAGATTTAAGAATGTAAGCCATTAAAGCTTCTTATTACCTCAATTTATAGACTGAAAAATGAGTCAATCCTTAAATTAAGTCAGAATAACGCAACATCTTTACTCACGGCTTGCAATATCCAGTCCAAGTGTTCTGATACCATTGTGTTTAGGAGAGTGCTAGGTCTTTCTACCGGTGCACGTTCAAAGAAACTAGATTTAGCAGTCTTTTCTGATGACCTGAACTTCTTAGATATCGTATCAGAACATCCATCAAACTGGACTGCTTTTAGCAGGAGAACATCAGTTTTTGGTGTCCCTGTGAGATAATATGTTAACTATCAGAGAGCTCTGCTATTGCAAGACTGAATGCTCTAAACTGTGTCAGACAAACATGAGCATTTAGAGCTGGATGTAAAACATGGCACAATTTTTGACATTTTCAGGTGTAACTAGGTGATGGAAAAAGATTTCCATGGTGGAGTATTAAAAATAAATTTCAGTGATCTCCTACATTGCAATCAAAAAACTTTGTGCTGTGTTAAATCTATTAATTATTGCTAAGAGACTGAGACATGGATCAGTCATTCCATAGCCTGCTTTTCATATTTTGTGAAGTCAAGTAAATCTGCTTAAAATTTACAAAAGTTTTAACTTAAATCCCACATAAATTGAGTTTTTCTTCCTTTCCAAAGATATTGTATAAAGAAATGTTCATACTAGGATTCAGGATAAATTGATAATTTTTATACATTTTTTATGCTATCTTTAAGTAGAATGGATATATAGATATTGTTTGCAAAATGAAAATTCTGGATTTTGTTTAAATTAAACCCTATTCATTGAAAAATAATGCCCAATAAAGATATGAATAGATCTTAAATATTTATATTTACAGTGCAAAAGATATTTTATCCTAATTATTCTTTTTATTTTTCTTGCAATTGTGCCTTTTCCTCACACAGTAAGATAGCTCTGCAGGGAGATCCTGAAGAGCATTGGTTCAAACCGTTTGAACAGAATTCAATCAGGTTGATTATATGATGCATAAATCATATATCTTAATGCACCAGTGATACTTAGTACTATGCATCTTAAATAAAGCTCCTAATTTTTGCAAGCCTAAAGTACTGCATTAAACAATTTATTGTGAAGAGAGTGGGAAATAAGAGTACATGGTTTGTTTGGAAAAAAACAAACCAATTTTACTTCTCTATGGAAAACAACTAATAGATGAGTTTTGAGTTGTGGATCTCTCAGTTCTAACATGTCTTTTTGTGTATGTAGGTTTTGTTTTTTTTCTGGAAGGGGAAACAAACAAAAAATATATTTTCTGTGGGCAAGCATGGAGTCAAATCTAATGTAAAAATGAGAAAATTAGGATACTACACTGAAATTATTGTCAGCGTGTTTCTATAATTCATCAAAGAGAAAACCAAAAATAAAACACTTCTTATGACTGAGAAAAATTATTACATAAACATCTAATTTCCATCACTGCTAGTAGACCATGTTGCTGAGCCCTGTTGACTTGGTCTTTCCTTATGCAGAAAGTTCCAATCTAGACATTTTTCTTATTAAATCATATTTGGTTCTACCAAGATGTAATGGGATTTGACTCTAAGTGAAGCAGGCAATACAGTTTAACACATCCTTGTAGTACCACATTATGTCTTAATTAAAAAAAAACAAAACAAAACAAAAAAAAAGACAAATTAAATTCAGTTTACTAGGAAAATTTATTTCTTTACTTGATGAGTGACTGTCATCATCATACAATAGAACCAAAACTAAGAAATCAAATATTACACTATGTTTTAAACTTCCACATAAAGCCTCACACTTCAGTGCTGTGCTTGTCTTCCTGTTGAAAAACAGAATTGATGAATTATGTAAAAAGATGCTCATAACTCTTAGCAGCATCATTCTGAAATTCCTCTCATTTGCTGTGCAAATACATCATACAAATGCATAATACACTCCTATTTTTATACTTTTATTATTGTGATAATTTTTGTGCATCAGACTATAATTATGCCCTTATTTAGATGCATGTTTTAAATCTACCGTTGTGACAAATGTTTAAATCCTTGTCTCAATTTGAATTGAACAGACTCTAGTTCATTTATATTTTTGGAAGAATTTAGTTTATAAAGTCTATAGTAAGCTAATATGGTATGCATGGAAAATGAATTTGTTCATTCAACTAGAATTTTCTGCTGAGTTGAACCTTTTATTTTTCACTGAGGTAAACTTCCATTAAAATAAAACATCTGAAAACCAGCCAGTAATTTTGTAAGGCTAACATCAAATATATTTAGAGAGCTCAATGCTGGAAAACCCCAATCAAAACAAAACAAAAACTGTGGTTCTGTATTATTTCTTGTTATTTGTCTAGTTTTTAAAAAGTGAGGCTGATACTGAATCTCCTTTACGAGAAGTCTGAACATTTCATCACACACTTTAAAGGTGACAGATACAAAATAGGAAGTGCTGCATGAAAGGAGAAACACCACAGAGATACAGTTGAATCTGGTTTTAAATGTGTTTATAAGTATTTGCAATTTTTTAATTAAAATAAAAACAAAGAAAAATATGAAAATAAGTTTAATTTATGAATTAGTATCACAAGAGTAGAAAAGGCAGATTTTTCTTTTAAAGATTGTTTCCAGAAGTTCTGGTTGCTCTTACCTAATTTATGCACTTAACATTAGGAAGTTACTTCTGAGTTTCGCCATCCCAGAAATTTCTTTTTTGTTCTGTAAGCATCTTCACCAAACACACATACATCACACTGTGGAAATACTTGTCTCCCTATATTCATGTTTTCATTGAAAATATAATAAAATTTTAGTCATGCTTTATAACAAAGATTAGGAGAATGAACGAAGCTGTAAGGGAAGATCCTGGGATAATCATTACCTGTGTACCAGCATGCATCAAATGCAAATGGTACCCATAAAAGAGTAATTACTTGCCAATATCAGTTTATTGCTATTGACATTCACAGCCTCGGAAGAACTGTAAAAAAAAAGCAGTGCCCAATGAAATAGCTTCTCAGGAAATTGTCTTTTTTTTTTCTCCCTCCTCCTGGGTATTAAAGGAAAAAAATTCTTGTCACAACAATAAGATCCTAGACCAAGAAATAAGCTTTCAGAATTCTGCTCAACAGCTACGGAACTCTTCAATGACTGTTAATAAGGGAGAGGGAATAGATTTCAGTCCCAGCTGTACAGGGGCTAGAAAACACCTTCAGAACTGTTTATGAGAACCAAGGACATTGATTCTATGAGAAATTACAATTTTACTTTTTTAGATCTGTATATTGTGGCTTCATGTCTAGTATTCATGGTATTCCAATAAAATGCAATCAAATTCCAATAAAATTACACAGAATTCAAATAACCAAAAGAAACTTATTTTTCCTTTGTTGTTTCTTCTTCAATTGGGGGAAGAGGTGTTTGGGTTGTGAGAGTGTATATATATGGGTATTTCATGATCCACTAGGGTATGAAATGCCTTTATGTGCCTCTTAAAGCTCCTAATGAACTGTCTTAGTTTTGAAATCTGATCTTTAGAAAGGCATAGACTAATGCTCTGAAGAGGGGGTCTTAATTCATGGAAATTCCCAAAAGACTTGTACACAGAATTTGTTTGTGAAGATCCAATTTCAGAAACCAGGGCTAAATTTGCATCCTCAAGAGATTCAGATGGTGTTTGGTAATGATAATATACATATGAATTATAGCATTTTTATGGCTCATCCACCACTTCTGCTTTAAAAATACTAAGTTCTCTTTTTTTCTCTTAATTTGGTTGCAACCTGTATGATAAGATAAGGTGTGAGCTATCACAGAGTCATGGAATATGGTGGGTTGGAAAGGACATACAAGGATGATTGAGTTCAATGCCTGGCTTTGCACAGCACCATCCCCAAAAGTCACACCATGTACCTGAGAGCATTTGTCCAAATACTTCTTGAACTCTGTCAGTCTGGTGATGTGACAACTTCCCTGGGGAGCCTATTCCAGTGCCCAGCCACTCTCTCTCTGGATGAAGAACCTTTTTCTAATATCCAACCTAAACCTCCCCTGATGCAGCTTCAGGCCATTCCCATGGCTCCTGTCACTGGTCACCACAGAGATCAGTGTCTGCCCCTCCTCCTCCCCTCAGGAGGAGATTGCACACTGCAACGAGGTTTCTCCTCAGTCTCCTCCAGGCTGAACAGACCAAATGACCTCAGCCACTCCTCATACAGCTTCCCCTCAATGTCCTTCACCATCTTTGTTGCCCCCCTTTGGACGCTCTGTCATAGCTTTATATCTTTATTATGTTGTGGCACCCAAAACTGCCCCCAGGACTTGACATGAGGCTGCCCCAGTGCAGATCAGAGTGGGAGAATTGCCTCCCTTGCCTCGTTGGTGCTGCTGTACCTGATGTCCCCTAGGACATGGGTGGCCCTCCTGGCTGCCAGGGCACTGCTGACTCATGTTCAGCTTGCCATTGACCAGGACCCCCAAGGTCCCTTTCCAAGGCACTGTTTTCCAGCATCTCATTCCCCAGTCTGTACTGAACATCCAGGGTTGCCCCATCCTAGGTGAAGAATCCAGCATTTTCCCTTGCTGAACTTCATATGGGTTGTGATTGCCCAGCTCTCTAATTTATCAAGGTCTCTCTGCAGGCTCTTCCAGCCTTCAAGGGCATCAACGGTCCCTCCCAGTTTTGTGTCACCTGGAAACTTGCTCAGTATCCCTTCCTGTCCTGTGTCCAAGCCATTAATGAAGAAGTTGAAGAGCACAGGGCTGAGGATGGAGCCCTATGGAACCCCACTAGTCACAGGTCACCTGTCTGATGTTACCCCATTCACTGTAACCCTTTGTGCCTGACCCCTGAACCAGCTGCTCACCCTTTCATGACGTATTTATCCAGCTGTGAGCTGAATATTTTGTCCAGAAGGATACTAGTTATAAAATCTGCCAGCCATTTTAGCCCATTTCTAGGCCCTGTATTAATGAAAATAATAAATAATAATAATAAGGAAAAGCAGCAAAGTTTATTTAGGCTGAAGAGTTTTAAAATTAATCTGTCTGGCTTTGTAACATTGTGAAATTAAGAAGGTGCTGATTGCTGGTAAAGGTTCAGAATCACTGTAGGATCTCTTAAGGCAAAAATAGGAGAGTGAAATACAGCGACATCACCTAAAACAGACTAGGGGTTACAAGAAAGTAGAACAAAGTACAAAAATTGTGTTCAGCCACTTATTTATTAATGAAGTACAACTGCAAGTTAGAATGTTACAACTGGCATGAGGTTAATAAAATGAAACAAAATTAAATATTCTTTATTGATTCCAAATTAATTTACTACCAGGGTTAATTCAAATAGCAACTCTTTGTATCAGAGGAGGGGATTTACAGTTACTTCTGGAACACAGTGCTGGAGCAAGATATAGATATCTTCTCAGATTATCTACAGAATTAAACTAAATTTTTCTTAATTTCCTACTGCTTTTGAGCCCTGAGGAAATATGATCAACACTGAAAGTTCCATTGACTTCACTGGAACCTACAAATATGCAAAATCATCCAAATTAAGTTTGAAGATATCAAAGAAGAAAAGGGAAAGTCATCAAAAATTGACACAAATTCCAATTAAAAATATATATTACAAATGTCACAAAGACATTAGAACATCAGAATACTTTAAATAAGCAGTGCTGATTCTACAAAATTAGGTATTTTCTGAAAGTGTATGTTCTCCTTTGTCAGTTTTATTTTGGACTTAGTAAATATTGTATGGAGAATTAGGAAACCCTAAGTTGAAAGATCGACAAGAATTTGAGTAATTTCAGAAATAATATAATAATTTAAACATAGTTTATGATAATAAAACTTTTGTCCTAAATATAATTTAGATTTTTTTGTTATCGTCCATGTATTTTCATCTGTTTTCCTATATTCAATGATGCTGCTTCAGAAAAAGAAAATTTTAATGCAAAGGAATTTTAAAAAATATACTATTCAGAAGTTAAATAGCACAGGAAGTATCATATCTAGGAAGTTTACTTTAAAGTTTTTGTTCCTAAGTTAAACTCTTGTTTATGGCTCTTGAACCATGTGTTTATATATATATATTTATCCTACCATCTTTCTTGACCATTTTATTTATCATGATGTATATGAAGCAAAATTGCTTCTTAGCACTTGAAAATGAAAATATTCTTTTTTATATTAACTCAGTAAATTACTTTATTGCAGCAGTAAGTGTGCAAACCATTCATTATTTCCAGATACCACAGTGCTGAAGCCAGGAAGTGTGTTTTTAGTATAATGGAAAATATTTTTTAAATACTCCTAGATGTACTAAGCAAAAAGTGCCATTTAGATTTCCAAAAAAGGATTTGAAATGACTGCTAATAATACCAAAAAAACCTGCCTGAAGATATGAGACAACACTGTCAGGCCTTGAGGCTTTTGAATAATCTGTGCTCTATAGTGAGCAAAAGTCCCAGAAGAAACAGGCAAGCAAACAAACCAAACCAACAAGTAAACAAAACCAAAAAAAGCACCAACCAATAAAAACAAAAATAACAAAAGCCAAACCAAACTATACCAACAAAAACCCCAAAAAACAGACCAAACAAACCAGCAAACAAAAAATACAACAACAAACAAACGTACAAACAATAAAACCCCAAATGAACAAGATAAAATATGAGATAAACGTGGACATGCCTTTTTTTTTAATATTATTGTTTTGATTCTTTTCAGACCTTTTTTTTTTCTCACAGGAGTTAAATTAATTTTGTTTTAGCTGAAGGTATCACCCCTGAAATAAAGCATTTATTTGAATATCTTCAAAGCAGGAACTAATTAATTGGATCCTGATTTAGAGGTTAGAGTTTTTGAAAATAAGGCTAGGATGGCTTCTGTTGTATATTTGTTACAACAGAGATTTTGCACAGACATCTCTTTTAGATAGTGAAAAACAATCTGATTTTTTTACTTCTTCTTTAAAACTACCTTTTGGGCTTTCACCGTCTTCTGAAATCCCATAATAACAAATTAAAGACATTAATGTAATATTGTAGTGCAGATTTCTCCCTGAGAAATAAGATAAATGATTGTTTAGGTATTTTAGGGATAAAAATATTGTAAAATCAATTTTAACCAATTTCACCCTCCCCTCTTGATGTCTAATTATGTAAATCAGTTAATCTAAGAGCTTTTTGGTACAATATAGCCTTCAAAATATGCTTACACATTGATCACGAAGGATACTTACCCAACAATTTAATTCCTTTTTTTTTAATAGAAGAATGTGAATTGCTTAGACAGACACCAAGGTGAATCAAAGAAAAATTACATGCATAAAGAATAAGCTGCCCAGATGGTCCATCAACAGTTAATTAAGTGGCAAACACAGAAGTATATCTGATGCTGCCAAAAACTGCCTGCAGACTCTGCCATGGGTGCAAATATAGATTGCTAGAGGAAAATCTGCAGATTGGCATCAGTCTCTTGTGATGCTCATCTGAAAAACAGAGTAAATTTCACAAGCTACATTTGAAAATGAAAACAAGAGTAAGGGAAGCCCTGTCTGAGCATATTGCTAATAATGGGACACGAGTTTGTCATGCTCATGCTGCCAAGGTAAATTCAGACCAGAGCAGCAGAGACCAAAGAGGACCAGCAGCTGTCACCTGCTCTCCATCTGAAGCAATGAGACAGCCTCTGAGTTTCCATCCACTTCTGGTACTCAGTTAAAAGAGGGTGGGACTCTTCCCATCACACAGCAGAGGTGAATGAAGCTGTGAACTCTGCTACACAACTACTCCCTGGGACAGTCTCACTGGAACAGGCTCATCAGTAAAAAAGAGATGTATGGTTACATGTTGAAGTCTTTACATTTCTTGGGAGTACTTCACTGCTAAACCCTCCAGAATAGTGTTCTAATATCTTTTATTAAAAGGCACCAAAACAAGTTTCTGGAGAGTAGAAGTAAGATTGGAAAATATGTTTCAGATAAACATTTACTCTTTGCAATAAGTTTTTTCCCCTTAAAATATGCCTGCTTTTCCAAGTCATGTAATTCCACAGTCAATAAGAAATCTGAAAAAAATAGTTTGCCATTCTCCCAAATGTAAATCTACCCAATAGTTGCTACTTCAGTGCAATTATCAAATTTGCACTTTGACTCAGATTAATGGATAAAACCACTAAAAATTGCTTAGGCAAGTGAGAAGACATGTGAATTGGTTAATAAGTGAATTAAGAATCCTTCCTTAGAAATTTGTTTCACATAAAAGAGCAGCAGTCATGAATATTTTAAAAGCAAAAACTCTTTAGGCTTCTTTAAATATTAATGTCGTAAAGAGAAAACATTAAATATCTGTTAGGAACATATAGTGTTTCAAGCATTAGGTTGTGAAGCTAGAAAACCAAACCAAAATGATTGATATAAAAAAGATTGTAATTTTTCATGTTTTGCCCCTTATTTTCTTGCATATTCAATCAGATGTTAATTATTTTTGTCTATATTTTTTTCCTAGAAACTACTTATTTCTCAAGGGTTGTTTCTGGTACATAATCTTACAGAAATTAGTTGGAAAGACCAAAAAAAAAGACAGAAGGCTGAAGAGACAAAATTACCCTTATAATCAAGTTTTTATGGAGTCACTGGGGGAAAAAAAAAGTATGAAACAGGACACAAATCTTTCAAAACCAGAAATAAATCTGTTTCAAGCACTTAATTTTGGTCATGAATTTAAATGAGAGAATCAATACAAAATTCTGATCTTGTAAAATGTAAAAACATCAATGATCACAAATCCCAAAAGCTTTCAAGAAGTGTAAAATCAGCTGGTGTCCCAATGCAGTGGTGTTATGCTCAGCAAGAGTTGAATTGGTTACTGTTGTTCTTGAGTTAGACAAACATGCTTCTGCTCTGTCTGCTGCTGCTCTGTCCAAGGGAACTCATTTAGGCAGAGCACATCTTCTCAAGAAAACCACAGTAATGTCTCCAATACTAAAGGAAACAGAATTGCCCCAAAACAGCATCAAAAAATAATCTCCCATTCAAAATGCAGTTGTACATGGAGTTTTAACTGTTCCCAAAAGGAAATCTTATATATATGGCACTTTTTCAACTTCAGCTTGGATAATCCAAGGAAAGTTATTTGCTCTACTTGCAATAAAAATTTGTATACTCACAAACCTGGAGTCTATGTTGGCACATCTGTGCTTAGTTTCCATCTGCAAGCATTGTACCCAATATATCCCAGTGATTGCAGCCAAAATAAAACAAATAAAAAGAAAATGTAACAGTGAAGTGACTGAAACTATTAGACATTGCACATGATTCTACATTGCCTTTTCTCTTATCATTCTCTTACTTTACTGTGGAACAAAAGGCAATTTAAAGCCAATAACAACTATGGAACTTGCATGCAGATCTACAGTTTGCATTTATTTTCTCCAAAGCCAAACTGCACAGTTATCACATTTGCAAAAGTAAAGGTAGACTCTTTTGCAGATAAAATAAATTTTTTTACAGCAAAAATTATAAATCTTAATTCAAATAGAATACGGATTGAGATGAAAAACTGCTAACACAGGGATTGACACAGCTAATATTGAGACTCAAATAATTAATGCAGAAAAAAAAAAAAAATTATTAAGGCTATCATCTTTTTCTGAGAATCCCAAATGTCCAAACTCAAAGTACAAGTCATAAAAAAACCCCTAACATTAAATTTAATTCAATATTAATATATTATATTATTTTTACTGAGTTTGTATTGGGTTTTATTTATTAATTTATTAAAATAAACCCAAACCAACAGCAGAAATAATTTTGTTTTATTATCTATTATACTAAAGTCCCTTTTTTAGGGATGTTGAATTCTAAGAATTACAGCAAATCCTCCAGCAAATAAACAAAAAGAATCATTAACCCAGCACTGAAAATATTTATTTAGAGGCAGAGTTCAAAAAAAGAGCAGAAATGTGTACATTGACCAGACACAACTTGAGGAAGTAGTATCTCCAATTTTTTTGAGGGGTTTTTTTTTTTTTTTTCAACTTGGGTTGTCGTTCTAGATGGATGAAATATCCTTGTATTTTTGTTTGTTCCTTTGCTTGCTTTTGTGTTTATGCATCTTTAAGTTAAACAGGACATTTTCTTCATAAACAGACTTTATTTTTTATGATGTGAGATGTTTGGTCCTTATACATTTCTTCTAGTGCTCTTACACAACCATTCAATTCTTTGGAGAGTATTTATCTCTGCAATTAATTTTAGAAATTCCTTGAAATCCCCCAGTGGCAATTAAAAGTCTCTGAGGTATACGGATGCATAACAGATTGGTTGTTTTCATATGGTTTGTCTTTTCATTTTTCTGTCATGTGCTTGATTTGCACCTTAAAATCATCAGTGGTCAGCACAGAGCAGAATAGGAAGCAAGAAATTGCTCTTCACTCAGAAACCAGAATTTTAAACAGGAAGGAAACTGAAATGTTTTCAATATTGCTCCTGTTTATACAGTAATTCAGTATTTCAATATTGTCTTGTTTGCTAAACTCACATAAGATATTGACCCATCGATTACCCATGTATCATGAATTCAGCGTTTCCTGAAATATCAGAAAACGCTGTTATTGAAATGAGAAGGAATAACTCTTTCAGTTCCTTAAAAAAACTCAAAACAAAACAAAAAAACAAACAAACAAACAAAAAGTCTCCCAAAACAAAATTAAAAACAAAAACTAACAAAAAAATATAACAAAAACCCCCCAAACACACAAAACAATACAAAGCCGATAAGACACGAGTAATATATGCTGATTGGTACTATGATGTGCAAAGACTAATAAACCTTTTGCTTCTGGGCTGTGCAACATCATATGGCAAATTAAGCCATTCCTTTGGCTTGCTGCACTTCAGAGCATTTGTAGAGCAATTTGCTTGGGCTTGTGCTGGTTGAGAGGGGCATTAGCTACTTACAGCTGCTGAATCTTCCCTTCCTCAAGCTTGGCAGAATGCCCCAAAGGAACTTGTCTGACAAAACTATACAGAATACAAATATAATGAGGAGACATAAGAGGGAAACGGAAGAAGAGTGAAGTTATTGCAGTAAAGAAAGGAGAAAGGTAGGAGTCTTGGGTGCCTGATATTAAAAAATTAAAAGTTCTGGAAGTTCAGCCACTTCTTTGAATTGCTCCCCCATGTGTTAACTGATGGGAGGCTGCCAGTTCCCACTCCTGGTTCTGCATTCTAATGCTATCAGTAGGCTGAGAGCATGCCTGGAAGGTGTGTGAGGAGTGAGTGCTGGGCTCCCTTAGCTCCTTTACTCACCCCGCACACACTGTTCTTTACCTCACTGTATGATCCAGACACTCGCTGAAACATATGCTCTCTGGCTGTTAAAATCACTTTATATATCAGTAACTCTGTGGATTTAAATAAGGGTGTTCTAATAAGATTTATTTTTCTCCTCATTAAGTTAAATTTATGGTTGAAGAGAAAATTGTGATTGTGTCAGAATGAGGATTTAGGGATGCGAGGGTTAGGAATCACTGGCATTCTTGCCTTAATCAAGCTTTCATTCCCAAATTGGATTCTTAGATTTGTTCTTCTTCATTTTTGTAGAGCTAATGTGTTTTGCTTTTTGTTGGTTTTCCTTTATCATCTTTTTTTTTTTTTTTTTCTCTTCTCAGCAGTTATTTTCTTTTACTTGTGTGCTGCCTAATGGAAATACATCAAATTCTTAAAAGATGCAGTCACTGAATAAAACAAAGGTCTAAATGCCAATATGAATAATGAAATTTCCATGGTGGCACACACGGGAAAGAGTAGAAATTGCTAAAGCATAATGAAATAAATTATATTTTATTAAAATCTCCCTGCTGGACAGATATTGCATGAGAATATATTTTCTAAAATGAATCAATGTATACTTTCATTCATGAACAAAAACTTAAAATGACAGTATTTTATTCATGCGTATATTAGGAGTGTATATGAAAGCACTCTTTATTATACAAAGTCATTTAGCTGAAAAGGAGAATAAAAATATTGTCCAGGAAATGAACAAGCACATAAAGAATTTGTTTACTTTCAAAGCCAACTGCAAAAGTATCCTAGCCTTATGTTAATGTCAGAAGTACCTACACTGTTTCCTGTTCATTTTTGACATACAAATGCAAGCATGTAATTCACATTCTAAATGAAATTAAAAATTTAATATAAAAACTAGAAAAAAATAAAAACACTTTATAATGTGAACATATGAATTTGTAGATCACTGGCCTAACTTGGGAGTACATTTGGAGCTTTTCATCCCCTGCTCTGTGGATTTAACTGAATGATATGTAAGTTGATGAAACCAGAATTCAGACTGCATTTCATGTCATTTTAAGTAATACTGAAAATTTTATTTATAGATAATACCCTTAGACATTTCCTATCTTGCAATTACAGCTCCTCTTGTAAGTGGGAAGAAGATTGAGAACTGGAATTGAGAGAAGAAAATTAAAACCTTTCTTGCATTTTGTTAACTCAACCTTCAATTCTCTGCTCTTTCCCAGGGTATTAGGGAGGGAAAGATGTCTGACTAGAGTACAGTGGGAAAAGAGCCAGACTGGAATGGGAGAAGAAACACAGATAAGGATAAGGAATCAGGGTGGAAGCAGAGATGGTGCCTGGGAATGAGGGAGGGGGAGTCTGGGAATTCAAATCTAAGAGGGAAATGGTGAAGAAAATGGTGAGGTAGTTAGAGAGGGAAGAGAGCCTGCCTTTGGATAAGGACTTGAGGAGACTGCCAAGACTAGAATGGTACAACTGGGAGTTATGTGCAGAAAGTCTTGAAAAAGTGCATCTGACAATGTGATAGTTTGCACGATGATAAATGAGACTCTCTCAGCAAAGAGAAGGATGCAGGCACACTGCTTGAGTTTAAGCTGAGCGAGTTGCAAGCCAACAGCCAAGATGAAGTAATTATGTCTATGTTTGCTCATCACTAGGATTTTTTCAGGTAGAAACTGTAAGCTCATTGAGAAAGACAGTACTTTTCAATCCAAATTTGATAATTTTGTAGAAGTTCATTTCATATTTAAAAATCACTTTTACAAAAGTATTCAACATAGTTGATTAAGATTAGATCAGAAAAAAAGCTCTAATCTTTTGCAGTTTTACATGTATTTCTAAAGTTCAAGGGATGAAAAATACACAACAAGTAGGGGAATCTATAATATATGCTTATTTCCAATCCACTTGATCAAACTTATTCTAAATTTTGTCCACTTCTGCATAAAATGTCAAAATAATTGAATGAAACTTAGTCTGTTTTGCAGTGAGTACCTGTATATCTTTCCAAGAAACCTGAAAACTCTTTTATCTTTTCTGCGGCCCCTTTTTATAAGTTTTATAACAAGTTTTCATGTAAGCTTTACTAAATGTCAAAAAGAGTTTTATAAAGCTACTCCTCTACTTTTCAAGACTTTTCTCTCAGAAAGGTCTCATTTAAAATAACTTTAAAGAATCTGACTGATCATGACCTCAACAAAGAACAACAGCTAGTAAGGAGTCCTATTGAACTCTGTATAATTGAGATCTTGAAGTTAAAGCTCATACTTAAGTAGTTAGCAAAATAGCTTCACAATCTTCAGAATTTTGCTAAATAAAGATCAGAATTATTTAAGCATTGATTTTATTGACGTCACTCAGATGAAAAGTGAAGAAAAAATACTCTGTGAGAGTGTCTTGCTATGAATTTTTTTCACTAGCTTCTGGATTTTGTTTCAGGATCAAAAGATATCATTGGATTTTCACCCAGCTATGTTTGTAAAACAGATGGAATATTTTTCTAGACTCTGTCCAAGCTGTTAAGAGCAGAACCTTCAATTTGGGACCTCTTTAATTAGTTCTTACTGAATGGTCCTTGCAATATCTAAGTGATATGGTGTGTTTGTTGGTGCCATTATTCTCCCAGTCACAGTTCTTTGGTTTTAAAGAACAATGGTATATTTTACCTATTTTTGTTGTTTGGTATATTATTATTATTGTTTCTTCTGTTTATGTTGTTTTGGCAATTAGGTCCATAAAAGAAGGGATCTTACAGCCAGTACAGAGGAGTCAGTGATCCCTGAGGCTTTTTCAATGCTTTGCACAATGTCCAGGAGAACATTCTAACCCTACAGGGAGGTGCCTTGTAAGTTAGATGTGGAGTGGAAGATGTGTTGGATCTTTAAACCTGAGAATTGGTTCTGGAGTAGCTCTTGAATTCTAGGGTGATTGAGACTGATCTTCAGATGTTACAGAAAATGAACCTTCATCAAAAAATGAAATCAATATAATGAAGAAATATAATGAAAGAGTGAGGGGGCTTCATCAAAAAATGAAATCAATATAATGAAAACTTACAAAAGCTACTTTCCATTTAAGTCTGATGCAGCGCATCTCAAATATAATTTTCAAAAAAAATCCAGTTAGAGAGCTGAGATTCTCAAGTTCCAAATTACAATGCAATAATAATAAAAAATAATTCCTTTATAAAATGATTCTGTGCTAATACATATTTTTGATTTCAAGTTGAAATAAGAGAAAAAGTGACCAGTACAACAACTTGTACCTTTTACACCTTATTTTATTTAAATTGAAATACATCAGGTCAGGGTTATTTTACTCTTTTGTATTCAGAATGCATATAGAAAATGACACATTTGAACAATGAAGCCTACTCCAGGAATGACTCATTTTTTGCATTGCACTTCTCTCAGGTAAATTACCTTTAACAACACTGAATATGAGAAGAACTGATTTGACAAGTTGTGAGCATGTAAGCTTGCAAGTATATTAGGAATAAGCTCTACCTACCCCTCCTAAAGCAAATAGGCACTGCTTCCTATTACTTCAAGTGGCATACTCCTCAGAAGCTATACTTAAGGGAAATACACTGTAATCACATGAAATGCCTTTTGGTCAATCCTGAACCAAGGGCTTAAAAAGAATATCCATTCACAGGCAGTACTTCTAGGTAGAATGTCAAACTCAGGCTTTGACTCAGCATACAGGCTGGGGGTGCAGGAGGAGCTGGGAGGGGACACAGCCAGGAGAGCAGTCCCCAACTGACCACAGGAAAATCCCATTCCACACAGCATCATGCTCAGCATATAAAGCTGGGGGACAAAAGAGGAAGAATGGAATACTCAGAGTGATGCCATTCTTCTTTTCAAGTTACTGTTAGACCAGATGGAGCCCAGCTTTCCTGGGGAAGGCTGAACATCTTCCTGCCCATGGAAAGTGACAAACTTGTTTTATTTTGCTCTCATGCGTAGCTTTAGCATTCCCTCTGAAATAGTCTTTATCTCAACTCACGAGTTTTCTCACTTTTACTCTCCTGATTCTCTCCCCATCACATTTGGGAGGAGTGAGTGAGTGGCTCTGTGAGGTTGCTGCCAGCTGGGGTCAAACCACACCAGAGTTAGAGCCTGAAGAGATCCATTTTTTAATGTCTCCTAACTGGTTCCCAGTGAAAGGCATAGGCTGCAAAAAGGTTTCTTCCCTATGTATTTTTTTATCTGGGCAATGGCTGGAGGTCCAGCATTGGAAAACAAGTCTTAGCTTTTGTTAAGCTTAAGGCTGTGGTTGTGAGTGAAGCAGATATTAGTCCCCACTTGGTGTGTGGCTTTCAAGAGCCATCTGCAAAGTTCCTTCCCTTGTTAAAGTAGGCATTGTGAGATACATTTCAAATGACTATTTCATGAAATGCTAAATAGTTAAGAAAGGCTGACATCCAAAAAGGTGTTGATATCAATCTTCCATTATCACCAAGCAATTCTGACCAACACAGATGATACATAAGATAATGTTCTACGAGGGGCAATGTTATAAAGAAACCTAGATATAAATGGCATCTGTACCACATTAATATCTGTATCTCTACCAATTTTCCCTTAACTTACTACAAGAATCAACATACCCTTGGCTGCTTCATATTGATAGTAGTTCTTTTTCTGCTAGTGAGCAAATGTCAAGATAAACAGAAGTCATTTACAAGTGTTGAAAGTATGGAGGAATTTTGATCAACAAAATCTGAATATATTTTAATGCAATTAGCAATTAGTAAATGTCTTTGAGTTAGCGATAGGATAAGCAGATTATGAAAAAGTTTTGTTACTCAGTTATTTGTAGTTAAATAGCTAATAAAAGTGCTGAAGTAGGCATGAGCTTTTAAAAACCTATACAAAAGATAAACCTCTCTCCTTGAGGAACTATAAATTGGCTGAGAAAATAGCTTTAAGCATTAAAAGGTATTGAATACTGTAAAGAGTGAGGGGGCTATCCAAGCAGTGACAGCACCATTAATCAAGGAGATCTTGTAGTGAGTTAATCTTATCTGCTCAAACATATTGAAATATCTGTATCTTTGGGGAGCCAGGCCTGTATTCAAGACATCAGTATCAGTCCTAGGAAAGACCTCTACATCTCTTAACATTGACAACATAACACGTGTCCAGAGTCATCTTAGGTCGCATAGTATCTGAAGAAAAATCTTTTGCGGAAGTGTTTAAGGTGTAAATAAGTATCTTGAGCCTGATTCTGTTATGGCAACCATTGACATAGAATGGATATTATTTCTAAGAGATAGGATTTTTAATTAAAAATGCCAAGAGTGAACTGTATTTGCTTCAGGAATCAGAGCTAGTCCAGACTCTGACAAAAGTGAGTGGATTAATTTAAAGCAAGACAAGCAACAGCTGTGTCTTGAGGTTTGAAAATACCCTCACAGACAGATTGTGAAGTCAGAACCACAGCTCATCACGTAGGAATAACAAATGATAAGTTTCCTGATCCTAAATGTGTAAACCAGATATTTTTTGAAATTCATATTCTTTTTTTCAGTGGCTCACTTTAAAACATCCTTCAGTGTCAGGCAAATTACTATGCTCAACATTTCTGAGACTCTTGTAGCTACTCACTGTCAGAGGAACACTTGTTGGGGGACAGGAAGGAGTAATGCACAAATATAGAAGTTACTATGAAGTTCCATTTTTTTTCTTGCCAAAGTAAAGCTAACAGTATCATACTGATATATAATTAGGAAAAAAAAATATTTTTCCTCATGGCAGAAGCTTCTACATGGTAAGAACGACAAATTCTCCAGCCTTTATCATTTCAACTGTAAAGGACTTGAAGTATTTTTAACTTAGACTTTTAATGAAGCATTTTATCTATTAAAAATCCTATTTCAAATTTATAAATTTGACAAATACTATTTGTATAACAAGTTGTAATAAAAAGGCATTTACACCTTCATAAGAAAATGCTATGGTAAACTTCACATCTGCCAGTCACATAAACAAGCTAGCAAAGGAAGGCCTTTTTTCCTACATTTGATAGGTGTTCATATAAAGTCAGTGGGAAGAACTTAACTGTTTTCATTGATGCACAGTGATTTTTCCATAAAAAAAAAAATGCATAAAATTCTATCTCTAATTAATTTTTTTAAAATATTAGTTATTTCTTCTATCTCTGATCATTTTTTCTCACCAATCACCTAAATAACTTCAAAATTTAGGTTATATAATGTAATTTAATAATATCAAGATTACATACATACATATATACAGTTACATGTTTCAGGTAGCTCTCAAATGTGATTCATATATGATATATATTCCCAAACTGCAAATTATCTATCTTAAGCCAAAAAAAAAAATTATTTCACAAAATTATGAGATCATATGATTGAAAAAGGTCCTAGAGACTTCACTCAAGTCTCCAGTATGACATGTGCCACGTGATGTAATTCCTCTCATAAATATGTCATACTTATACAAGAATTAGAGAAGCTGTGAAAACATGAAATATGAATGAAAAGGTCCAATTACAAGTCTATAAACTGATAAATGTATCTCCATGGTGCAATCCATTTTATACAAAGTACAAGATTGTCTCCTGCAGAAATTAATTAAATAGTCCACAGATATTTTGTTTAGTATCATTCTTGATCTTCAGTTCTTGATCTTGATATTTTGGTTCAAGATGCAGCTAACACCCCAAAAATCTATATCTCTGATCACAATACACTCTAAATCAGTATTTTCCCAGCAAATGAACACTGTCCCCCCAGTATTAAAAACCAATCAAACCAACCAAGCTACCAACCAACAAAGCTACCAACCAACAAAGCCAAGCCATAACAAAAAATTGTAACAAACCACCCAAACCACCAAAATCCTAAAATCCTATGTCTGTCCTCACAGGAGAGATGCTCTAGGTGCTTCATGCTGCTGATCAAAGGAATTCTGGAAGAAGGAAAAAGTCACCATGGCTGAAAGGCAACTTAAACAGCTGAACAAGTGATCTTGACACCCATTAAAATCTCCAAGTGGAAGAGATGAACAAATCAAGAAAATTTAAAGGGTACATAAAACATGACAAATTACATGTAACTGTGAATTAATATGATACAAAAAATTGTATGAACTTTTTGAACACATATGAACTATTAAAAACATTTTAACTCATCAGGCAGAGAAACTTAAGACAAAAGTATATTTTAAGCATACATGGCTTTTTAAAAACCTTTCTCACATAGAGAATCACAAGTGCTTGAAATGCCCACAAGACTTAGAAACAAAAGGATAAAAAACAGTGGAAGAATATAAGCCATTTCCACCATAGACAGGGGTTAACAGAAACAGCTTGCCACAACCTTTCCCTAAGTTCTAGTTGGCTCAAGATATTCTCTGAAAAATAGAGTGATGGAAAGTGATGCTGGAAAACTTTTAGATTATAGCAGTCGTTCTTGATAACCAAATTTGCAACTGTCTGCAACCTCCTATAGAAAGTTGTGAAGTGAGGTCTGTCTCTCCTGTGATGCTTAGGCTTTGCAGATTAATGTTTGATGGGCAGTCTATCATCTAAATTACTTTTTGTTTGTTTGTTTGTTTTTAAAGCTGCAGCTGCAGCTGCAGCTTATCTCTTGTAGACATAACTTGGTTTTGGGTGTTTTTAATAAGATGCTAGAGGAATAATCATCTTTTTTTCTGCACAGTAACTTTCTGTCAAAACTGAAACACAGCAGACTCTTTCTCTTAACCAATACGTTTATTTTAACAATTATTTTAATAGCGTTTCAAAAATGCTTTTAAAATAATTTTTCAAAATATAGCATCGACTTCAATCTTGAGCTGCATATTGAACCTTATATAATATATATAATATATATAAGTATATAAATACTAGTGAAGTTTTGAAAAACTTTAATATTTTACCATAGCATAAAATGTAAGTGATGCTACTAAAATTGATCTTTTTTGTCTATTCCGAGTTCTGAGTGCTCTTATAGAGCTCCATTGGAATTAGGTTTTAAAATATAAATACATCTTTTGGTAAGTGGGAAGTGTTTTTGTCGATGTAAATTAGAATCTTCTGTGGCCTTTTAAAAGAATCAAAAGGATTTGTCGCTCTGGAGTCTCCCATTACTTTCTGGTAACAGAGGCGACTTGTTAAAACCCAATTTTATTAAGTCCATCTTTGAAAAACTGTGTTTCAATCATAGATAACATAATGCACAAGTTGTATGTGCTACAATGCAAATTACCTACCACTATCTGAATATCCAGATTACCTGATGCTAATGCATGTTCTATTTCTCTGGAACTCCTCTTTTCCTGAAGGTAACTCACAACTGCAATATTCACTTCTAATAGGATTGGAAGAAGTAATTTTTCAAGTGTATCACCAGTCCAGCAATTTTACTATAATTAGTTAAAAGAAGATAAATTGATGAAAGAGAGCACTCACCAGCATTCCAGTGAGGAATTCATTTAGTCAAATATCAACTGAGTGATAGTACCTAGAAAGCCAATAGGCACAATAAGCATGGGTAAAAATTTAGCTCCAGAACAATTGCAACATTTGATACCACTATTTTGATTCCCAGGCAAAAGAGCACTTGTGAAAGACATGGAAACAGCAGAGAGTGTGATGATGCAAGGACATAAGGAACATCATGGAAAACCTGGAAGGCCAGAAGACATGGTGATGAGCTGATACTGCACGGAGTAATCTCTGGAAGTCAGAACAACCTGGATATGCCTCTTCTTCATGGAAGAACTAAGCACTGGGATTGGATTTGTGGGAGTGTATATTGCAAATGGGAGTGATAGGGGAGGAACAGCTGGAGGTCACATAGCAAATTCATGAAGCAGTGGTTACTGTTGATAGAAAATTTATCGTCAGAATTTTCATTTGATTTTAACACTGTGTTTCAGTTTGTTGTGATAGCATGTTTCTTCTTTAAGCAGCATATCTTTGTCCTCAAGGCACTGCCACACTTCTGAAATGCCTCACAGTTTGAAATTCAAAAAACAATGTAGTTTAAGTGGTCACCAAGTTTTGAAGGAACAGAATCTGTAAGCATTGTGTAAGATTTCTTGCGGTATTTATATTACATATATTACATTATATTAGTATTAGAAAATATTAGAAAATAAAATATTATATATTTTATAGAAGTATTTTTCAAATATGGAAATTTTACAGTTCTTTAGTCTCTAAATCTTTAATGGAACAGTTTATACTTAATACCTAGTACTTAAATTAATATTAACATAGAGCTAAAATAATTTTTTTATTTTATTTTTTCAATTTAGAACAGCTTTGTTGTGTTAATTAATTAACAATACCATTGGATTTTATAAATAGTGGCCCTATGACTTAATAGGATAGATCATATCTACACTTTGGAGAAAAACACAGACATGTTTTTTGTTGGTACTCAGGTGGGTAAAAATTAATGACATGAAAAGAAGGAATCTGAAAATACCAGATGCTAACAGAAATATAGAGAATTGTTGGCAGTTTAACAAAATATTTTTTTAAATCCCTGCTGAAAATCTTTCCAAAAAAATGAGAAGAAATTAAAGATTTCAATGAAAGACAAAGGGCTTGTTTTTGATGCAGTATCACATTTTAACCTGCATAATATCCATTGGCTCATTTTTCAATTTGAAGTAAAAGCTACACAACTATTTAATATTTGAGTTCAAATATATTCTTACTGTAAATAAATAAGGAGGAACTTGGCCTATTATAAGTACACTTTTAAGACTAATATAAATACAAGAGTTATTATACATAGTAAGGTGACTATTTATAGTAATGCTAAGGTATTTTTTTAAGGAAAAATGTTCTTTTTCTAGCCCAAAAATGTTTGATTTAAAATATTACTTCTTGTTTTGTTCTTTTTTTTTTTTTTCCTTAGAAAAGTGATCCATTCAACATGACAGACATGTTAAACCCCAAGTTAAATATTTGGTCCAGAATTATCCCAAAAGCTTTAAAGATGTATTATGAAGAGTGAAGGGCTCTTACATCTGGTTATTCCAGTCAACTAAGGTCTTAATTGCTCTCAGGAGGCAACTTTCTTTCCATTAACTTTAACACAAGCCTAAAATGATTAGGATCTTAGCATAGGATCCTCAGTAAAGTGCCTACACTTATCTGGGATGAATCCATAATTTTAGTTTTTTAATCCTCTCTGCTTGAGTTAAAAAAGGGAAGGGAGAATAAATTATGCATTTAATAGAAAAGAAAAATTGTCAGATCCACCTTCAGTCTTCACTGTAGCTGGGATATTCACCTTGGACATAATTTCCCTAGTAAAATATGAAAGATGAGAGCTCAAACCTGCCATTCCATACCCATGTTCTATCCAGAGCTGCAGTGAATCTTGCTGGTATCTGTCATTCACCTTTTTCACTGCTCCTTAAAGTGGCTGAGCAATTCCTCTAGGTAATGCAGAGGACAAATATCATTTGTTCTGGATTGCAGTGGTAACTATGGCAATGGGATTTGGATGCTTTTGTTGAGAGTGGAAATACCGCTCTTGCTCCAATTATTGAATGTGCTGCTCTCAACTAAGCTGTATGGTATCTGGGATATAGTTCTATCAATCTATTTGTAATGTTCAAATTTTCCCCTATATAATTAAACATCTGCTAAAGCACTAGCAGGAGCTGAGTTATCCCGTTTCAGAATTACTTCAACTTACAGTGGGAAGGATGTTCTGCCAAGTGTATTCCTGATGTATCTAAATCAACATATGTCATCTCCCAGGTGCATGTACTTAAAGATATTTTTCTTTTTTTTTTTTTAAATTTCAGAAGACTAATAAAGGCATATGCCTAGCAAGACAACCTCAGTATTAGGCAAGGTGACTTCAAATATTTAAAAAATAATAAAAAGCACCTCACTGCAGTGAAACAATGAGTGCTCAGCATTTAAAAAAAGTACTTTAGAAAAGTAAAGGATATGTTCTCATTAAAACTGTCAAAAAGAAATAGGAAACTGAACTCACAAATTCAACTTAAATTGTAGCTACATAAACCAGACTATTCTATGGTATCTTATGACTACTATTCAATGGCAAGGCACTCAGAAGTCCACAACATTTTATTAAAATAGAGAGCTACACTACCAGATGTATCGAAGTTTTCCCATACTTTGGAATTACCTACCTTTCACAAAAACTTGCATGCTTCCATTAATCAACATTTAGAGCATTGGACCTGCAATAAAAGAAAATTTGGTATTCAGTATGAATAGTATGGTTGGGATCCTTATTAGTTTTATGAAATAATCTCTCAGTAAGTCCGTTTGATGAGCAGTAAAGAACTGGAAAGGAAGACTGAATCGTAGGATTATTCAATCTTACATTGCA
This sequence comes from Pseudopodoces humilis, assembly GCF_049639895.1. Lineage (NCBI taxonomy): Eukaryota > Metazoa > Chordata > Aves > Passeriformes > Paridae > Pseudopodoces > Pseudopodoces humilis. Next base: position 35,744,191 of record NC_142201.1, on the reverse strand, counting down.
TTTCCCTGAAAATAAAGACATCATTTAAACTTTTTAAACTAATCTCCTATTGCTTAGAACAATATATTTTGAAAAGCATATTACAATATAAAAACAGAGAAATAAAGAAAACCAGAAAATTTTCAGCTTTTTTCTCCTCGGCTGTCATCAAATTTAGTAATGCAAAGGAAAATAAATAGAAAATAACCTTCAAAACTTTGAATAAAATCAATCTGAGAATTATGAGACAAAATTATATTTCATCTCTGAGTTAACAATCAACTCATGAAGTCAAGTGACATATTCACTCTAAACATCTCCTTGACTTTATGACAGGGAGCAGAAAAACACAAGGAAATTAAATTACAGAGGATTATTCATTCTTACTAAATAATAATAAAAAAAAAGTTTATCAAGAACTAGAGAGAAGAAATCTAACAACAGATGTTATGGAAGTTATGATCAAATACTTTTTTCTGCCTTCCCTTTATAAAAAAAACAAAAAAAAAACAAAAAAAAAGAAGCAAAGAAAAACAGGCAACTCAGAATATCTAATAATTACATATTATGCACTTTACATGTAATTGCTTGCTCATGCAGAGATGCTGTTTTTTGAAGTGGATACCACAGTGTTATTAATGGAGCTTCATAACAATCTATTAGAAAATAAGTCATGGCAAATGTTGCCATAGAGCTTCCCTCACAAAAAAATTAAGTGGGGTTAGGACAGAGCAAATATAATTGATGTATAAGAGTTTGAAAGCTGTATTTCTTTCATGCTCTTTTTTTTTTTTTAATTGACTCTATATCTGTAATTAAAGTAAAATAATCACAATGGTGACACTTCTGGGTCTAGAAAAGGATAAAAGTTTAAGCAAAATAATATATGAAAGAAAAAGAAACCTTAAAAGGAATTTTTCAGTCATTTTTAAGGTGAACTTCACTCTCTGTGTCTACAATATGGTGACAAAAATAACTTGTTACTTTTCCATTTTTAGTGTAAAATATTTTTAGGAATTAAAATGAGGTGATAAAATAGAACTCATGCAAGTTATATTCATAATTATGAGAACATTCATAGAGGATCTTTTTAAATTCACTCAAATTAATTGAAAAAAAATTTATTCTGCTTTGCTGTGTTTCATGGTATTGTTTTAAAAACAGAGTTTTAATTTTAATTAAACTACAGTAATCTCTTAAATATCTGCCATTAATTACTCAGGAAAAGTGTTACATAGAAAAAATTTCAAAGGCCAATTAGTATTTTTCACAAAAGTTTATTTTCTCTGCAGGTAAAATTAATCAGAAACACCTACTTATGTCCTCTTGTTAGTAACAAAGGAATAAGTTCAAAATATTTTCTCAGATACTGCTGATTTTTATACTATTGTTCATTTTTCTTTTCATTTTTCCCATATACTCATTCAATTTCTTTTTACTTTACATTAGCTGTCTTTAAAAAACATTACAGATGTGCAGATTAGTTAGACTGATCAAGACCAATCGACATAGGACTCTACTTTCTATAAGGAAAGGTTGACAAAATCCTGATTATACTGAAACTACAGGGTTGTACCTGGCATGAGCAATAGGCACAGGACAATTCTTGTCTTGGGGTAATGAAAGCTTTTAGTGGGCTGCAGGAACCAAAATGTTCTGCTTGGTTGAAACTCAAGAACTTCTGCCTGTACCTAGGAACAGAACTTCAGGCACCAGAAAACCATTGAGGTCAATAAAATGCCAAAGTTACTCTGTATGAGCACATAATTTTTTGCAGTTTGCTGGATGAAGGCCTGAATAATATTTAATGAATAAGCAATAGTAAAACAACACAGGAATATTAAAAACCAAATTTTAATTGACGCTTTGTTATGTAGTTTCCCTTTATGTGCCACTATTCAATAAATTCAAAACTCTTTGTATAATTAAATTAATTCTGAAACTTAATGACTCTTTGCACTTTAATGTTGCTGGGTTTTGCCAACAAACAGGATAAACCTTCTAATTTTTTCTCTTTATCATTTTGACTTTTTATATGAAGCGATAAGTGACATATTTTGATGATACAGATCTAAAAATCTTAACCACTCTGCTATTTTTTTACCAGTTAAATATTGTAAAAATTAATACATTTACAGAGTTATGCAGGAAAATTTAGCATATCTTACTGGAATAGTAATAGTTGTAACATATGTATATATAACATGTAATGGAAACAGGAGATGCAGATATTTTCTCAAAAAACGCATGATACAATTTTTTTCAGAAATATGTCTTGCCTCAAGAGCTATTAAAATTAAATTTAATTTACTCTAATTTTACAGAATAAAGTCCATGACTGACAAAAGAGTCATTTATGCCAGGTATTATTTCTGAAACACAGAGGACAACAATTTTTTTTTAATGTTATTTTCAGATATGTACAAATTCAGTCTGAGTTAGAAAATATTCATGCTGTTCACATTTTTTTATTCAGATAAAAGAGTTTTATATTAGCTGACTGCAGGGATGATTCTGGAATCCTTTCAGCATGTTGCCCAGCTTTTGCCCTTATCACAAGATAATTTAATGATATTGGTGCTTCAGTCTCTATGGTATTGATAAATGGGACATTGGTGCATGTGAAGTTACTCCTATTATCATCTCAGCTGTTTGTCAGCATTATTTATGTTTGGACAGATGATACTTACACTAATTTTCAAGCTCTAATTGGACTTTTGATTGGTGTTTTCCTTCTAATGACAATTGGCTCAATCACAAAATACTCTGTGAAATTGTTCCTTCAATACTAAAAATTATCTCCCCAGGTCCATGTGTGCATTCCAATGCTTAAGTCTGTAAATTTGATGTGGGTAACATTCACATGAGATGTAGTAGATAGCCAGGTTGATGTGGCATGTAATATTTCCAGTGAAACCCACAGTAGATGATGAGAGACATGGCAGTGTTCCTGGAGCTACTGCCTTTCTCTGCAATCTGTTACTATAGTACCAGAAAAACATTACAGCTGACAGCTTTCAATCTCTGTGCCACACCTGCCAAAGTACTTCTGGATCAAAATTTTATAGGAATGTTTTAGAAAGCTTACTAATGTGCATTTAATTAATTTTTAGTGAATTTTATAGACAGGATGCCAAATTCAATATATATCTTAAAGGATTATGTTTCTTGATATTTAATATTTTTAAAAAAAAAAAGTACTGGGAAAAAAAAGAGATTTAAAGCTTAGAATTCCATCTAAACTGCTGTACCTGTTCCATTCTTTCTTTAGTAGTGTTCTGGAGAGAGTAGGAAATTAAAAATTGGGGAGGAGAAACAAGTAGCAGAACTAATGAAGTTTGGGTCTCTGTAGATGTGTTTTGTGGATAATTGACATGGGTGCCGGGTAAAATGTGAGCTCTGAGTGGAGGTTTACAAGTCTGGGAATATTGTAGGTTTTCATTTTGTGAAATGTGAATGGACATGACTGGGGAGGAAAGAAGGTCCATATTTTGTTTTTTTGTGGATAACACAGACAGCTGACTTCAGTTCTGGTTCTTAGCATCTGCAGCCCAACCCAGCAGAGTCGCCCAACTCAGCATAAGTAGCAGCTCTTATTCCTAAAGGTAAAGATGGGTTCATCACCTCTTTTCTCAAAGCAAACCTCATGTGCATTGGTTTCATACACACTGCACTCATCCAATTCTCCAAATTATATATGATGCCTTGGTGACCCAAATCATCATCATTAGAGCTAGTACTTATTTTCAATTGTGCTAAAATTAAATCCCGACTCAGACAGTCTGAAAAAATATAGGTCTCTGTCACAGTACCCAGAGTTATTTTCCTATGAATATTGTGCTGCAGGTAGGAGCTACATTTCAAAATCTTGGGAAGCTGTCAATAAGATCAGAGGTTTTCCTTAAAAAAAGGATAATTCACAGACCTAAATTCTACTGAAGAAAGCTGTTTGCACTACTAAGAATACTCTTGACCTCTTTTCAGTGGGTTATAGCAGAAGTATGACTAACGTGATACAATAAATAATGAGATCTGTGACAAAGAAGAACTATTATTGACACACGCAATATACTAGAATTGGCTAGGTTATATGTCTCTTATTTTGTACACAGTAGAGATATAAAGAGAATAAGATTCTTTTCCAAAGAATATTAGGCTAGAATAGCTGGATAGAACAGACAAGTAAATGGAAGAAACTGGACAGAAGAGATAAGACTGTGAGCAAACCCAGCAAAAATAATAGAATGGTTAACTAGAGTCTACTTAATCAGTCAGCTCTGGGAAAAACCAATACCAGTAAAATATTTATCTGATTGAATTATCAAGTTCCTGTTCTTCAGTTGACAACCTTTGGAATAAAAATACTCAACACTTGGTTTCACCCAATATATTTAAATGAATAAAAATGAGTATTTATTTTCTGTTTAAATTTTTAATTTTAATTTATAATAATTTGAAAATAAAATAACCACTTCACAGAAAAAGATTACTGCAAGGAAATATTGAAAATTATTCTTGCCTTTTTGAAAATACTTCTCTTTGACCTAAATATACGAACATTTACAGACAGTGTAATATTGGGGTTTTTCAAAGTAAATAATATATACTTTTGAAGAGGTGAGAGGAGAAGCATTAAGAAATGCACTTGCCTAACTGGGATCAAATTACCAGCATTTTTTAAAGCAGGACTGGAAAGCAGAAAGACGATGAATTGATTGAATATTTTGTTGCAGTTTTCCTCAGATTGAATGTTGAACCTGGTGTGAAAACATTTATGGAGTTGAAAAGAAAGCAGGAAAATTAAACTGACATAATTTAACAATGAAAGAGTAAAGTACTGATACAACAAAATGAAAAAAATAGAAGTTTTGAAGATGATTAGAACGATCACTGATGCTTTGTGTTTGTTACAGACAAACTGTTGGAATGGGTACAGATATTTATTTAAGATAATGATACAAGAACATTTGAGTTTGAGTGGCCTAGTGAAATCAATTTATCTATTTATAGCTACAAAGAGACAAATACTTCCTAGGTGATACAATCAGAGGACCCAATAAAACATTCTGAGTGAATAAATCCAGAGATCAAAATAAGGGATTTACTGATACTGTTAATTTTAGATCAGTAATTACACTCTTTTTCACTCTTTTGTTATCACTCCTAATGAAAAAAAATTGTTCCAAGAAACATAGGAAGAGTAAATGCTTCATATTCTCCTGTTTCTGACAGACAACAATGAAAATTGCAAGCCTTTAAATGATGTCATTAGAACAGTTACACAAATTGATACATATATAATGAGAATTTTTAATTTCAACCATTGCTTAATTAAAACATGACTAGTACTTGGATTCAATTTCGTGTTGTTTAACACATTGTGGTTCATAGTTGTATCTACATACATTTTTTTTTCACAGTAAAAGGTTGAAACAAGGAATCATAATGAAAGAAATTCAACTGTAAGTTGTAGGCCATCATGTCTTCTAATGTTACATGGTCCTTGATACACCAATATTGTTAAGACTGACCTTAACACGGGTCACACAGGAGTACGAAATGTTTCTTCTGCAGGGCCAGTATTTTTATTAAAATAATAAAAAATTGTGAGATCTGTTACTCTAGTTCAACTTCCTTTGTGTGGTGTGCAGGAAAGTGCTTATCAACCTAGGAGGCATTAGGGTGAAGCTTGGGTTTAGGTAGAGCCACAAGGGGTCAAAGCAAATGCTGGAATCAGCACATGCTCTAGAAAACAGGAAATGTAACACCTGTGAAATAAGAGCAGAGAATAATCCTACTTTTTCAGAAACTGCTTCTAATGCTTCAATTTGTCTAGAGGTAACAGAAAGGGAATATTCAGGATGCATTAATACCCAAGATAGAAATGTGTATGGACCAAAGTTATCCAGGATTGCAAGATAACAAATTTAAGGTGTAGTTTACATTGGATAAAAGGTGAAACCTTCATACAGTAAAATAGTACTGAAAAGTTAAAAATTGACAGTAAATTGCAGTTGCATGGACCAGGCTTGGATGGAGGCAGCTGGATGACATATTTAATCTCATCAGACTCTACCCACAGGGTATCATAAAGTATCAGTACATAGGTACAGAACTTCTCAAAAATAAAAGGTAACAGGGAAATACACTAATCTTTTCTTAAATGTCAGTTCAAATCCATAACGATTTTTTGCATGCGTTCCTTTTTCATCTGGCTTGCTTTGTTCTCCTGAGGTGTGTCTTAATTATCATACAACTCTGAGGTGAAGGAGGAGCACATGTTTTCGTTTAGCAGTAAAAAAGTAAAAGCAGTTTATAGACATATCATTTTAAAAATCAAATCATTCCTTTTTGCCCTCTGTTCAAAACACAGCAAGAACCAAAACGGAAACGTAATGCATGTTACAATATCCACTCTGTGGAAAAGCCTGAAATCTCAGGTCTCTTAATCACTTATCAATATTTGCCTTGTGAATGAAAGAATTTTAATAGAACTAGTATTTTAATGTCGTTATGTGATGACAAAAGGTCCAAAGATGAACAGAAACAGAAGAAAACTGAAATGGTCCTTGCTAAAATGCAAATTATATTAAAATATTTGATCAAATATATGCCTCAGTCTGCCCTCAAATACTGTAGAGATTAGGATTTAATGGTCACCTTCTTACCTCAGAAATAAGTGACTTAAATAAGATGATAAAAAGAATCAAAGAAGTAAGAGCTTTATAATGAAAATTGATATCGGCTAAAAAATTAGAACTAACAATTAAAACACAAAGAACTAATTTAACTGAAGAGGGAAAGCACAGATAGAAAAAAGCACAATAAACCAAACGGAATGAGTTGCAGACAAATAACCAGCAGAATTTAAATAAAGAAATGCCATTTCAAGCAAATGGAAACTTTATATTCTTAACCTTTGGATAGAAGGCAAGAACAAAAGGAAAGAACAATATGAATAACTCAGCAAGGAAAAGCTTTGGGCTCTCTTCAGAACAGTAACTCCTCCTCAAAGCATGACTAAATGTGTGGCTGAACCACATTAAAATACATGTAATTACAGTTATCTTCTTGAAGAGTGTAAACAAATGTAATTGCACTTGTTTTGCATGACATTGAGAAGATAACCAAACAAAGGGGAATATGTATAAAAGGTGGTATAAAATGAGGAAGACTGTAGGACTTTAGGTTATATGGAAGAACTAAAATATTATAACAAATTTCCTCCTTGCCATGTGGGTATTTCAAATGTTTGGATAATTACTACATTTCAAAATAAGATTATATTTGCCTAATTTTTATGTATTTAGATTTTAAAAGCAATATTGACTTCTACTCTTCTCTATGGCTGCGACAACAGATTTCAATAAAGACCAGAAAAGTTATTTGAAGTGATTTTTCAAATCTCTAAAGAAAGGAAAAAAAAATTATAAAACTTAAAATATAGTTTAATATTCTTTTTTTATTTTAACTGTTATTGAAGAGTATTAGAATTTTGCCATTTTATTTTTATTTTTTTTTTTTAAATTTAAGGGTTTGCATGAATCTTATTTTAAAATTCTCGTACAACATGATAGAATCATTAAACCAATTATGTAAAGTAATAACATAAAATCATGACTTGGAATAAAGCTTTCAGCTGCCAACTAGCAAAATTGCCCTAGAGACTGCTGCCGAAGGGAAAAGAAGGTATTGAAACACAGAAAATAACAGCAAAGTGTACATGAATGGATCTTAAATCCCTTTATGTCACATACTTCTGTAGTTTCCTTAATGATGCAGGCCCCTTTTCTAAATGACATGTTACAAAGTCAGCAAAAAGAAATTGCAGTTAGGGATTCAGCAAAGCAGGATTAGCTGTTTTCTCACTTGAAGTGTATAGCTGCAAATTATCTGATAATTTCATTCTTAGGGAGTGATGAAAATGTCATTAAGGAATGGTGGAAAGAGGAAGAAAAATGTATAGTTACAGTTTACCTGCATTTATTCATTGTATCACCTTCAAAAAAATAGCTGAGTTGAAAATTAGTAAGGAGAATTCATCATTTAATGTTGAGCACCAATCAATTATTTTCTGGTTTTAGAATAAAGAAGGAAAATTGGAAGTCAAGAATATGAAAAAAAAAATCAGAAAACTAGATATCTTTCTTTCTGTAAAAAATTCTACTTATTTCTTCTTTTGAAGAATAAGTGTAAGTTTTAAAAGACTGTTTTTTTTGGTGGGAAAATCTTGTAAACTATTATACTGAAATTAACGGAGTGTAATAGTGTCCTTTTAATTTTCTTGAAAGAATACTGAATCCGTAATTTTTCTCATGATGTTATACCCACCATGACACATAGTATAAAATTAACCTTCATCATGAGTTGTCAGTATTGTTCTCTTATTTTAAATTAAATAAAAAGTGTAGTAAAATATTACATTAATATATATATATGTATATATATATATATATATATATATATATATAAACAGATTTCAAATAAAAGGTTTCCCTTACTTAAGTGAACCACTTCTGATTGTCAATTATAAAATAAATAGTGCAAATTTTTGGTTAAAAGAGACATAATCTTGGTCTTAAAGGATAGTTTGGGTCTTAAACTTATATTTAACACTGGGATACATTTACACAGAAGGAAATATAGTCAGACCTATCCCAGACACACTTGATATCCGCTAAGGCAGTCAATGATCAGGTCCAAAATAAAGACATGAAAAAGCATAATGCTACAGTTTCCACTGCTGCTAGTTGTCCCTGGCATAAGTAATCTTTTTTATTTTTCCTGCTGTTCCATTTCATTTGCTTTAAAAGAATTCTGACCTCTTACACTAGACAATAAACTCTAAATCACCTAAACAGCCTTTAACAGTATGTAAATAATTCCAACACTTTTTTTAAATATGTGCTTAGAAGGTGACCATCTCTAGTTCTGAATACATATTTGCATGCATAGAGTCCTACTTACAATACTCTTGGTGTGGAAAAGTGAGACAAACTGGAGGATTCTTCCAAGCAGTAGAAAATTTAGCAGAAGGCTATGGCTAATACACACCAGTCACTTATTCATACCGCCTAAATTAGGCAAGATTAGACTGGATCAATGTAAAAACTTGCATCAATACTGAGTAGGTATCAAAAGTGACAGGAGACAGCAGGTGGCATTTGAATTACCAATCTAAAAATAATAGGAGCACATTACATACTTTAAACATCATAATATTCTGAAACCCATGAAGTTTGGATATTTTTTATTGTTCTGGTTTTAGTTTGAGGGTTTTTTATGAGGTGAAGCAGAACACCTACACACCTGTGATCATTAAAAACATAATGGCACATTCTGGAAATGTTGTACTGAAAATGTACAATTATATTCTAAATATATGTCTACTACAGTACTGTTTAGACAAGTTTGTTCATTTAATTATGTTTCTCTTTTTGATCGCTAAGTAATGGTCACGTATAAAATTTTAGATGTTTACCTTTCCTAGTTTGTTAACAACAATATTTCATACAGCATTGCTTATCTACTCATTACAATCAGAAAGGTGTTTTTGCAATAAACAGTAGTTTATAAGTTGATATTTTTCTATATTTATGGAAGAAGTAGTTTACCCAGAACCCTTCCTTATCCTTCATTTCTGAAGTTTAAAACGTGACTATCAGCAGCAACCATGATTTATGTATGATGAATAAAACATCTGATTGTTGGATGACACCTCTACATTACACAACCACACCTCAGATTTACACAACCCCACCTCAGAAGTAGTCACATAAGAGGACAAACACAGAAGGCCAAAACTGAATGGCTGACCTGTAAACACGTATCTGGCTCCATACTTAGCCTTAGCAAATAGTACCAATAATTCATTTTCAAGAGCTCTAAGCTCACATAATTGCTGGAAATGTTATTCTGAGTTTTCAAAATGGATGCATGACTTAGTACACCTTTGCTTTTATAGGTCAGCCTGAAATTGCACACTGTTGGCTCTAAAATAAGATTCTTACCAACCCCCAAATCAACTCCAGTTCAGCCTGCAAATGCATGAAATTTATCTCTCCCCTTTGCTTTTCTTTGCATGAAACATGAATCACAGATACTCATTGTAATGTACTTGGGAAGGAAAATCTTCTGGATTCACAAAATAATTATGTAAAATCCTGACAGCTTCGAAGCAAAAATAATGGATGGAAATAATTCATGGAACTATGTTACTGGATTTAATGTTACTCTCCCCAGATTCCTGTAATACTACAAACATAACAGGATATTTTAGAAACAAGCTTGTATCATTGGGTAACTAAATCTGTCAGTTTTATAAAATCAAAAAAGCATCAAATTTGTATGTGGGTATGATTTTATGAAAATCAATATACACAGTTCCACTGATTTCTAGAGCACAATGTGAATTTGTTCCAGTAAAAGACCTTTTCTTATACTTTCAGTGAGTCACTATATAAATTCCCAAGAAAAGCAGTTATACTGAATTTATTCATAGAAATAAAAAAAATTAATTCATATATTTTTAAAGTTCCATAGATATTGTCCTCAATTTTCTCACTATTTCAGTGGGATAAATAGTGATTTCTAGGAAGTTGGATTTTCAGAGGTTTTTCCATTTTCCTTCTTTTCTTGTATGATCAATAAGTCACTACTTTTTACCTTCTCACTAACTCCTGAACTCTGTAGGTTACTTATCAAGAGCCATTGAAGATACAAAGATGCTTTCTCTTCCTTTCAAACCTGGAAAGAGATTGGTGAAAACAAGAGAAACTATGGAGAAAGTCATACACATTCTGGGCTTTAGATCATTGCATAAGAAGATGGTCTTAACATATCAAAAATATTATAATTATTTTATTAGAATATTGCCTTATTTTCTCATTAAACAGGAAAAATGCAAAGAGAGAAAGAAAATTATCATGTCAGACTTTGGAATGTAAATTTACATTGTCTTATCTACAATTAAGTCAACCCAAAACTACAAAGAAAGCCTCTCTGGAATAAAGAATTGGAAAAAATTCTGAAGATAATGCTTCACAATGACCAGAGCAGGTGTCAAGAGCTGATTTGGGTAACACAATCTGCTTTGCCAGTTTTCATGATGCGGATTTGAGGCAATGGATGTGTAGAATTTCTGCCAAGGTCTACATTTCATATGGTTTGGGTTTTCTGTGCCCCAGAACAACGGACTGACCATTAGCACTTGAAGTGTACTACATATATTTCTGGAGGATATCTTCCAAATCTGTTTCTTAGAAAAAAAATATCTTCTACTCCATGAGCACTTTTCAATTTTGGGCCATACCAGTTCAAGTCAGAAAATCTGGTAGACAGACTACAAAAGAGCAGCTGTGATTTGATCAAAACATTGATACAGACACGCTCAAAATCAGGTGACTTGAGAAATACCAAAATACAAATGCTGGACAGTTATTTTCCGAATGTATACGGCATCTACACTGAAAACCTAATAATCAGAGGAAACAAGATAACACTTCCATAGACTGACTCCATTTCATGCCTGAATTGCCATTTGAAGAACCAACAGCAACTATAAACTATCAAAAGAGGCAAAACCTTCACTACCACCCCTCTTGAGCACCTGTACTGTGCATCTGAACTTACATACTACTCCCAGCAACAACAACATGCAAGATACCTTTCAGGCCAATAATGTAAAAGCTGTGGGGGAAGACATTCAATGCAAACAATGCATTATTTTATGTGAAAAAAATGTCTGTGATCATTTATGGGAGAGAATCAATTATTTGGTTTTTTGAATTACCTTCATTCCACTATCACTGCGATTCTACACTTTTCACTTTTTCAGCCTGTTTGAATATGAAACCTTTGAAACCAGCACCAAGTTTCAAAGTTACTCAGAAATATATATCACCAATATGTTCATTCCTCTGTTTTCCATAGATATCATTTTTCATCGATATAGTCATTCATGATAAAAAAATGATATTCACAAAAAACCCACCCAAACTTAATATAGAAGAAAAAATTTCCTTTAATTACTTCACTTATCATAATCTAATAAAAAAGATATTGTCATAGAGATTAGTAACTATGAAAAAGCCCAAGGGCATTAAAATTATTGCTGTCAAAATTGTATACTGAAGCAATAGCACATTCTCCTGCCATGGCATATCTAACATGACCATAAAATGCTCAGCTTTCAATGGATTTTTGTAACTCCACCGTCTTAGATTATTTTTTAAAATTATACTTAAATATCCCAAAGAACTGGGTCTGTTCCTTTAGGGTAATGAGCACTGACATTTCCCTTCAGTGGATTAGCAAAGAAACTTACCAGACATCTGTCTTTCTGTACTCCTTCTCTCCTGATTATAATGAATTGGCCATCCTTCTCCTGCACACATTTTGGTCAGTGCACTGTGATACAGTCTTGTTCCCAGTGTATGATACAGATGTACTGTCTTGAGGAAATCTCTGCAGTTATGTGCTTGGAGATACTGTCTCTGATCTCTAACATGTCACCACAAACAAAAAGTTAAGAAAGAACAAAGATAAAGAACAAATAAACCAGTAAAAAAGACTACCTTTAGAGGGAATTATGGAGAAGAAGTGGCACATCTGAGAGTTTAGAAGCTAGATCTTTATTCCCTTGTTTTAGAAAGTGAATAAACAACAGCCAGGAGCTGTAGCAATGCACTTTCATTTTCAGGAAAACCACCTTTGAAGTTGAAAATAAAAATCTGAACTCTTTTGGCTGAAGAAAACAAACAAACTTAGAAATTTGAACCTTTGAATACTTTACTAGATGGGACCATCAGAGGGTCTATGTATGCTACTATTTTTGTGAAGATTTTTTTCTTGAAACTAGATTGTAAGTGTTTTATCTCTGTAGGCCTTATGCCCTTTTCAGGGCAATTTAGTGAAAACAATTTTACATTATTCTAGCATGCACCCCTGCAAAATTTTATCCAAAAATTTTGGTTCTTTTTCCAACTGTCCACCTATATTCTGTGCATTAAGAAGAATTGATTGATGGGTGTGTATTGATTTGTGAAGTTTTACAGGTATTACAGTCATAACACACTACCTCTTTGAGCTGAATCTTTATATTCTAGTGATTTTTTTTATGAGTCTCAGTTGCTAGAGGGCGTATTTAAATGGAATTGAACAAATATTTCTTCAACTGGTTTCACAAAGAAAGAAGTTGTCTAGTATACTTTTTACTTCAAATTTATATAACAACTCATGTACTCTCAGTTTTTTTCAATTTTGTGCACTTTCACAGAATATTGGATGAAAAGCTCGAGAGTCCTTTATTGTCTTCACAGAGAGCATAAAAACCAGACAGCAACTGGCACGATTTCCAAATGCTTTTAACGCACCTCAAGCCTGACCTTGAAGGAAACACCTCTAAGATAAGAGTCAATATCTCAGAAGCTTGTTTTGTGGCCTGGACACGTTCAGAGAAAAAAAAATTATAGGATTTATTTTTATTTGTGTGTTCCTGTATGTGCTTTAATTTTGCTGGTGGCGACAGGAATAATTTAAGTTTTCAGCTGAGATCAGGACTGTAGCTATGCCTGTCAGTGCAGTAATCATGTTGAAAACAGTGATTTTAGCTCATGTGCAGTTACAGACACTAGTTACAGAAATACAGCCACTTTGATACAAAATAATTATATGCATAATTTCCTTTAAACAAATTAAATAATTTTTTTCTTCCAGTAGTATGTATTCATATGTATAATAAGAAACATACAAATAACTATTAAGACTATTAATTAAACTATTATTATGTTTACAGCCCTCTATCTTAAGGATAACAACCTTAATTTTGCATTATTAACTTGCTTCTTATGAAAAGAGAATTTAGGAGGGGTGAAAAAGAAGTCTTATAGAAGAAACTTCAGAAAAGTAGGAAACTATGGAAGTCATGTTTTGAAAAATAATAATAGCATTGACATTCCAGATTCTTATTTGAGATTCTTATTCTTATATTCTGTTTGGACTATTACAAGAACTGATTATTTTTTTGGTTTTGTTTTTGGTTTTTTTTTGGGGGGGAGGGTGTGGCAAGAAGAGGATGGGGTGGTGATTTATTTCTCCTTTTATTTCTAATGTGAAGGAATAAAATAAACTTTTTTCTTTTAAGTGTTACTGCTTTCATCTACTTTGAAACCTTAAGTTTGCATTCAAGAGTGAGTGACATTTGCAGATCAACACATTCTTCAAAATTTTGAAATATTATGACAATGTATTGCATTTAAGGATTTCCAAGGTGAGTATCAGTACTACATCTCAGGTACATGCCCTCTGAGTCATCTCACTTCTTCCTGCTGAGAACAGGAAAATCACACGTGGAAATAGCAGAATAAGTATACCAAAATTCTCATTAAATAAATAAGTAAATAAATAAAGCACTTTACCCTGAAAACATGATCACATTTTGTTAGTTTTTCAAAACTGATTTTGAGCCTTCAACTCATATAAAAGTGTCAGATCCCCAAAACTTCAACTGAAATAATTTATTTTATCTACATTAAAATGTTTTCTCAAAATATACAAAAAAATTAATTAATTGTAAAAAAATTCTTAAAAAATAAAAATATAGTATGAAAAATTATTGAATGTGAAAATGAAACAAAATGGGAGACATACTTAAGCATTTTTTCAATATTTTTCTATTTTAAATCCTATAAAACTACATTATTTTATAAAAAATAAACAAATAATACTTTACTAATAAAAACATACTGTATCATGAAATTTTTCAACTATATTTACTAGGAATTTTTTACATATCAAACCTCGTTGTCATTTTTTTTTTTGTTTTTAAGTGGTACCTTATTATTTATGAGAATTTAAAGCACCTGAAATCACCAAACTGACATAATGTAAACATAATAAACATATATAAGTGAATGTCAGAGGTTCATCCTTCTACTCTGTAACAAAAGAAAAAAAATAAATTTCAGTTCTCTGAAGTATGTTGTAGATGAAGTATGTCACATTTTCACAAATAAATCCTTTAGATCTTTGGTTAGATAGGGAAAATCTCCCAACATTAATATAATTACAATTCTACAAGAGTGTGAGTTTTATGGGTGTTTCGTTAAAAAGAAGTAAAATTAGTCTCTAGCCCTGCTCTTTTCCCCAGTGACTTTTGCCACTTCATAATTTTTGTAGGCTATTGCCATACCCTAACTTTGTGCACATTATTTCTGGGGTTTACTAAGCTCTTCTGCTTTTACAAATACATTTGAAGTAGCAGCTATTATTTACCCTAAGGATAGGGGAACACGGCAATTAAAATCACAATATCCATGTCCTTGGAACAAACAATGAACTTGACCTTTTGCTTAGATGTCCACAGATTTTTTTCAGGTTCTTCAGGGAATCTGAGCAGTAATTGCCAGGTCTTAATACAAGAGCTTTCATCCTCTTTGCATGTTATACCTTGCCTCTGTCAAATTAAAGCATTTGTGTGGTACCAAAACCTTTAGTATAGAAATAGTGATAGGTGTATAAAATGTTTTGGGGTTTTTTTCTGATGTAAGTGGTTTTGGTTTTTTTCCAGATGAATAATAATGCAACAAGGTAGCAATCCGATATTTATCTCACAATTATGAAGGTCTATATCTGAAACATTCATTCTAGACTCTCTGGATAGCCATTACAGTAATGAAAAGCAGAATTTTAAACTCACTTAAATACTACATTTCAAATACAAGCCCCCCTTTCCATGCCAATGGCATTTCTATGTTAATTGTGGCGGCAGTGTGGGAAGGTGGGACAGTTGTTTGCTTTGAGTGGGCTATTTCTAAACATTTGTTTCTCCCACATTTTTGCTGGCTAGAACACTATCATTAATTTCCTACTACCTGCAAGACTTAGAATTCTTAGGTGAAGATTTTTTTTTCTTGGATTATTCCACAAGATACTGACATTACTGCAGCTTACAATATAAGTTTAGCAAGCATGCTGAGAGAAATGAGATGAAAAGTCTTGGAAAGATTCTGCACTATGTACAAAATTCCAGAGTCATACAGTGAAATGTTCACTGAATATACACTCAGTTTTAAACACATCATGATAATGGCAAAGCAAGTGCAAAAAAATAAATTCTTTGATTTGCTGGGCAATTACATTACAGCATCAGTCGTGATGTGATTGGCTTTAAGTCAGTATAGTAGTTTACATTTATTCTTTCCCATTTTATTCAGAGTATAATGTACATTAAAAGCCTCTCACATATTTTCTGCCTTTTGTCCAAGATTTTCCCCTGCAGACTGCCTTAGAAGTTGCTGTTTAGCGTTAGAAGATGTATCAATAACATTATTGTTTGGGGCTATCTGAATATCTATCTAGCCATTAGTAATCTTTTCTGCTCTGTCATTGCAAATACTCTTCATTATGTATGGAACAGATAAACTAATTGCACAAAAAACTCGAAAAAATCCCAGGGATGTGGCAACCAAGGGCCACATCCAGGTAATGTTTACAACAAACTATTTGGTTTAAACACAGCACAAAGAAAATCTATGCTTTTGTTGCTTGTTTCCACCTGCATCTATAGCCATATATGTGTGTGGGGGGGTGTTTTTTGTTTGTTTTTTCCTGTGTGTATTTTAATGTTTCACAGGTGGTCTGGTAAACGGTCTCCAAATAACCTAAGAGCTATCCCCACCTTGCAGCAGTTATTCTAACAAAGATATTTGACCAGGATTCTAACAAAGATCTGGACACACACTGAGCATTTCCCTCATTAGATTTTCTCAGGTCTATGTCCTAAAAATATTCAGAAATTATGTTTAAAGCTTATGTCAGAAAGGAAGAGATATAAAATTTAGTTAGTTTAATTAAACAAAACAGAATTTTCAGAGAAAGGAAGAATGATACAAAAACAAGAGCATACAGCAATCATTATAAGAAAATGAAACCTCCTGGACACTTTTTACTACGAAAAATCTTAAAAAATCATCTGACAAATTAACAAGCTACCTTAATTACCAGAAGAACTCCTAAAAGATAGAGGTTTTAGCCACCTGACCACCACTTTTTTTTTTTATCAGACAAAAAAAGAGTATGAAATGGCTCTGGGCACAGGAAATAACAAACTATTCCCTGCACCAGTTAAGCCCTACAATACGTGAAAACATATCACACTTTAAGACAACTCTAAATCCAGTCCTTTCAAAATCTAACAAAACCATAAAAAGTATTCTCATAAACCTTCAAGACAGCAAACTACTAGGTCTTGCCCAAATCTGCTTGACTAGTTTAAATATCAAAAAGCCAAGACTTGGAGACTGAACTTTCTTCTTGTTGCATGCATGCTTGTATCATCTTTCTGTGCTCTGTATGTAAAGAGGGACAAATATCTTCTTTTTCTGAAGTGTCAAACCTAATGCATACCTCAGCCACTTCCTTGATATAATACCAGGCCCTTATCAGAAGCTGTTCGCCTGTATCGAGGAGGCTCAGTGAAATCTTCTGAAAAAAAAGTGACATTAAAATGGCAAGTAGGGAAAGAAAGTTTCCTAATCTGAATTACTATATGTCTCTCAGAAATCCATTTTCCTTCTCATCTCATGAATCTGTCTTTTAGACTACAGTTCTTCCGGGATTAAAAGGGTGTCATCTCAAGCAAGCGCATCTCAGTGCTAAACCCAGCCGAAAGGAATAGAAAATCTATTCAAATTAAACATTTCTGTTCCTCATGAATATTTTCTTCCATGAAAATATCCTGTGATCTTTTTAGCATACAGTCATGTTTAGTATAGCTTCTGGTAGTGTACAAAAGTAAATAAAATGTTACATAACCCTTGATTACTCTTGTACTGACTCTTACCTTAAGCCCTCTATTTTAAATTCCATTATAATAGATAAAAGGAAAAAAACCCTAAAATGATAAGCATGGAAGATTTCTTTACACCCAGACTAATTATTCTAAACAACTTACTATCAGATTGGAACCAAGTAAGAAATGCAATACAATAAAACAAATCAGAATGCTAAAGCTGAGCACAGGTCAACAAAACTCATTGTGGTTTGGTGCTGGTCCTGTGCTAATTGCTTTTTTCAAGAAGGAAGCAGAGTTCAATGTATAGCAGTACTCAAGTCACTCGAGAGCAGGTTTATGGTCTTATGAGAGGCTGCTGTGGCACGCCGAGTCACAATGCACAACTGTGTTAATTGCTCGTGGAACCACACTTCAACTTCCCAGTGGTGTGAGACTATTTCTCTGCTCATGCTTACTTCAGACTGTGTCTCTTTAGAGCAAAGCCTGCCAGTTCACAGACTCTGCCAAACCTGAGTGCAGTTCTCTGGAAACTTTAGCCCCCTAAGAAGTGAAACCAGCTGACTTAGAATGTATTACATCACTTCGATTAGAATACTTGTTGTCGTCCTCACCAAACATTGATTTGTGGCCCCAGAGGTGCAAAGTCAGAGACTCAAAGATAATTATACTCAACTCCCACTTGAAGAGTTACATTAAATGAATGTAGCAAATTAAATTACTGATCTCTTGAAAGAATATTAATATTGTTCAGTGAATATGGGCAAGCTTCAACTTCTTATATAAAATATCCTCTTAAATGTCTTGTGTGGAATAACACATCTATAAAAGCAGGAGCCTAACACAGTAAATCCAAAAGAAGTTAAATAAGAAAGTATTCTTTCCCATTGTATATTTTTATGTTCATTCTCATTTTTATATTTGTTCTGAAAAATTTACTTTTTCCTGAGAAAAAGCAGAATAATTTCCTAATGATAAACCTTCTTTAAAAGTGGAAATTCCTTAGCTATCAGTCATCTCTTTTCATCCTCTAGATGGCCTTTAGGGCAAAATCTATCCTTCCTGAGAATTGCTGGTTTCTGTGAGTTTCTAATTTAAACTGCTAAACGGCAGAGCTCAAAGCTTAGATTAAGTGTATTTTGGCAGATTCCTTAATTAGATTGTGGTTAATACATATACCCTGGAATGTGACTGCAAGCTTTTTTATTCTTGTAGATTTTTGTTTGTTTGCTTGTTTGGTTTGGGGTTTTTTCCATCACCACGATGGTACATTTTTCATGTGATGGCAAAAATTTGACCTGTCTTGCACATAGAGTTAGTATACTCCACAGGATCACTAAGAACCAAATTCCTAGAGATACTGAAGCACTGCAACACTTTCCAAGCAGTACTTAACATTTGGATGTCTTGTAGCCTAATAAAATACTTTCTCATAATTTTAGTTTCCTATATAATATAAACTAAGTTGAGGACCATAGGCTGTGTGGAATAATTTTACAGTGAACTGCTTCATTTTATGGTAGCCAGCTCTGAGAAGAAAGTGAGGCCTGTGCCTCATGACTGGATCAAGAAACCTTTTTTTAATATTTTCATTCAGGGTGACATGGAAAAAATGTATTTGAAGTAAAATTCTTTGGGAAGAGGTAGTAAGAAGAGGAGGGTTTCCAGCTGCCCTTTAAAGACGAAGTGAATACTTTCCAACCCTTTGACCTCTCAGGCATCAGGAGAGGGAAAGTGAGGAGAAGTGAGAGGGGAAGTGAGAGGGATGGGAAGGGGAAGGAAGGGAAGGTATTTATTATAACTTTCCCACAGACTTGTTTTAAAGGTAATTTTATATTTCAACTGTTTACTTACATTGACCATCTGCTGTTATAAAAAGTCACTTGTTGTTTTGATTTTTCATTCTATCTTTGAAAGAAAAGCAGTATTGAAAAAAAGGAATTCAGATGTTAACTGTCTCAAAAATATTCTGAAACGTTTATATTTTGCCCGAAAAGGGTCAGAAAGTAAAATCTCTTCTACTCGGTCAGGTAATACCAGGAACCAGTCTTATTTTTAGAATTATTTTATCTTGGTATGGAGAACAGGTCAGTGCATTTTCATAAAGTTCTTCAGTTTCCATGGCAAATGGGGTCATTATTTCCTGTTGAAATTGATGGATTTTACTCATACTTTAGAAATTATTTTCATATGATGCCTACAAGAAATGCAGAAACTAATGCACCAGAGGTCTATTGTTAATAGCTGTTAGTTCTTAAATCAAAATTTACACAAGGTCAATATAACCTTGCATTCAAGCCTATTGAAAACAATGAATGATAGATTGCAGCCAAATAACTGACATTCTGGAAATAATAGAAAGGCTTTGATTAATAATTAATTAAAAGTAAAGTGGGGGGGGGGGGGGGGTAAAGGGAAAAGATCAAAAATTAGGGATTTAACCCTGAGAATGCATCCAAAGCCTCAAAAATTTTTATCTGCAATAAATGAGCAAATGAATAAAGCAAACTGCTCAAATTTTATTAGATGTCTTGGTCAAATCCTTCACAGCAGGTAAAAATTTCAATGCTCTTTACACAGAACTTGTTTGCTTGATTTGTTTTGTTTTTTGATTTTCCCTTTGCTAGATTTTTCTGTGAGGCATACTCACACTTATCTATATTCATAGAGAGAATATTGCTAGAATAAAGTAATAATTATTATCAAAACCACTGGAACACCTGGAGAGTCTAAAATGTGTACATTATATATATATGTTTAAGAAAAATAAGAAAATAAGCTTGATCCTCCAAAACTATATGCTATCCATTTCCTCTGACACTTATCATGGATCTTTTTATGGGACTGTCATAAGGAAATGAAGTACAATAAAAATCTGGTTTTGCACAGTCTGATCCAAAACATGCAAAATTGAACAGTGCCTTCCCTTCTGTAAGACCTTAAATGACTGTTTCCAAATACTATAAAAAAGTGATCTGTTCTCTTCTAAATTAGACACAGCATTCCTGTGGGTGCCTTGTTAGCATGCCTTCAGCCGGTATAAATCAGCATGGTGGTTCCCCTAATGGAAATGGAACTGTGACAACTTTTATCAGCTCATTCCTGTGCTCCTCCTCCAAGTGTTGCCTTAAAAACTCTATACATGGAAGTGTCTACTAGTACTTTGCACTGACAGAATCAATGTCAAACGGCATTAACTGAGTCATGCATTTCTTCTGAAGCAAATAGAAAAGCTATCTTCTGTACGCTTTCCTCTGCATGCCCCGAGCCCAAAATATAGAGCTTTTCAGAGGCAAGTGGGAGGCTTGCTGAATGGAAATGATTCCTTTCTCCACACATCCCACATTTCTATCCTTTCTGATACTATTTAATCTGTATGAAAACTCTTCAACTGCCTCTTGAGAATGCCAGCCCTTCAAATGAGCAGTATTTGATATCACAAGAGTACACAGAACTGGAATAGGGCCTATATATGTTTGTATAGAAACTAACTTATATAGAAACGGAGTACACTGATTTCTATTTGTGTTTCAGCAGGGAAACCAGGGATATATAATAGCAGCACAAATATAAATGCTTAACAAACAGATCTCTACATGAACAGTTATAGTGTTTAATAAACCTACAAGGAACAATGTAAATTCTTTGGAGAAAAATGTCAGGTCATTTTTCATACCCATATTCAAATGCTGAAAACAGCAGCTGGATGCTGAGCCAAGGAGGTCAAGAGTGGCAGTGCCTCCTATCAGTGATACAGATATTAGGGGGCAAAGACCCATTTCTCCTCTTTGTCCCTTTTTGAGTATCCCATTTATTACACAGTTTCGACAAGGTATGAACACAATGAAATCTATCTCACCAACCTCAGTACACATTGCTTTTCCTGTTAAACAATCTAGGCTTGCCCTGAATAAAACAGGTTCCTTTGCATACTATACAATGCTTGCACAGTGTGTTTACCATACCAAAATACCCTTTTCCAACTGACCTGAATGTCAAACATTACAACACATGTAAGGAAAGAAGTAAATAAGCACACAGAGCATAATTTAAAAAAATGCTATACATTTTCACATTTGTCCCAAATTAGAGGACAGTGTGTCTACATGTCCACATTTTAAGTCTTACCGTTATTCTAGTTCCCTACATTGCCCTGACAGGTCCTGCCTGAAGTGTTACAATGCCACTTGCAATCTCAGAACCTTAAAACCAAAAACCCAACATAAAAACAAACCCCACAGTTCCTTCAAAATATTACTTAAGTTTTAAGTAATTTTAAGTTGCCTTTTCAAAAGACAAATATGAGTAATACTGCTACTAAAAAAAAGGCAAGTATAACAGTATAAAGTACATGTTTCTATGAATAGTAGCAAATTTTGTGTTTGCAAAGTGCTACTGTAATGAAAACCTCAATTTTATGGTCTAATAGTAATAAGTGTGGACAAAAATTAGAGAAATAATAAATTCTATAGATGAAAAATGTCAGGTAGCTTTCTGAAGTTGTCCTAGTCGTCCATATCTGTCTCTCACTGAGAAGGGATCTAAGCTCACTCCTGTACTGCAGGGTTTCTGAACCAGTTTTGCCAAGTGGGGTGGCAGGGTGTTGCTCTATAGTTTAGACACTTTGTCAAATCAGTCCAATAGAAACATCTATATTTTTGTTTGTTTGTTTGTTTTGTATCTTTGGCTTTTTTGGTGGACTGTTTTGATGTGTGCTCCACTCACAGTTCCCAGAACTAGAGCAGAGAAATGTAAAATGAGAGAGTGGGACTCCTCTTGTGGCAAAACCCCACACATACACCAGATAATTCTTAATCAAAAGCTAATGGTGTTTTGCTTTCCAGACTCCACTTACTTATTTTATTGGCAAGAGTTTTTGGAAGGATATTTCAAATTATGCTTTTCTCCAAAATATATGATTCTATATATTTGGTATATTTATCTACTTGTTTAATTTATTTATTTATATATATATATATATATATTTGCAGTTTAAATACTTATAGAGCACTACATTTCCAGTAGTTAGCAGCATGTCCTGCATTATTTTCACTTGAAAGGCAATGTAGATTTTGCCAACAAGGAAGAAAATTAATGTTCCAACCTGCTTTACACATATAAGGAACAGCACATACCAATGTAGAATATAACCTTACGAAAACACTACACTAAATAAAAAAATATTGTTTCTTAAGTCATGTTATAAAATCCTTCCCATCCCTTCCCTTCCCTTCCCTTCCCTTCCCTTCCCTTCCCTTCCCTTCCCTTCCCTTCCCTTCCCTTCCCTTCCCTTCCCTTCCCTTCCCTTCCCTTCCCTTCCCTTCCCTTCCCTTCCCTTCCCTTCCCTTCCCTTCCCTTCCCTTCCCTTCCCTTCCCTTCCCTTCCCTTCCCTTCCCTTCCCACTTTAGATACAGTTTTTAACTTTATACTGTAGGATTGCCCCTAGAAGTGGGTATATTTTAGCCAAAATGCTAAAATGTGCTTCCTTTCTACATGAGCATGCTGAGTCAAGACACCTGGCCTCATTATCAGTGTGGGTTCCTAATGGCTAGGGAGCGCCAAGACAACTGATTGATTACAGTTTCCAAAGAGCAGCATTGCAGAGTCCCATCTGACCTTGGACATGGAATAAGCCTTTGTCAGAGGCTCCAGCTGTGTGAATACCACAGCTCTGAACAGAAGTCCAGCAGCATTCTGTCCTCGTATCTGAGACACAGCCAGAGGCACATACTTGAGATTAAAACTCTTTGCCTACGTTTAGTCTTGAAAGCTCGTACCCATGCTCCAGGCACATACCTTCATTCAGTACTGATCCTTCACTCAAATCCTCCACCTGTCTCCACCCAAAGCTTAAATACAGTCTTTCTAAAATACCTCTGAAGGTGTGTGTCTTTTGGTTCACAATTGAATTACTTTGAAGTTACATGTCTGAGAAGCAGAAGGGAACACATTATAGCAGTTTGCATGAAATAGAAAGCAGATAAAATACAATTAATTATGAAAATAAAATACATTTGAATCTGCTTTGTGTTCTAGGCTTTTTGTCACTGAGAACTCACCAGATCTTCCTGTTTTCATGTAGGGAGGATGTGGACAGTTTGTCCTTTCTGCTTTGATTAATTCTGATATTAGAGTACATTGTCCCTCTTCTCAATATCTTGGTCTTCCCCTCCTTGCACATCTACTCTTACTGCCAGTGATCCTTTGCCATCTATGCAAGAACTCGTCTTATCCTGAGCACTTCACTCTACGTCTCCTCTCTTTTTTTCAGAGAAAAGGAAGAAGTTTCATCTCCCAGGATGAGTAAACCCATTGCCCAAGGCAATTCACCTAGAGTGAACAAGTACAAATGACTACTGCGATTCCAGCCTCCTGACCTGTGAGGAACAGATGAATGAAAATGCATTTTATGGTGCTGCAGTGTGCCAAGTGACAATTTTAAATTATCAATCAGAATTTGTACATTTTGATAGCAAATGTTTATAAAACTATCACACAATCAAATAAGAAAGCACTTAGGAATTTTCATAAGAGCAAAGTAGAGCCTTCACTTCTACTGACCTTATAATTTAAGCAAGCATAAACACACAGTAACATAAGTTTAACAGTCAAAGATAACCTTTACCTCAGTCCTTCAGCAGGCATTGCACAGGTATAAAATAAGTGAAAATTGGATAATTAGACTAGAGAAATTGAATGGAATGCTGTTACTCATTTTGATTAAACCCTTTCACCACGTCTTTTAAACAAAGCACAGCTGATAAAACCAAAGTGCTTAATAATTCTATTTCAGATGAAGGGTCATATTAACATCAGCTGAAAATTTTTTAGTCATTTTAAATAGAAGCCTAAGAGGAATGACAAGCAAATTGTAAACTTACTTATGCTACCTCAACTTACACTACTTATCAATTTAGTCACGTCATACTTCATAATCTAAGAAGTCAATTAATATAGATGGCATGGACAAAAAAAAAAAAGTTTTGCATATATTTAACTTTCAGCTTAATGATAAATTGAATCAATATTTTTTTTGATAAATCTAATAAAGAGAATGAAAAAAAAGAAACTCTTTACTTCAAGATAATTTTATTTTTCTCTTATCAGCTAAAGCAGTCATACTTTGGGTTTCCGCTTTCCAGTTTTCCGAACAGTAGGAGGGAATTTCCTCCAAGGCCTTATCAGCTTGAACCACAACCCCTGCACTAGTTTCTGGTTCACTGACAAATTACACTCCCTTAATCCCCATCCAGGAAAGTTTTAATGAAAGCATATTTAGAAATTATGCCATACATGACAATTTCTACATGTAGCCAACGTGTGAAGCCCCACCCTTCCTAAATGGCAGATTAGACTTTTCACTGCAGGTGGAGAGAGAACTCTCCTTCCAACTTCTGAACAACTACCTTTTCCTTCACTCTGGCTGATGTGGCTTGTTTCCTCTGCTTACCAGTTTATTTACATACACAAATTAAAAACAAAACTGGTTATAAAAATTGTTCGTTATTCTCAGAGCATCTTCAAAAAGGGCAGAAGGATGATTAATGGCAAAGACCAAAACAGAATAAGCTAAACTCCTAATAAGCTAAATGCACTAGTGTGAATGACAGTAGTCATTTTACTAGCAAATCCTTGATTCTTGGCAGGAAAGACAGGTGTCATGACTGCTTAGCAGGAGGCTGGGCCTACAGCTGGTTGCACAGGTGACTGTGTGGCTTCTCAGCCCAGCACTGCCCTGGCCCTGCGACACAGAGCTGCCACACAGGGTCTGCCTCATGAGGACCGTGGGTGTGCTGGGACCACGCTCAACCTCCTCAGAGGAGTTTGGGTTTATTTAAAGGAGAAATTTAAGAAATTAATGATAAAGAAATTAATGTGGTGAAGCTAGTAGTGAGGAGAAGGGGTGATAGAGGTGAGTCAGGGCCCTGGGGAAACAAGTTGACTCAATCAGCCTCAGAAAGCACAGGCTGGCAAGTAGGTTTGGTGCAGTAGCTCCTGCAAGGAGAGGCTACATACCCTTATCCCCCTTGTCCTTACAGCAACAGCTACAACATCTCTATTTTCAAAACCAGGAGGGAATAAACGAAAAAGCACATCCAAAACCATCGGTGACCTTACGTCCCATATACTTTTCCATCACATAATAGCATGCACCTGGCACATAACTTCGCTGTGCACCATGGCCATACACTGGATTCTAATAAGATCAAGCAATGAAAAGATCTGTCCATTTTGAGGAAGAAACTCTATCCTAAAATTCTCCTTGTTCTTCTTCTGGAAAAAGGGGTTATGGCTGTGGACTCCTTAAGGCACACTGTTCCTCAAGTTCCCTTCTTGTCACTCATAAAATGACCATGTTGCTGCCTATCTTAGATTTGTCCCTCTCAGCTAGACTAAAGAATAAATGTTCCATTATTTGACCCCCAAAACTATTTTGAAACATGAATCCTTTCGTATTTTATAATGGTTCCTTGGGATAACTGGTTGCAATGATTTTAAGTCTAATAATGTCCATTTTCAGGACTTATATGTCTACCAAATATATCTCAAGAGTCCACCACTACATAATTATTGTGTGACGTGTTTTGCCAGGATTTGAAAAATGACAGACATAGCATATGTGCCTATTCATATAAGGCATATTTTCATTATTTATCCAGCTATGTTTAAAATCTGGAAAAAAAAAAAAAAGTCTTTGCAGGCTCCTCATTTCACTGTTTTTGATACCAGTTCCTACTGCATCTTCATTTCCCTCCACCAGATATTTCTCCATTCTTTTAAGACTTTCAAAATTTTCTTTTTCATAATTTGCATAGCAATTATGCCTAAGTACCATCTCCATCTCATTGATGTAAAGGAAAGCTGAGTAAGTTTATTTTAAAATGTAGGAAGAATGGGATCCTCTCCTGTTCTAGTAAGCTTGTGGAATTGATACTGTGGACTTCAATTCTCAAAAACATTTTGTATTGTACTTGATTAGGTTGTAATGAAACTTGAAGTTTTCCTAGGCACTGGTATGACATATTCTGCCACAAGTGAAAATAGCTGTGTCAGGGTCATGCTGAGGTGAATACTCACTGGTTATGTAGATACCTTCCACAACTCAAACTTTGCTCAATTTCTTACCAAAAAAGCTCAAACACATTTTTCTAGTTTTATTGTATGTCATGCTTCATCCATGTTTAGCTCATTGCATGAAAAGTGTTAAAGTGGCAGGGGATTTGTTACTGGTTTAAGGAAACATATCAAGAATAAATAGACTTAGACGCAGTAAAAAACACCAAAAAAATTGGTGCTGTCATAATTTCCAGTTATTGGATACACAACAACCTCAATAAATACTAGTTTCTGCACATAACATAGCAGCTAAATTGCCAACAAAAACATCAATATATTTCTCAATAGTAAAAATAAATATTAAAATGCTACTTTAGAAAATGCCTATCTCCTCAAAGGAAAAATCTTACCTCATTTTTTTGACACATTTTGCCATCTTTCCAAGCAGAAGTCACATGAAGTGTTTCATGATCAGGAAAATATTAATTCATACTGCCAGGTAAAAGCTGTTCAGGAGTCTGTGACCTTTCATAGAATATCCTGTTCATCAGTACAAGAAGATGTAGCCAGTTTTCTTATGTGAAATAAGCTTAATTTTTAAAAAAAGACATAAGAAATGGCTTGCTGGAAAAAAAAAAGTCATAAAATTCTTAACAGAGATTGAAATCCTGTTATGAAACATAGCAAGGGTAACAAAATTCTCTTCACAAGTAAGTAAATTTTAAAATGACAATGTGTCTGACAATACTTAATTTCTAACAGAAACAGGACCTACATATTCTGCTGCAGTTCTTCCTTTGCATGTAGCACAGTAAGGTGGGACAACCACACTGGACCTTTTTCTGGTATGTGACAGATAATAAATCCCTACTTGTTTCAACGTTTATCTTAACTAAGAATAGGAAAAACAGCTAGGCTGAAGCTCACATCAGTCTTTTAATTCAGCTAAATTGTGAGAGAATCTTAATCATCTTAAGCAGTGAAATTCAACAGGGAATTAAGCTACAATTTAAGATTATGTTTATGTGTCAGACCTGAACTGGGCAGAATAGAAGGTGCTGAAGCTGATCTCTTCAAAAGCCTAGTGGTTTGGATTGAAACATGTATCACCAAATAAACTGGAAAAGGAAGTGGGTCTCATCTATAGTTTCAAGTTAAGGCAGCTTGAAGGCTCAAGAAATGCATGTATGAACATCTACAAATTTGCATTTATGGAAAGTTGATTAAATTAACTGACCACATGAAAAAAGAGGAAAGATAGACGGTGCTGAATAATGTAGCGGAAGAGGGTGAAATAGAAGAAATGAATTATATACCATCTTATAAGATTATGAAATTTTAAAAAAACAAATAAACAAAACAACACCACCAACAAAAGAAACCAACAAAAAGTGATCTGAATTTAAGAACTGTATAAATGCAACAGGAAGATCAAAACTTCTAACAATAAAAGCAAGCAAATTCTACAAAGACTTACTAGAGGCCATATTTTACCCACCTTTATTTATGCTGGCTAGCATCTAAATTTACTGTGGATAAAAAGGGCAGAACAAGTTAAGAATCTCACTGAGTCATTATTAAGAAAATCAGAGTCAGATAAGAAAATAAACTGGCAATTTTTTTTTTTGTAGCATATGCCAACTTTTCAAATCTGATTTCCAACTGTTAAGGAACTGAAAACAACAGATTTTTGAGGGCTTTTCATATACAACATTTCACATTCACTGAAAAATAGCAACTAGAGCTTACAATTAAAAAATTCAAAAGACAGATTTGTTTGAAATATTACAAATTAAAAAATTCACAGGGAGAGCAGACAAGCACCTTCAAAAACTCAGAATATGGTGGAACGTAGAATTACTAAGAGCCTGAAATGAATTATCTCACTCTTTTCCTTATCTCTGAAGTCTCCAAGATAGACAACCTAAACCTAACAACCCACCATTTTTATTAGGATGTTAACCAGACGAACTTTCTTCAGAGTAGAAAATTAAAAATTACTAGGTAAAAAGAAATAGAAATAAAAAGGGACTCTGTACCAATCTAAGTTCTTTTAAGCATATACTTTCAGTCAGGCTTACTTAAAGTCAACTCAGTGGTTTATTAATTTGCAGAAAACTGTTGTATCCCCTCTGGTTCTTGAGTGTTGTTCTCCATCCTTTTGGAAACATGATGCTCCATATTCCATCCTGTCTAAGGCTCCAGTGTCTCCTCACTTGATGGTCCCACCTTGTAGGCTAGGAGCAGTTTCCTCCTTTCAACACACTTGACAGCTTCTAAGAGCAGAAATCAGCCCACCCCCAAGCCCCAAGATGTCTGCATTTCCTCTTCTCTTAATGGGTCATAATATTCAAACTTCAGACCGGTAAACAAAATGAACTTTCCATGACATAAAATCAGATTGTATGGCTTGCATGGACTCTTCTTTGTCTGTGTGTCTGTCAGATATTTCACAAAGCATGTATCTCCAAGAGAGATAGCATGTTACACATCCTTGAAGATTACTAATGCTGTGGGATGATGGTCTTTGCTACAGAGTCAGTGTAACATTCCTCTATGAATATTCCTGCTAAGATACATACAGCTCTATCAGCTTCAGAGGGTACATCTGCTTCACCCTTCTAAAATTCTTCAGGGCTGATAAATTTTCTCAGAATGATGTATTTTGGATTTTGTGAGAAAAATTCTGTAAAGTCAATGACAGTCTATTTAGTACACACATTGAATCAGTTTGCAATTAAAGAGTTATTAATTGATACTGTACATTTGCATAATGTTTTTCATCTGAAAACCAAGTGTCTGTACAAAAATATATTGCTCTTTCTACCTCATGGGCAGGGAAGTGATTATGTAGATGCTAAATGTGAAAAGCAAGCAGGGAACAGAGCCTGTGTGAAACTAAGTCATACAGGTTTCTCACTCTGGCCTGGGAAAGCATAGAAAGAATCCAAACACTCCTCGGTAAAGGACAACAATCTTTGCAGGTGTTGTTTAGTCAAGGGGTGGTGTTCCACTTAACCAATGACGGTGATGTGTTGCTTTAATGACCAATGAGAGTTTTACCTCTCGGACCTTCTCGAACGTATCCATGAAAGAAGAACAAGAATAATAAACTTTGCTCTCTTGGACAATGAAGCTAAGGGAGTCAGTGTCGTGCTCCTTGCCGTTCCTAATATGGTGCAACATGATTACAGTGCAATCTTGGTCCAATGAACCACAAGAAACACAATGGACCACAAAGAACCACAGTAAAACAACAACCCTTACTGAATCCAGTAAGGATATTGTCTCAGAATCACAGAACAAGCTGAGCTGGAAGGGACCCACAAGGAGCATCGAGTTAAACTCCTCACTCTGCACAAAACCTCTCCCAAGAATGACACCATGTTCCTGAGAGCATTGTCCAAATGCTTTTTGAGCTCTGTCAGGCTGATACTGTGACCACTTCTCGGGCACCCTGTTCCAGTGCCCAACCACTCTCTGGGTGAAGAACCTTTTCCTGATATCCAGCCTAAACCTTGCTGACACTACTGAAGGGCATTCCCATGGCTCCTGTCACTGGTCACCAAGAAGAAGAGATCAGTGCCTGCCCCTCCTCTTCCTCTCACAAGGAAGTTGCAAACTGCAATGAGGTCTCCCCTCAGTCTTTTCTACTCCAGGCTGAACTGACCAAGTGACTTCAGCTACTCCTCCTATGGCTTCCTCTCAAGGCCCTTCACCATCTTCATTGTCCTCCTCTGGACACTCTCATAGTTTAATATCTTTCTTATATTTCTGTGACCAAAACTGCACACAACAGTCGAGGTAAGGCTGCACCAAACAATATCTCCAAAAAGCCATGCTATTGCTCCAAGACTTGGCATCCCCAGACTTACTTTCCAGAAACTGAAACCCGCTGCCTTTCACCAACAGTTATCAGCTGGATTACGTATGACCCAATTACTGTTACTTACAGCTGGGATTTTATTTTAGAAATACATTTCAGAGAATTTTAATTTCTAATACTGTTTTCAAGTAATTATATTTTAAAAAATTTAATTTTAGTGTTAAGAAAAATTATATTTACTAAAATATATTTATTAAAATATAATCTTTTAAAAAAGCTGGATCTCACCATGTTTCAGGTCCAGTTAGTTAACAACGTAGTCTCAGACAATTTTAAATCAGACTTATTTATTTGTTAATCTCGAGTGAATTCTGAAGAAGGATTAGCTACACTGAAGTTTGAAATGTTAATACCTAGTTGCTTTTCATATGTAGCAGAAAAGCTAGACAGATTTTTCATTAAAGCTAGACATATAAATTTTGAGATCCATAATATATAGCTCTTAACTATCTCAATTCATTTTCTTGGAGACAAAACATAAGCATATTTAATTCAAAGAATGATAAAATATAAACATAAAACATTATAGGCTTTTAATGAATGTAGCATTTATTCTTCATATGAAATAGAAGCAAACACAAATTTAATTTTTTAAATACTTAGTAAATACTGCAATGTTTTTTTATTATAGGGGATTTTAAAACCTTTGCAAAGTTACATTTACTTTTGGTAGAATGAAACAAGGGCGGATTTTGGTCAGTGACTAAGAATACCATGACAACTAAGCCTAATTCCTATGTATCTGAATTGAAAATGTCTTTATCCCTAAAATACTGAACTTACTAAGCAATTACACATGTGCTACTGCACAGCACAGAAGCCAGCTGTATTGGTGTCAGACTTTCACTTTTCAGCCTTATGGATGCTGCATCCTCAGTAACACTCAGAACCTGTTCGTGGGTGTAAAGGAATCGTTTGAATTGCTGGGAGGTTCTTGCCAGTTCAGTCACTGAATTGTATTTTTATAGCTGGAGGAAGAGTGATTATTTCTTCTGGCAAACAAAGTCACTCTATATTTATTTGGTTCCTTTTTTCTTTAAAAGAGGACTATAATTGTTGTTGACTAAAAAATTAATGATCTCTCTTTTTCTTCTTTCTTTGCTGTCATTCTTTAACATCTGAATAAGCTGAGATCTATAACTAATTCAGTCTTCTCTCAATTTAGTGAGTTCTTATAAAGTCTAACATTGAAAAATTTGCCTCCTTATTCTCTGTGC
The DNA here is from genome assembly GCF_049639895.1 of Pseudopodoces humilis. NCBI lineage: Eukaryota > Metazoa > Chordata > Aves > Passeriformes > Paridae > Pseudopodoces > Pseudopodoces humilis. Next base: position 35,712,261 of record NC_142201.1, on the reverse strand, counting down.
TTCACTTATGAACAGCTATGGTATATTTTGATTTCGCTTCCCAAAAAGTAGCTGCTGAAAGATATAGCACATGAATCATTACATTACAAGTAATCACATTGTCCCTGTTAGATATGTGTGCACATTCCTGTGGTGATCCATTTGTCTGTATTGCCAGATGTAACATCATTTACCATTTCTGACTGATAGCTGGAATAAAACAAACACAATTAGAGACAGGGGACTGGGTATTGTTTGAGTAGCATTTGGCTTGGTATCACTTCACAACTCAGTTTTCATATGCTGTTATCTCAGGATATAGAGGAGCTTGATCATGTGAGCTCACATTGATGTCTTCATAGGATTGAAAGCTACACCTCATATGGCAGCAACCTGAATGAAGAGAAACTGGCAATTTAAAGAGGATATTCTAACATCTTTGATGCCTACCAAGTACTTCTTTGAGTCACATGGCATAGTCCTTTACCTCACAACCGTACTTGAATTTCTTACTTGGCATCCCGAGGCTGGCAGCCCAAACTGTCATACCATTTTATATAAGAGAAATAAATATGTCAATATCTTCTGTAATTGACTTCGGATGCATCTCTTGTCCCATTTTTAACCTTTTTTTTAACTTGTTTTTCCTAGTTAACTTTGACTACATTATGGATTTTTTTTAGTGCCTGTTATCTTACAGGAAAAACAATCACGTTGCTACAGCTTAAGTCTTCTAATTAAATAAAGGCTAGTGCTTCATCCTCATTTATAATACCACATGACAACTTCAGCTGAAGAAATACAAAAAAAAAACCAAAACAGTCCCCTGTGTCAGTTAGAAAAATAAGTATCTGTTTTCTTTGAAGGAAATACAGTATTATTGTTCCATGGTCCCAATCTTGAAAAATACTTTAAAATAACAATAAACATAAAATAGTCTTAATTAAGGAATTGGGATTAATTATGTGTTTAAAGTCACATGCATACATATGTACATTTTGGAGTGGGAGGAAAATACGATGTTTAAAGAGCTGTTTCTGAAACAATAATTTCTACTGATTCTGATGCAAAATCAGTCTTCTTAAGTGGTTTTGAATTGACATATTTTTTCTGCTGAAATGTAATGTCAGAGAATATAAAAATATAAAAACAAATGTGCAGTAAGAAACAAAGAAGCCAGTATCTGCTGCAATGCAACAAGTTTACTGTGAAAACAATCAAGTTATATTTTTTATTTTGCAAGGGTTACAAGTTGTTAATGTCATTCATAACTTCATGCTGGTAGCTTTTGTGAAACAAAGATGCTTAATACAAAAGACCCCTGAGGCTTTCAAGATGCTGCTTCTAAAATTATGGCAATCTTGTCTATATTTTGATATTGGTTCACTAGAAAAGTCCCTTATGGATGATGGCTTTGGCAGAACAATGACACAATAATTTGTAATAAGCTACATATTTGCTATAAGACAAAGTAATGCCTGCATAACAGGTAATGAGATTAAGCAAGAACACAGATTTCCTTAAAATAAAAATCAAAATGTCACCCTGAAGTGTCAGTGGGAATTCAGGGAGTGCAGATTTACAGTGGATTCCATGTCAAAACCAGCTTTTAAATGCAAATAGCTTAGGGATTAATAAGGTCTGGGACAACAAGTTGTGACTATATCCATGTAGTTTATATACTGCCAGAGTTTTAAGCTGACAGTAATGTCTTTGGGCTAGGGTGGGGGTCTCTCAGTAGATGCAACTAAATCATACTTGTAAAATGACTTTATAAATCACACAACCAGCACAACCAAGATGAAGCTTTCATTTATGCTTCAGGGTTTTTTGACATTCTGAAGGTGGAGAGAAAATAAAACCAACCAATATAACAATGTAGTGTTCTGACATTTATACCAAAAGCTCTTAGATTTGCATCTTCTTACATTGTAGCACTGGAAGACTAAAGCATACATAAATAATTAAAAACATACAGTGTCACCAAAAGAGCATATCAAGTGACAGTCATATGTATAGACAACTGATAAAGCTCCTGCTGTTGCTCACTTCCTCACAAATGGACTCAAAGGAGACAAAGTATCATTTTATGTGAGGGAATAATGGTTTTACTATGACAGTACTTAAAACCATCATCTGAATTTAAAAAAAAAAATAAATACTTCATACATGCTCCCCGCTTTTCTATTGATTAAATTTGTTTCATAGTTTAATAATGACTTATCAGGATCATCCTAACTTTAATTCCAGGTGCATTATCTCTTTTCTGCTAAAAATGTTTTTTATAAGAAAATTAATTTTTAACCTTGTAATGTCAGCTTATTTGTACAAACTAAAAATGAACATTGAGTCTCATTTCTTTCTGTGTTTGTGATTCTTATGCTTTACTTTTTTGTGAGTATTTAGGTAAAATTCCTCTAGACATCAAAAACTGTGCCAGTGAATAGTAGCACACATTTAAAATACCAACATGCTTGATGAAGTATATTTTTGACAGTAAATATCCAAGTAACTATAATATAATATTTTTAATAATAACACTTTTCAATGCATAGTGAGTAATATAAAAGTAAATTAAAAAGTAATTCACCTCTCATTTTATAATTTTAAAAGTCATTCCCAGTCCTTCAGCATTCCCTAATTGCTCTTTACACACTATGCCAGCACAGACACTTCTAGTCATAAATGCCATAAGTGAAAACAAACTCCAAATAGATGTGCTTTAGATTTGGTGTTCCTTGTTTATGAATGCAATTCTAATAGATAGATACTCATTTTGTACATAAAAATTGATTCATGCATGTTAAAAAAAATCACATAATTAATAATTTCTACTTAAATGTTTGTATGTCAGAAAGCAGAGTATTCAAAAAACTTCATGAGAAATTTCACTGATGATTTGCATAAACAGGAAACAGCATGGAATTACTGTTTCCTCATATCAAAAAAAAGATTTCAGGAATAGGACCTTCAAAGGTAAATAAGGTGATCATGTGTTTTTTCACTGCAGAAAATGACTAATTTTTTTCCATTTAAAAAATCTCAACCTGAACTGTAAAAGAATTTGAGAAAGAACTCAATTTGTAAAAGAAAGTCAATGAACAACAAGAACATTTTGGAAAACAAAGCAGGCTGGAAATGTTCCCTTTAAAGTATTAAAAACAGGTGTGGATACACAAGTATAAAGATGTTACCACATTATTCTCTAGGATGAGAAATTTGAAAAAAATCCAGCTAAGTAGAAGGAGGTAATATTATAGTCAGTCTTTAAAAAATATAATAGAGGTATCTCTTTCCCCATTATGGTCTATAAAACTCCAACTGTTGTATCAGCTTACTCCTCAGATAGAACAGACAGGATGATTACAAAATTCACACTAGATCAAGACTTTCCATAAGGAATTCAGCCAAATACAATGCCAACACTATATCGTAAATACAAACAAACTAGCAATTATTTAAATGAGTGAGATATGTGGTTAGGTGATGGAAGACAGACTGCATAAATATTCTCTCAGAAGCACGTTTTTATGAGGTTCAGCTTCATAACCAACCAGGAAAGATGGAAAGATTACACTGAGCAAGATCTAAGTGCTCTTAATATGAGTGACCATCAAGGTCTTGGCTTGGAGAGGAGCTGAAGTGTGAGAGCAGCCACAGATGTCTGCAATTGATATAGCCATGGAACATGAGAAATAGAAATATGAGGTAATATGTAATGTGCTTTTAGATGTCCCAAGGTGTTTGTATAAGGAATGGCACATACTCTAGGCACATTTCAGGCTATTACAGGTAGCTAGTGCAAGCTTAGTATATGGACTTGTTTCAAAATATGAAGATCACAATAAATCTGATTTCCTGTGTTCTTTGTCTTGAAATGTTTAATATGATTAAAGCACCACCTAAGAGTTTCTGTTAGTTGGGGAACCTGTCACATGTCTTTCCTGTGTGAATATTGTACAAAAGATAAACTAGCCCAATAACTTTACTCCATCTTTCTATTCCATGTTTTCAAAGGTCTAACTGTGCTCAGTCCTTGAGACATCTACAGTGGAATCTCATGATAAACCAAGTTAGACAGTTCAAATTAACTGAATAACAAAGTATGCTGAACATAGGTATTATTTTAAATAATGTTTGATATTCATGGAAATGTTGCTTTAAGAACAGAAAACATGTGTGCTGAGCCGTCAGCTCCTTCTGACTTGCCATATAATTGTTTAGCTTGATGATTCTACCACACTATGGTAAATAGCTTTAAAATACTTTAAAATTTAAAATAGATCATATATATATAATTTTGGAAGTATACTTGCTTCATAAATATGGCATCAAATGGAAATTATTCTTTTTTTCCTGATTTGACTATCTCATCTCTTTCTTAAATTCTGCAAGTCAGATTCTAATCAGCTCTTGGGATCAATTCTAGTGTTATGTAAGTCAGTAGGATCCTAAAAATGTTTTGCATAATTAGCACCAGTTGCACTGTAAAGCCAGATCATGAGACCTTTTTCTTCCCTCATAACATAAAATGGATTGCAATCCAGATTACTTTAGCAGGAATAAAAGCAGTTAGTAACACACTCATTATTTGTGAACAGCTTGACTTTCTGAGTGTGGGAAAAATATACTGAGCAAGGTCTTTTGGCAGTTTGAGGGGTGTTGATTTACTTCTTTAATTTTTTGACTGTTTAAATTTGACTGTTTAAATCACTATCATTTGCAGTTATAACTCAGGTGATCCTACAGAGCACCTGGAGCTTTTAAAACACTCTTTAATAAACAAAGCTATGTATATCGTCTACTTGAAACAGTTAACAAAAATTCCTATGTTCCAACATTTTACAAACTGCAATTACTACATTTACAGAGAAAATATTTGTTCACATGCTACTGCCACCCAAGGGAAGACATTTCCAGAAGAACTTTCAAATGAACCTTAGATATGGACAAATAGCATCAATTTCCAATGGACACTGAGTGTTCATTAGTCTCTACTGCTAAAGTATCCAAAGCTGTTACACCTCCCCTGTGACCTCAATTTAGAAGCCAATGCAAGAATGTCTTTATACTTTTTACAGGGAAACACACACTCTGGAAGGAAATTGAAGAAAAGTGAGATTATTGGCGAGTGTTATTGACTAATGCTGAGAGTGCTGAACGACACGCCCAAGAAATTATGTCTGATTTTGCACAGACCTCTGTCATTTGCTTTTCTTGGTATAGACCAACAGCAGATAAATTGCTTCCTTTTCTAGGTTTAGAAAAGGAGGAGTTGATTTTTAAAAGTCTCTACCATCAATCAGTACTTCAATGTATATATTGGATCTCCCTCAGGATTGTATCAGAGAGACTTTATCCAACTTCTAGGTAATCTAGCTGTTCAAAAATAAATGCTTGCACACAATTACTTATTGTGCTTTCCATGTGTGCATTCTTCTTTCAGTTTCCTCAGTATCCCTGAAAAAATGTTCATCTATACATTTGTGGGGAAGAAAGCTCAGATTCTATTATAACAGCATTAAAGGAGAATCAAAAATCAACACAGACTCAAAAATTTCTGTACCACAAAGGTACAGATATGCCCAATTAAAATATGTATCTTCATCATGGAAAGAAGTTTAGCTCCCAACCATTCTCTATGTGTGGCAGTTTATTTCCAATATCTTTCATGCAATTATCTCTTTTTTCTCTTTTTTCTCTGTTTTATTTGGAGAAGGTCTTGCTTCAGTAGCATGAGGTTTCCAAAATATTACCCTATGCATCCCTTTTATCCAATAATTGTGCTCTAAATCTTACAAAGCTTCTCTTTTCTCAGTCAACAGCAATGCATTCCAGAACCTAAGCACCAATCAAGAGAATATACAGATATTTTCTTTATTTTTATCAGTTTTGACTTTTCCTGATTTTGCTCAGTTGAAATGTTCATGTGAAAAATGCTCCTTCTTAAAGTGGGATATCATCCAATATTTAGGTTTTGTAGTATAAATCTCTTCTTACATGATGAACTGGAAAGCTCAATTTTAAATTTATGCTTTATCTCTCTGAATCTTTTCTCTCATTTCCATATGGAAGATTTTTTTGTTAAAGCCACTAAGGGTACATCTAAATTGGCTCTGCAATTCAGTTTCAAGAATTCAAGTTTTTTTCTGTTGTTAAGGCCTAGACTTCCTCTTTCCTGTTGCCTGATTCTTTCAACCTATCTGGTTCCCTGTATGCATATGCTGAGCACTTCTGATCTTACTATCATAAATAATATAATTATTTTTATTTTTAAGGAATTATTCCAGCTCGGATTATGTACTCTCTCTGTACTAAAGAAAATTGTGTGCTGGGCTGAAATTTGCTTTGCAAGGATTCTCGATGAAACCATTTTCTGTATTAATACGGTAAGAGAGTGTGCAATATGGGGGATATTCCTTCATATTGGATGCTGGTATTTGCAGCCCATCCACACCTAGATGGAAGAACTCAAAATTTCACACAGTTCCAAGTCATATCTGGATATCATGCTATTAGTTTCTTGACCTATATTTGGCAAAAAGATACATTTCATTTAAATAAATCCTAAGTATGTGTTTAAGTACAAAGCCAGGCAAATACCACAATATTATGAATTATGTGCTGAATAGATCGTGGAGCTTTAACTCTTTGATCATCTTTTTCCACGAAATTGTGCCAGTCCAAACTTCAGACTGCATTCCTGTATTATTTTTCTTTTCAGAAACACTGTATCACTACATTTCCACATATTTTTTCACACCTTCAACCAGAAGCCTGAGCTTAATTTATATGCCATAATCAGAGGTTGGTACTACATGGTCAACAGTTTAATATGATGAAGATTCTGTCTATTAGGATTTTCAAAATTGCCATTTGTTTAAACTTGGCATTAAAATGCCTGTATGTCATGTCATTTCCCCAAAAAACCTTCACAATTCCAGTCAAGCCAGTTTATGCATCTTCACAATTCTTAACAAGTTCCTACAGTTCACTGTAGGATGTAAATAATAAGTTGTGTTGATTTACATCTCTAAAGAAGTGTCTCCTGTAATGGTCCAATCCACATTGTGAAATTGTTTGGTTTTAGAGGGTCAAAGGAAGGACTAATGAGAATAATTAGGACCTTGCCTTTGCTTTTTCTCTAGTTTTTCCTTTTTCTTTTTCCCTCCTCCTTCCCTTTCCCCTTCTCTTTCTATACCAGAATGAAAATAAGAAACCAACTAACCAACCAGCCAGACAAAACCTTACTCTAAAGGTTTCCATTAGGCAAATGATTCTATTAAATCTCACAACGTTTAGATGCATATCTTGATGCCAGATTATCTTATAAGAAAGAACTTTTCTCCCTGCTTCTTGAATTCATTTCCCCTTTTTCTCTTCCCCAGCTCAGGTCTGTAGCCTTCTTAGAAGTAACTAATACCTGAAGCTTTTTGTTGGGTTTTTTTGGCTTATTCTCCACCCTGTTAAGCTGTAGGTTAAGGGGGAAGATAACAGTGAGTTAAATTTCCACTTTAAAAAAGAAAACAAGTTATGGCAAATACAACTAATTAGAATTTACTTAAGGTAATACAATAAAATATTTGAAGCTGGGAATATAACTTCATATGCCTTCAAGCTAATACATTTCCAACCATAATGAATATGCAATTTTCTTTTTTTAAAAGCTGCTTTTATCTATTAATCCTATCTAATTTTTATAATATGAATATGTGCCCTCATTTTGTATATTGCATTATCTATAATGGTATATTTTAATATACTATGCATTTTTAGGGACACCACAGGAAAATATTAGGTATTATTGACACTTTGTTCCTGTGGAAAAGAAAAAGGAAGAGTTGTAAAAATATAAATGCTAAAGCAATAATGAGTGTATTTTGCACTAACAAAATAACGTTAAAAACTATTGAGTTAGACGTACAGGCCTTTAAATGGGGTTAAATCAAACAGGTGGAAAAAAATACATAGTGTGAGAGAATGCATTTTGTTTCTATACATAAATTGGTCTAGTTATGTTCATAGTTGGCACATGTCATTTTTTCATTGAAATAGAAATGTATTTTTTGCCTCTATTATAACATTATTTTTTATATATTACACCACAAGAAATATGCCACATGAGGAAATTAAAGTTTTGTTTCAAAATAACATCACTAACAAAAATCAAAGTCATTACATTTATACAGAAGTTTCTAATACTCGTGAACATGGAGACTGATCCAAGGGACAAACTTCAGATGAAGCTTTGTTTTAGTTGGATAAGGAGGACTGGGATTTATATCCAAGGGAACATGTCATATTAGGGAATTTGTCTTTGGATTCTGCCTAAAATTAAATTGAATTTTTTTTCCAGTATAATTGTCATGGACAATAATGTGTTATTATTAAATAGCCCCATAATATACTGTGGCTCCTGATTGTTATATATCTGAATTTTAAAACTGCCACAGAATATGAAAATTGGAGTTCATTATTCAGCTGTTTAGACAGTGGGGCGTGTGTAATTATGGTTCCAAATCATGCATTTTCCTACCTAAATCAAACAATCTTACAGATAAGCAACTTTGCTTCTCTGGACAACAGTATGAGGATTGTATGTGGAAAAGTGAAAACATTTTCTAGAAAAACTACATCCAGTTTTAGTGCTCAAGCCAACACTTCTGTTTCTTGTGTTGCTAAGTTCACAGTGAAGCCACCACTCAAGTAAATTTCTCAAGGTGTGAAGTTTTGGCTTTGGAAGTAGCTTCAGAATGCTAATACATGATATTCTGTTCAAACAAACAAACAAACAAAAACAAAACAAAACAAAACCTAACAAAAAAATCCCATAGACATAATTTAAAAGCCCCACAGATCACAAGAAACAAGCTGCAGTCAGTTTTGTTGAAATCCTGCTGCTTATTAGCAGGAATAAGAATAGAAGTCAAACTGGGGGGGAAATCTACAAATTGCAGACTCTCCGAACCACTGAATTATTGCTATGCTATTTCTCACCTTTCTTTTTTTATTTCAGATAATTTATGTAAACATTCTATCAATGTCCATTACAAATATGGAGTAAGAATAATGTTCCATAGTAGATTTCATAATTTTAAAAGGTAAAAAATTCAGTTATGCAATAATTTTGTGGATTTCCACAAAAGAAAAGGAATTACTCTTCCTGATGTGAAACCCTGCTATTTAATCGCCACTTATAAGAATATTTTCTGTTTTCTTAAAGTCTCATTATGTTGCTGTTCTTTGAATTTACTAGCAGTTAAAATTTTCACTAACATCAATCCTAAATTCACATTTAACTGATATTCCTGTGATAACCAGTATTTTTTTCTTCATATTTCTGTCTGCATTTATATATGGAAACATGATTGTTCTTACATGCATTGAAGGCATTTCCCACTTGTGTCAAACTAGCCCCTTTTTTGACCTCCTCTTGTACGGTCTGATCTTCTCTTCCTTTAACGTTGTGGGATATGTTCTTATGCATGTTTTCTTCTGGATTCTGCTGTGTAGAGCAGAAGCCAGCAGCTTTACAGAGTGATATTAAAATTTCCTTATCAGTCACACAAATATGCTTTTTAATACAGTCCTTGTTCTGTTTTACGTGATATCACAAACATTATTCACAGATATCCTGTGATGAATTAATAAAAGAAGGTCTTGTTCTTACAGTTTTTCAATTTAGCTTAGTTTATACACAGCAGTCTTATAATTAATGTTTAAGTTCATGATCTATTTAGTATTATTACATTTCATTCCAGTTATAATTTTCAGTCTCTTAGCACCATCCTATGCATTACCTACATTGATATTCTATCATGTGGGCAGTACTTTATCACATGTCATCAGCACATTTTTATTACTTGTTCCAAGGTCATTAATGAAATTAAAATATTAAGTAAGATTGATCCCAAGAACAATCAATGAATGATTCTCTCTAACCTTTTCAGTACTATTTATTATCTTCTGTACACAGCCAGTTTCTTAGATTGTTTTTTTTTCTTTTTCCACCTATCTCATTATGAAGCACCAACAGGCTTCCTTTACAGAACTGCAGACACAGAACTCTTTTTGCCTAGAAACTTATAACCAGAAAAAAACTGTGTATATGTCACATTCTAGTCCAGAAAACAACCTCATATTTAGTTTCTGGGCTGTTCTCCTCTTGATCTGTATTGACTAAAGTATGCTCTTCAGTTCTTTCTCAAGTATCTGATTTCAGCATCTACCTTTTCCTCATGGTCAGGTTGTTTTTTTACACTCAGCACTCATGTCCTGCCCAGCAATTTTGTGACCTTCCTGGTAAGTACTGTTGTTGAGAAAATAGCACTGAAATCAGCCTCTCTTCACTTTTATGACTTTAAATCTGCACTTGAACTTCATAGTTGTTTCAGCCATATATTTAGTCTTTATCTGCCTGAGTTTTCTCAGTGGACATTCCATGCATTTAAGACTAGTATTTTTATCATTTATACCTTAACTTAAGATACTAAGTTACTACATAAGCTTAATTAAGATTCTATGCCTTTAGTATCCTGTTTGACTCATCATCAGTGTTTCATCATTACCCTTGATAATCTTTTCTTCCCAGTTCTCAACTTTGATCAAGCACACAGAATATCCCCCTCCCACTTCAAAACCTTGTACAAATCCTTCTGCATTCTCTTCTCTGTTTTTTTGATTCATAAACCTTTTATCTTCTGTTTCTTTGTTGAACTAAGTAGTTACCTGCTCAAAACATTTATCAATGGCCAGATGCCTTTTTTCCAAGTGGCTTCTGAGGACACAAAAAAATGTCTGCCTTTCTCACATAACTTTGCCAATACTAATTATTTCAACTTACTTCCATTTTAAAAAAAAAAAAGTCTGCCAACAAAGAGTGTTAAGTGGAACATCCCTGTATTCTAATACTTATTTATTTAATTTTTTATTATTATTATTTATTTATGACAGCCAGGAAACCGACCTAAACTGAATGATTAGAAGAAAAATGACAGAGGTTTTTTGACACCAAATCTCTATATCTCTATATCTCTTTTGTGAATGCACATCTAGAAGCAGAAAAAAGTCTTTCTTCCACTGCCAGATATAACAAGCTCTCCTATCTTGGGAGTCACCATCCTATGTTCAAGGTTATTTTCTGTCCATATCTCCTCCTATGTAATAGCAGGAAGAGAGACCTCTGAAGGGTCTCTTTCAAGATCCTGTTGACCTGCTCTTAATCTCAGATGGCACATTTCCTACCCCTTAGCTTCAGTTTTCATGATCTGTCACCCTACTGAGGTGAATCTATCAGTCCAGCATGTCATACAAAAGTAAAGGCTACACTAGGTGTTTTTCCTTTAGAATTTAACTTTCATTACGTGAGTGCATTGTCTTGTTAATAGATGAGTCATTTTCCACTCCACAATTCTGTGCATCACACTTCCTCTTATTTCCTTATTTTTAGCTTTTCCATCCTTAACCATTTGCATTTCTAAAGGACTGCTGCTATGTGTCTATGTGTCTAGATGTGTCTAGATGTGTCCATAGTCTATGTGTATGGATCTGCTCTGGTACCTGATCCAGGTATTCAGCATGGAATTATACAGTGTTATGCTATACTATGCCTACTTTTCCCTAGAATTGCACTCTCATAAAACATGATCTTAAATCTTATCTTAGCAAATTTGTCTAAGTCATTGGCCCCTATCCATTTAGGAACACTAAACCATTCTTCTTGCTGTCTCATTTCATATATTACACTTCAGACAATGTCAATAACAATCTTCTATGAAAACAGGGAACAGATAAGACACAAAAATGGGAGCTAATCAGTTCTGTTCTTGAATCAATGACTAGTTCTGAGGATGAATCATCTGACTTCTCTGAACATTTATTCATCATCAGTAAGTTGGGAAAAGTACTTCTCTTTCAGGAAAATTATACTCTGAAATATATCGTGTGTCCAAATTTTCTAAAACTACCACATCTGCACTCACAAAAAAAGTCCAAGAAAAACCAAAAACAAGAGGACAAACTCGGGAAGCAGTGATTAATTTCCTTACATTTATACCAAGGAAATTGCAAACAGCCTCCCTGACCACCCCTTCAAGTTTTATTGGGAAAAAAAAAGGAAAGCAACACAGAAAAGTTTTATAGAGAAAAAAATAGCACTGGGATATACAGTGCAATTTTTATCATCCAAAATGTTGAAGAGAAGATCATAGAATCACAGAATCAACTAGATAGAAAAAGATCTCCGAGATCATTGACTCCAACCTGTGACTGAACACCACCATGTCAATGGACCATGGCACTGAATGCCACATCCAGTCATTTCTAAACACCTCCAGGGACTGTGACTCCACCACCTCCCTGGGCAGCCCATCCCAGCACTCAATTACCCTTTCTGTGAAGAACTTCTTCCTGGTGTCCTGCCTAAATGTCCCCTGGTGCAGTTTAAGACTCCGTCCATCCTACTGCTGGATGCCTGGGAGAAGAGACTGACCTTCACCTGGCTACATCCTCCATTCAGGTGTTTGTAGAGAGTGATAAGACCTTTCACAGCACAAACTGGAAGAAATATTAGAAAACTTTGAGTAGGCAGTAGCTGAAGTCAAAAGACCTTTGCTTCGTTACCAACTTTTTGGAGCCATTGATAACTATTGATAACTCAGGTAAGTTTTAGCTGTTGGTGGGCAGCTTGTACAGATTCAAGGCCTGTTCTGCCTCTCACCCAACCCCACCAGGGAGCAGGCTAGGGACGCACAAGGAGTTGGGAGGGGACACAATTTGGATGGCTGATCACAGGGACATTTCATACCAGATGGTACCATGCTCAACATATAAAACCTTTTGGGAAGCAGAAGGAATGAGAGAATGTTTAGAGTTATGGAAATTGTCTTCTCAAATTACCGTTACACATGATAGAGTCCATCTTTCCTGGGGATGGTTGAATACCTACCTGCATGTGAAAAGCAGTAAAGAAATTATTTACTTTGCTTGTGTGCACAGCTTTTGCTTTTGCTTTATCTATAAAATTGTCTTTATCTCAAGCCATGAGTTTTCTCAGTTTTAGTCTCCTGATTCTCTCTCACATCCCACCCAAGAGGAGGGAGGGAGGGAGGGAGGGACTCTGTGGGGCTCAGTTGCCAGCAGCTGGGGTTAAACCATGACATCTGCTTGCACATTTTCCTGTGTCAATGCACAGAATGCATAGTCAAGCCCTCTGAAATTTCTTCCCTTAAATTTCAAGTAAGTGCAAGGAAAAAACAACATTCCATTTTGGGAGCCCTTGATTTTTTCTTTAATACCAGCTAAAACTATCAAGATGTTAGCAGCATAAAATAGTGCTTTTTTTTTTTTTATTTAATTCAAAGACTAATAAAATAAATATAATGAAGATAACAATAAAAATGTAAATAATAATTAATGAAAAAAAGATATTTCAGTGTCAGGCAATCTTAATTGGATTTCAGAACAGATGGAACTTCATGTATTGGGAGAACCATTAAGTTCTGTTAATGAAATGCCCAAGCAGTATAAGATGGTGATATACAGGCAAGCAGAATTAAGAAAAGCTTTATCCTATAGGATTAGTTTCTTCCCTCCTCCACATATTTTTACTACCTGGCAATTTTTGAAGCTAAGTGCTAGATATGAAGCAGGAACAATCTGCATAATTTGTGTGAGAAAGCAGCATAACATAATTTTTATGAAACTATGAGAACCAGATGGAAAAATAACATACAAAACACACTCAAAACATGGAATAGAAATCACATTTTTTCATATAATGTCTCAGGCTTTGATATACCTTATGTTTTTATGGAACCATTTCTCCCAATGCAAGACTCTGGAAACCCACTAAATCATAATTTTCACTTCAGTCCATCATAGCTTGTAATCAGGGAGTAACAATTGGCCTAGATACCGTCTAACACTGCTGCCCAGTGTTAGACATTATCTAAATTTCTGTATACAATTATATGTTATTTAGAAATTTCAATTAAAAGAATGTAAATTAATTCCTCTTATCCAAACAATGAATCATCCCAAATTCCAAAAATTAAAGCTGAGCACCAGTGGAAAAATTTGAAAGTGAGGAAACCCTCTTGGTTATCTGTGCTCCTTGAAATCAAAGTGTCTAATAATTTCATTATGTCAATGTGTTGAGTCTATACATCACTGTGTACATAGTTGGGAATTAAAAGAAACTGCTACATACAAAGAATGGTATGTGTTGAAATTGAGACTTGCCATCCTGACCTGTCAGAATTCCTTGCAGGATGTTTCCTTACTGTTACGTGTAATATCCACATGTGCAACTAGTGACTAAGTTGACAAACAAGTATTTTTAATTCTCAAAACCTTTGCATTCCAATTTTATTAAGAATATCTTTGGAACACAAAATGATGACTCAGTTCCTTTGTAACTAAACTTCTATATATGACAACATAGATTTAACTGGGTATTCCCTTTGTGAAAACTGGCACTTTAAACCAAAACTCATGCAACTGTTTTCAGTTCCCCAGAAACAGAACACATAAAGCCAGATGTAGTAGAACACTAGTATAATTTGTAAGAGATATTGGTAATTTCTATATTCACCAAACTCCAATAATTTTAGCCTTAAATTAAGTATAAACAAAACAGAGGAAGACATAAATACTGGAAATATTAAGAGAGCAAATGTTTTACATGAGGAATAAAAATCAGTAATGATAAAATATTTCTTTTCTACAGCATTTCCTGAGTAGTAAAAACCTTCACATGCTTCAGAAAGAATAAAAGGAAAGGGTGATATACCTAATTCCAGAGAATCTATAATCTCTATATTTTTACCTTTTTGAAATATGCTAGAAAAGCTGTAGTCAAAATCTAAATAAAGACAGTCCTCCATCATGTTTGACCATATGCCCATTTGCTTCTTTTAGCTCTTAGAATCTTACATATATTACTTGGATTAGACCTGCAAAGGCAATGAAAAAAAAAATAATTTGGACACAGAAGATCAAAATTCAGGATATACATGATGGAATTTCCTGTTAAAATGGATTAAACTTTACTTTCTGCTACTTTCAAAGATTGAAAAGTAGTGCAACCGTAATATTAGTGTATTGCATTGTTTTCACATGTGCAATGTTATTCGTGTCCACAATGGTGTTTTTAGTCATAAAATATGCTTGGAAATGCCTTAGTTGAAGGGAACACTGATTTTGCCCTATAATACACTTCTGCAGGGAAAATTTTTTAAGGTTTTTCAAACAGTTGATAATTTTACTAAAGGGAGATTGAGGACAAAAGATGCTTTTGAGAAGAGATTACTTTGACAGCTAATTCATAGTGTAGGGAGGAGGTTGGTTTCTTTGTGAAGGAAAGATTTAAGAAGCTGTGATAGGATTTCTTAGAGGAAAAGTGTCTTTTTAAAACTTTCTGGAGAGAGAAGCGGTCTTTAAACCTGTAGATTATAAATGAGCTACAGTTCTTTGGTTATCCAAGGAAGTCAGTGACTAGTCATTATTCATCTTGGGTATGGTACTTGTATTACTTTCCACAAATTGCTTTTTATTCTTTAATTCTCATTTTCCCTTGCCTAATAGCAGAAGGATGAGTAACAACATGAGTTTCATGTGAAGCTTCTTATGCAAATCTTTAATTTTTGGAACTATTTTATGAAATGTTCATAAATCTAATTCCATAGAGTGTTATATAATGTCATTAAGTCACATACAGAAAACACCAGTCAAACAGAAGGAATAATAGTTCAACCATATAAAAGGTATCAACCAAACTAAAAGGAGGAATACGTAGAGAATATGAAAACAAACGTTTGTCTACAGCAAGACTAACTTTGTCTCATGTCCCAGGAAACCATTTATGTGCAATTTGGCAGCACCATGAGCCGATGCTGTAACTGCACAAGTGCCTCAAAATATTTCTTTAGCAGTTCACATGCTGTTTAAGAAAGTGGCACTCTGTGGAAACAGCCTGGAAATAGCATGAAATAGTTCCCTTTTCCTACCTTTCAAAATTAAATTATTCAGCTAAGCAAAGCAAAATCCCAAAAACCAGACTGTAGCCATAAAATAAAAACCATTGGTACTAAATCCAAAACTATTCATCTTTGAACACTACAATTGTGACAGATTCATTAGCTGCAGGGTAGCTGGGCAGAGAGAAGCATACATTTTATAGCATATTTTTTATATTTTAGCAGTATATTTACCTTTTTTTTCAATCATTAAGACTTTTTATTAGACGAATTTTATTTTTTCTCCCTTTGCAGCATCATGAAAGCCAACTGATATGATTTAGTCCTCCAAAATTTGATTTGAGCTGTTCAGGAAGTCTGATATATCCAAATTTAGATGGGATTACAGACTTCTGCCTCAGATGGATATTGTCTAACTATTCAGCTTTTTACTTTTGACTTTTCCTCCTCTATGTATTTTTTCAATTTTTATTATCTTTTACATAAATTGAAGAGAAAGAAAGAGATTTTTGACTGTATGAGTCAATGCTGTTTTGCAACTAGTCATTTAATGCTTAAATAAGTTCTGATAGTACTTTAGTAGATGTTTTTGATGACACTGGGACAAGTTTAATCCATATTTTCCTTTCTAAGGAATATTTAGTGTCCAAATACTGTGGGGTTGGGGTTTTTTGGGGTGTTTGTTGGTTTGGGTTTTTTGTGGGGTTTTTGTTTGTTTGTTTGTTTCTTTGTTGGGTGTTTTTTGGTTTTTTTTTTGGGGGGGGGGGTTGTTTGGTTTTTTGTAGGTTTTTTTGGTTTTTTGTTTGGTTTTCCAAGAAACTAGCCCTGTTTTCTGGCAGTGGTAACCCCTTTCCTGTGTCTTGAGATCTGGAAAATTTCTTCCAATGAGATATCTTCAGGTAGGCTTCACACTTCACATTAGTGAGTGACTAATGCACATACAGTTATGTGTGTGGTGTGTGTGTATATACACATGCAGATAGATGAGGAGGGGAAATTAGGTATCTGTAACACTATAATGGCAAAGAAAATACATTACATTTCTAAGCAAACTGGCTGATATTTTGTTATTTATACAGCATGTTGCTCCAAATTCAGCTATTTCTCTCCCTTGAACCATTGTTCTCTTTTGAAGAAGTTTTATGCTGTTTTCTCTAAATAGCTTTACTGCTGTCATATACCTGCTTTCACTGTGTCATTTAATTACATGTAAAATCCATTAATTCCTGCATATAGAATTCTCAGCTATAAATATTATCCTTTTATTGAAGCCAACAGCATCCAGCGTGTCAGCTGGCATATATGACGCCTCTTAGATTCAGCAAACTCAGTAGACTTCAAATTTAAATTTTCAGTACCATCTAAAAATACATTCATGTCCCTGAAATTCACTCTGTTGGTGCCTAAAGTTTTTTCAGGCAAAACTTCCTCTAATGTTGCTAATCCTAGAATCAATCCTTGTGTCCAATATGTTGATTACAGTTTAATCTTTCTCTGAGGGAAGAATCCAACTGCCTTCTGTTCTAGAATCGAGGATTCTGAGTTGCATGTAGGTGAGAGGAAGGTCACACTGAACTGTAAAAAGCTTTTTTGCTTGTTTGTTTGTTTTTGGGCTTTTTTAAGTGGCTCTTTATCTATTGAAACATCACTTAATAGTCAACCTCCTAGGTTAGAAAACCCCATATGGAAGATGGAACTTCACAAGCATTTTTCTCAGCTGCAAAATACCATTGAGTTCCCCTCCATGCAAGGATTTCACCAGAGCCTGGCTGAGGTGTCCCCTCTCTGGTCCACCCTCCTCCATTCCATCCTCCTTACCAGCTGCTATGGTTGCAGATTGTGGGTGTGGGGAATCATCATGGAACAGTTTTTTGAGCTGCCAACTTCATTCTAGCCAGGTCCCAACAACTGTATTTTACCCTATAATTTCTGCACTGTTATAATCTATGTTAGTATGTGAATATAACCTCTCAGTTTCTTCTGATTTTACCCCCAGTCATCTTTCCACACTCACCATATTGGTTCACAATATTTTGCCTCTGATAAAAGAATTATAAATTTAAAATGTGAGCTATGAAAATATCTAGTTGCTGCAGACTGAAGGAGTTGCAACAGGGAACTCCTGGGACTAAACTTCTAGCACTAAACTTGGGTCAGTTTATTTTAAAATGCAGCAATATTGTTTATCCCAGACTGTAGCTACATACAGATAAATTTTCAGAACAAGCAGATGGAACTGCAAGATCTTCACAAGGACAGGAGGCATTCTAGGTTTTTCCTTTATTCAGTGTAGTATAACAACCTTCAGATCATCTGATTGTATAAGATCATACTGAAATTTCTTCTGAAATACACAAAATGTGGCAAAAACCTCAGCATTATGCTGTCTCTCTATAAGAGAGTTGGTTGGTACAACCCAGCATTCTAGAGATACAATTGAAGTCATACTAATTACAATATAATAATTACAATAACTACAAAGATAATTAGAAGACAATTTTCTTCTACTAGCACATTATATATATTAGCTTCCACAATGTACTGTAACCACTGATATTCATTGAAAATATATTTCTCTAGGTATTTAGAATCCATACATATTATTCTCACATCAAACTTTTACCGACTCCTTCTATTCAGATTCTGATGTGCATTCCATTACTTTTACTATATATCTAAAGCTGATGTGATGTTCTCCTTGTTGGAAGAAAATGCTCCCTGTATTCATGCTGCAATTAGAGATTTATGTGTGATTTAAGGGTTCAAATCTTGCCTTTGGAGAAATTTATTATTAGACACTTAAATTTGCATTTTTCTAATAATAGTTGCCCAGGAAATAATAGTAGTCATAAGAAGTAAAAGAAAAAAAGATACAGGTTATGAAAAGATGGTTACTATTATTCAAAAGTGTAATAATTGATTCATTATTTTATTGCTTCATCTCAAAGGTCATATTAAGCCTTGGTCTTAAAACAGCAGGAATAGACAGCTTTTCATGCACCTTTAAGGAACTGTAATTTTTACCATAAAAAAAGGCACTGTTTGATTAGACATTTATGAGGTTTCACCTAAAAATCACTGTTTATCTGATTTCTATCTTTTTAATAAAGCAGGAAAAAACAGTATTTTAAAATAAAAATTAAGATGTAATGAATTAATCAGCATTGTTTGTATTGCATCCTTCTTTAAATCTTAGATTCACTGATATAGTCTCATGGGAAGTTATTTCAGTAAATTTGATCTGAAATGTCACTCAAAAATGAAATAAAAATCCTAAAATTAGGAAATAGAACCTAATTAATCTTCAGTATAATGTCAATATAATTCACATTTTCTTTATTCAACACCAGAAATGTTAAAAGATGACATAATGTCTGAGAAAATGTCACAGTAGGCAAAAAAGATTATTAGGCCAGTTAAAATCAGTCTTTGAGGTGATACCAGTATTGCTGGCATCAACAGAAAATGTAATTGTCTAAACATGTGCAAATAAGATTTGTTTTACTTTGAAGTTGAAAAAAAAAAAAAAGAAAAAAACCCCACAAACTAAAAAGAAACTGTTTATTAAACAGTGTATGATACTGAACACTGTGATATGAAAGCATACCTGCTCCAAAGGGCACATGGTATGGGGTAGTAGATTAGGAAAGATCAGTCTTTTCTGGTAAGCTCCCTGTGGTGTGGCTGGTAGAAAAAAGACTTAGAAAAACCCAGTAGAAAATTACCAGCATCTATCACAGTGAGAATAAAATATAACAAAACCCTGTAAAAGCTGTCAGAAAGAACAAACAATTCTTGATCCACAGTAGTTAAAAGAAGTCTGTAAACAAAGCAAGTTTTATTTTCATTTCAAACAGTCCTGTGATCAGACTGAAGTGAGATAGCAGCTGCTTAAATAGAGTTAACAAGCCAGATACTTCAAACTCAGTAAAATGCTACTGTATGGTATGGTGTGGCAGTTTGTTTTTAATGAAAGTCAGCTTTCTGGCTACAAGCAATATGTGTTATCAGAGCTTCCACTTGAAATTTCACAAAGAAAGAATTGTTAACACTGAGGGTGAGGAAGCAACATACTTCAGGTTAAAACTGGGGTTTAAACAGGCTATGAGTTTAATTTGTCTGGTGACTCCTTTGTCACCAATATTTTCAGAAGACCTTACTCATTTTTATTTGAAATTTGCTAAAAATGGATGACGAACTACTGAAGTTTGTGAATAAATATATAAGGACAGTTATAAACTATGGTAGTTCTCAGTCAATCAAAACTGCTAAAATTTCCCATCTGTTACTGAATTATCACAGAGGAACAAAATCATCCCCTGCTTTTCACTGGCCAAGTCCTATTAAGCAGTTTATAACCAGAAACTGAAGGATGAACTGCACATATATGAGAAAATCCACTTCCTTAATCTCCAGTTTCAATGGTATAACAATAAGGATAACTTTAGGAAGTTGTGCTTTCAGGCTGGAAGAAGTAATTCAATTTTGGAGAAACATGTTATCTAGGAAAAAGAAAGGTAAAAGGACACAGAGACTAGGCAGAAAAACATGGAGATCCTGACTCTGTCTTATTTGCCAGGCTTATTACCTTGAATTATGCTTCAAAGTCTTGTTAGCGCTCTACCAACTCTTTCATTACACTATACTGCATATAACAAATATTTACGTGAAAAGATGCAATATTAGATTAACAAAAAATGAAGTGTCCAGGAAATACTTCTTCCTTAAAACAATTTCTTTCCTTCTCTGTTTCTCACAGAGAAACAGTGCTTGCCATTTTTTTTTGATCTTTGTCTTGCACCACATTTTATTCCAGAAAATTTGTCTCCACCATGACTGTTTGTAGGCTACTGCAATGTGTTCAGGTATTATACCTACAAGTAACATAGAGGACTCTGTGAGATAATCAATAAATCAGTGTTGAGAATAGCCTGAAGAGTGTACAACAGATGAAGCATGGGTCAATAACTGAACCGAGAAAAGGGCATAAGCTGTTTAAGAGCACTCATGGAAGTGAGAAAGACAATACTGTCAAAAATTTGTATTGTTTTTTATTTTTAAAGGAATGAAAGGGATTAAGAAAGCAAGTTTCATTCTAGCATTCCCTGATTTTTGATAGCTTAACTTTTTAGCCCTCACTGTGTGCTTCAATACAGCATTTTGAGCGCAGCATATAATATCTTTTGACATGTATAAACATTCTTATGATTAGTAGTCACAGGGTTTATTTATTGTCATGAATTGTGTCCAATCCAATTTGGTTTCATATTGTCCAATTTCCAAGTATCTTTCACTGCAAAGAGAATTTTGGAAATCTTTAAATGTTAGGGGCTCAGTTGAAATAGCCTGCCTTGGCAAACTCACTGAAACATATCTGTCAAGCACAGCAAAAGCCTTGTAAAATGCTCCACTGCTGTAGGCCATGGTAAGGAGCTATAATAAACTCTGACCCATAAAAAGTCATGTAAACATTATAACCTGTTTTTACTAGCCTTTTAAGTGCCAGGAGCAATTGATCTTATATGGCTTAGGTCTTTCCAGCTTCCCAGTCTCCATGAGCACCTAGGATCCTACATGGGTGTTCAAGTGCCTCTGGCTTTGGAAGCCTAAAATAGGAACAGATATCATGCTATCAGCTATTTAGTTATTCATTTCAGAGAAATGTTTGATATTTTCAACTGAAAACGTTTTAAAATCCAGCACCTATGGAAATCAACTGTTTCTGTATTGTTAATCAAAATAAATGTCCATGCAATCTCGAGCTGTTTCCCTAAATTGCTGCATCTGTCACACTGGAAAGAATGACAGGAAAAAAAAAAAAAAAAGGAAAAAGAGAAAAGAAAAAAAAGAAAAATGTTTTAAATTTAGAGTAACAGTGTCCTTGCCTTAGGGCTCTCTGATCATGACAGCTTCCCTAAGGTTGAACAGTACTGTTTGTTTTCAGAAAAATGCTGCAAACCTTAGTCCTCAGGGGAAACTGAAGTTCACTTCAATGCACTTCAATGGGATTTTTGCCTAAGTAATAGCTGAAGGATTTAGCTCACTGCTAACTTCACAAACAAACAACGTGAATTTTACAGCTTTTGATTTCTGCCAAATTCTTTCCCCATTAAATTGCTGTGGGAAATCAGCCATACAATTAAAACCTATTTTATGCCTTCAATAACGTTAATGAAGCAATTGTGGATTTCAGAATTTTATATATGTGTGTGTATATATGTGTGCATTTTTTCATCACTGCAGCAGCTGCTGTTGGCCTCAAACATCTCTTAAATACATAGACTTAGCAATGGAGGTGTACGTGACTCTGTTGGTTATTAAACCTCATTTAAAAAGCCCAAAAGCCCTTCCCTATACAGATGGTTGCCATAACATGCAGAAATTTGTTACTTATTAATATGTGCACTCTATTCCTTCCATTCTGGTTAAAGAAAATTAAAAATATAGATGTAATGAAGAGGTAGTGTTTGAAATTTGAAGCTGGTTCCCAGACAGTTTATCTTTCCCAGCAGGGTATTTTTTGAGGCCACATCTGAAGGTAGCATAATTTTACATCCTAGTGTCTGGACCTGGATCTAGACATAAAAACTCAGATATTCTATTTGTTTCAGTTTTTGAATCCTTATAACAGAAATCCCTCTAGGTAAGGAAATTTTTTTACTTCAATGACAACTCTTATGGGGAGAGCTGGAAAAAACGTCTTCTCCAAAAGGATGAAATTGCCACCCTGCTGTAAAATATATGTCATGAAGAAAAACTGTTCTAAATTCTAGTTTGGATCCTTCACAGAATGATACAGTCGGGATTTTGGCCAAAGATTTTGTTACTGAGAAGCAACTTCAGACGGGTGGAAAATTCAGAATTCTGTTCTAGGATGTAATACTCACTTTTCTGTGTATTTCCCTTGTAGATCCAGCTTAGAAAGAATGGCCTGAACCTCAGAAGAGTGGAAAATACTTTTCTACCTTGAGCTAGAGTTTCAGTGATCCCTCAGGATTACAATACCCATATTTGGAGCATTTTCACTTTCACTCCTGTACCACTGGAAGGGGATCACAATCCTGAGTTGAGTGCCCATGACGGAGAGTTGCAAGAACATTTGGATTCCTGAGAATTTTGCAGTAAATGATGTCCTGAACACAGAATGACATAAGCCAGCAAATAAGAGATATACAAATAAGGAATTACCTAGGGTAATCTCTCCACAGAAGAAAAATGGGAAATAAAATTTCCTCACAAGAAGATCCTCCAAATTTTATGAATGATCAGATAAGTATTACTCTTTAATAAAAAAACCCAAAAAAACAAAAAAAACACAAAAACTGGCATTATCCCTGATTGTGTTTAGTAAGAGCTAAAATTTGTTCAGAGCCTAAATACTAAGTCAGCTGCCCCCTCCCCAGATACTTGGTAAAGAAGAATCATAATTTAGAGCATTCCAAAAGGCACTGAGCTTTCTAGCACTCCTGGTATTTCAGTGATTATGTGCATAACCTACTCCAATAATTTTGACCATAGAAATTAACAACTGGATATTTAGGAACAAGGGTGGCTGTCAGTGCTATATAAAAATATTTGAAGCAAGAGGAAACATTCATGCAAATCTCACTCACCAGTTCTAAAACTTTATTTTGCATTTATAAACTCCCAGTTCCATATTTCTGTCAGATATATGTTGACAGGGTTCTCTCATTGCCTTTTTACAGAAGTGCAATTCTGCAATACTACTTGCATAAGGGAAGTATCAACACTGCAAAATAAATTGTTATGTCCTTTTTTCCAACTTTTTACCAGCTCATGTAGTATATGCCGAGTCAAACACTCTGAATAATTTTATTCTCAGAGAGCATGTACAAAGTTGCTGTGTTTTCACTTTGTGGAAATTATTTCCCTAGTGCAGATACAGAAGTGCTGGTACACTCCAGTTAATATTTAGCTGTTCTTGAAAACAGAGCTTGATATTTAAATCCAAACATTATGCTGGCTTCTTGGGCTGGCTGGTGTGAAATTTAATTTGTGCTGTTAAGCCTCAGAAGCCTGGGGAAAACATGAGATGAACAATGGCCATTAAACTCCAGTTTTACAATATCCTTGGCCCCATGGACTCAATGTCCCTTCAAGGGCCACAAATACGGGTGCTATACCTGAATACTGGATTTAACCTTTGGATTTTTTTTCACTGCCCATGGCAGGGGAGTTTGAACTAGGTGACATTTAAGGTCCCTTTCAGCGCAAACCACTCTATGATTTTTATTGCTAACTCTTCCAAAGCACAGAAACAGTGTTTAGAAATAGAACAGAGTAGTAGAAGAACTTTATCTTGGCCTCAGCAGTTATGTTTGGAGACTTCCATATTTATTTTTCTTCCACCAACCTCTTCCTTGTAACATAAAAAAAGCATCCAATTTTTTTTTCACACATTTCTTATTCTATACTTATAAAGTTGCCCTAAACAAATAAACACTTTCCCCACAGTGAACACTTGTAAAATTATTAATAAATACATACATTCAAGAAAATAGTTTTCAAAAGGCATTCATAGTTTGAACTAACAAGTTTGAACTAATTAAATCAACTTCTAAACAGCAGCCTAGTCAAGTACCTCTGAAAAAATTAACACCAGAGGGAAGAATGGCATTCCACCAGTTTTTGCCAACAAATCTCTATGCCAGCACTTCTGAAGGCATCAGTTGTTTGTTCCTTTGTGCTAGCTCAGTGCAGCTCTCCTACGTGCCCTCAACTTCTGAACATCGGAGAACTTGTAGAGCCAAAATAAACACATTTTTTCTGTCAACACACTTCACATTTCCCCCCCCATAGCAATGTAGTAACTTTCAGCTTAAAGATTCTGAAGTCTTGTGTGGGTGAGCTGAAAAGCAAGTTCATCGTATGAAGAAATAAACTCACCATGGAATCTCCTGGGATTTTTTTTCTTATCTTCCTTACTATTCAGTTAACATTAATCACCCCCAGCTGCTTAATTCAAATCAATAGGTCAGGGGCTGGGAAAAGCCTGTCATTTCCTGGCTATGTTAGCTGCATATACATGATATTTTTACATTTGAATAAAGGAGTTAACCTGAATGTCCTGAAAATTTTTGACAAAAGCAACATGATGCTGAACACTGATTTCTGTTCCAAAATCAGTTCACCTGCCAGACAGAAGACTGAATGGTTGTGACAAAACAACAAGGTTACTGGCAGTGTGGCTAGACAGTATTGCCAGGAGGTCAAACAGTATCAGCCTGTTCCAGCTGAGAACAACAATTTGGGTATGTGACGGAATAATATAGAGCTTTGTTTCCTACCCACACAGTATCCTATCTTATTTCAACCAGACCATTTCCCCAATAGCCAACAATTATATTCATAATTTGATTTATTTATTTATTTTAGAAATATCACACTGTTTCAGGCCTCAATTTAGAAATGGCACTAGTTAGAACCACAGATGTTTATATTTTGTTTGTTATTTGGATTCACCATATTTTCATTATTTCTATATTCTTTAGTCTACATACTGCTCTTCAGACTTATAATTGTTCAGCAGAATATACTTGTATCCTTATACTTTATTCTGTGTATAAAATTTAATTTACAGGAATTTCACTTCTGTGAAATTTAACTCCTTGAACATTCAGTGATGAACATTGTATTCCAAATTCTCCCTTCCCCCAGATTTTCTCCATTTTCTCTTAAAGCAAGTATCTTTCCTAACAGCTATGTTGAAATTTCTTCTGGAATTCTACCCCTTTCTTTGATCCTACTTGTTCTTCCATTATAAAGATGTTCTAAGAAATCATTTACACTAAAGACATTTGTAATAATACAGGTTACAATGCCTACAGTTTTTTTTCTTATCATAGATTGGTTTCTATCCCTTTTTTATAATGTTATTACCTTTAATTTTTATTTCTGATTATTATCAGAAGAGCTTAAAAATTTTATTCAGTTATCATATTTAATTTCATTTTTAATACAAATAAAATGTCACTAGTCCACTTTAGAAAGGCATTGCCAGGGACTTTTTGAAGTAAGTAAAACTTATAAATTGTTAAGAAACAAATATAAGATTTTAAAGCAGGATTAGATTCATTCCAGTAAGTTTAGTACAACCTTCCTAGCCTGACTACAGAGGTGAGTCAGCAGAAATAACATTTCATCTCTGGGAATGGTCCCAGCATTTGGTAACTCCTCACAGATGTGTTAATCAGTGGTTAACTATAACAATCTTATTATTGGCAACATGTATGGAGAGAACTTATTTTTGGTTCTGACTGCAGTTATATTACTTTCCAATACTTTTCTAAGTAATAAAAGCCCTCAGGCAAACCACTTGATTTGGGTCCTGTTAGCTTCCACCTGTCCTTATGCATGTGAAAATCTACATTAATTTTGATGGGAGTTATGATTTTCCAGGTAGAGAAGAATACCTTCTTTCAGTGAAAACTCATAATTAGTATTTATGGTAATTAGCAGCAGAGTATTTGTAGGCTTTGCAGACAAAAAAATGACTGTCTCCTTTAGTACAAAAATAGTAACTCTGATGGTGTGATTGGATACCATACTTTACCCTCTGATCTGATCACTATTTTGAAATTTTCATATGAAAAAATAATATGTTTTTTGTCTCTGTGGTATCTTCTCATAGATAATTCTTAAAAACTTTCCATGATAAGATTCCCTGTGTGTCTTTTCTTAAAGCATTTTTATAGTTTAAAATTTTGCCCTTCTCTTTTAGTTTAGTATAAACAAAACAAATACACCAAAAAAATGGAATGTCTTGTGGAAGAGCTATTTTAAACTCAGTAAAACTAAATTAAATTGCAACTAAGACATAATATGGTCGGTGTCAAACAGTTCAAACATATGCCTCACTTAAAAAAAAAAAAAGGAAACAAAGCAGGAAATTATTTTTTTTAAATACAATTGACTTAAATTTTTTAATAATGTGAATAGGCTTTTCATAGTCACCATTCCTACTTCTCCATTTCCATCTCTTTTTTTGAACAAACTCTCCATGTGAGTGTGCTGGGTAGATCTACATTATAGATCTAATTTTACCCTCTTACTTATGTATGGATTACAAATGTGTATTTATAGCATTTGGTTTTGCTTATGCTGTTGATATTGATTTTGTGCAAGCAAAAGCTATATATTTATATGTATATCTATAAAAAATACTGCTGTAATATGAAACACACTGCATTGTCAAACCAAATGCTTACCTGGGGAAGGCATATGTGTATGTGTATACATTTGCCTGTATCTGTGCCTATATATCTATATGCAACTTAAGTTCATGTGCTTAAACTATTTGTAAGCAAAACATTCCTTACACTTCATAAGGCCATAATCTACTTTTCCCTTTTAATAAATTTTGTAATCGAACACAATAGTTGCATGTGGTCTGAAAAGGCTCCATATATAGAGTAATATTTGAAAATAAATTCTATTTCTGTTTCCACATACTTTCACCTGAGGCTAGATGAAGCTTAAAAGCCAAGCCATTTGAACTGCTTAAGGCCATTTCTGTAATAAACAGAGCAGAGAAATAGAGAGCCATTAGTAATTTCCAAAGTACACATTACGTTGCCTTTCATGCAGACCACATTACACAGCATAAATTAATGAGATTGACAACCTAATTTAAAATTTGATTTTTATACTTATTTTCCTTACAATACACCTCATGAAAATGTATTCTTATGAATTCTATTCTGTATTCTTATGTATTCTTATGAAGGCTTTCTAATGAACAAGTTCTTTACTATTTGAGATATACAGTTACTAGTATTATCAATATCATGATCTAAAAATGTTGGGACAAAAATAGTAAGGATGATTAATTAATGATTAATCTATATTTTTTGCAACAAATTCAATTTTTCATCATCAAGCAGTCTGATACAATGCAAAAACATAGCACTGGGTCTTCAGTGGCCACATTTTTTCATCTGGAATGAAGCTGTTCTGATTCAATTCTGAATATATATGTTCCATTCATACACCCAATGATCTATAATCTGTTGTAATTTTAAATATATTAAAAAGTGTGAACCTGAATCAGTTCTTTTAGGGAAAGCTAAGTGAAACTGAATTTCTGTTTCTCATGTTGGCTCCCTTCATACTGCACACACTGACACTCAGAGGTCATTCATAGGTTTTTGCATTATTTAACTGTTCCTGCATGTGCATGCAAATTTTTTTTCTGTTGTATACAGCTGAGCTCTCCAGCTGTCTGTACTGAAGGAGATCTGCACAGATGCCTTTCATCATCTTATCAAAATCAACAGACTAAAATATAGCATATTGTCTTAAATATCAGCTTTCTACTGATGTGTGTAGTCTTCAAAGCGCAGACTAAAAGTAAGTACCATTCTCTCAAAAGCTACAGGCCATTTCAGGGGAAAACAATTCCTTTTGGTGCAATTTTTAGTTTTTTATTTTGCTCTTCTAGGTGTCCTTCTTGGGACTTTTCTTTATTTGCCAAAATACAGGTTGCAATATTTTATTCTTTAATGGAGTTAAAGTTTGTATGTACCAAAACTAGTAAAGATTTTTGGATTTTTTTAATCTGATACCTTATTCCCAAGGAGTTGTATTGTTAGGTATTCATATGTTGCTATGACACTTTAATGCAATTTGTCTTAGAGTTTAAGATAATGACTTATTTAATGTGGATACATGATCCAAAGTGAGCTCTCTGAATATAGATGATGCTGAGAATTGCATAATATGCTCACCTTCAGATGGAGTTCTATCCTGTAAGGTTTGTGCTTCTTTTCCTTAAATACAGTGGATGTTAAATTTGCAATCAAGGTTTTGACAGTTGTGATATCTGACTTTTCTGAAAACCAGACACTCTGTGGAGATCTGAGAATCTCTGAGAGCCTAATTCACTTCCATTTAGTTCAATGAATGAAATTCTACTAATTTCAAAGTTGCAGAATCAACCCCCAGATAAGCAGCAACACTAAAGCATGTCTTGCAATGCTAATTCCTGGTACTTATAAATCCTGCATTTAGTTTTTATTTTGAAAAAACACTAAGCCAGTTTCCTCACTACTGACAACATTCTGGCTCAAACTCCTTTAAAAACAGCTGATCTGCAAATTGAGCTGAAAGGAAAAACGCTCCTCTTTTTTTCTTACCCCCAAACTTAACTGCAGGTGGTAAGTTGAGCCCATAACTAAAAGTGTTCACTACAGGACTTATACTGACTGGTAGAATGATATGGAGTCCCTCTGAGAGTCATTTTTATTACAAGATAGTCAAAAAGTCCCATTTTCAAAGTAAGAAAAGTGGGACTTCCACCTCCTGGTCATATCACAGCACGTATCTTTACCATAAGGCAAACTACAAGGTAACTAAGTTAGTCGTAAAATGATACAGCATGATTCAAGTTGAGGAATGCCATTTAGATTCAGCCTCAAAGCTGTACCCAGTATTTCTAGCCCAACTCAAAAGTATGAGGCTCTTGTTTCTAGAATGCAATCTGTATTATTTCTAATCCCCTTTTTTTTGGTCACTTTTTCCTTTGCCCACTCCTCTACTCTATCGCCATTTTATTGTTTCTTTAATATAACATAAATACTCCTGTATTTTAAGAGGATAAACAATGGCACAGAACTCATCGTTCATATTTACTACCTTCTGAATGTTCTGCCTCATTCAGGCTTTTAATTCAGCTGCCTCATTTGTAATCTTTTTAAAAATATTTGTGAATGGCAGCAAATAACAATCACTTATAGAAATATTCTTAATTTTGATTTGTATGCACTACTAACAACAATTGCTATACTACATTTTAGTCCTCATGCCTCATATCTTCAGTTCTCTTGTCTGATGCCATGCTCACTATTAGGTCTCCTGGATACCACTTTACCAGATACTTTAGTTTTGAACAGAGACTTAACTGGGAATCATCACCCTAATAGTAATTTCCCAAGGAAAGAAAAACAAATGAACAAAAAACCCCCCAAAAAACCAAAAAGAAGTCTCTTGAAAAGTAGGAAATTAATTTTCATGGATGGAAAATGTTTTAAAATTAAGAATTGTTTTTTGGTCTGCATTGACAGCATTAACAGAGTGAAATGCGAAGCCATTAAAGTCATACTGCTCTTACTCACTTAAAAATAACCCTTTGGCAAAGGGTGTTTGGCTGGTGTGTGAGCAACAGGTCTTCCTTTGAATTAATCCAGAGTAGAGTGCTGAACAAGGATCCTTCGTATCTCAGATGACACCTCTCTTGGATTGGCTGTTGAAGGGAGATCGCCCTATTCTTCCTGATGGAACTGTTTCACTGTGTAGGACTGTATGTCTGGCTGATGGCCAAGCAGAGATTGCTTAGAAAGTTACTTGCAACACTTAAACTGTGGGTTTGATTTGGTCATCACAGCTGTGAAGAAGTGTCTATGATTTTCTAGGCAGGTACTCTCCCTGCTGCATTATTCTGGAGTATGAGTTTATTTTTTTAACCAAGGAATCTATTCTTCTCAAAACCCAAAGGTTCTTATGAAAATGCTCATATCATTTGATTTTTCTTCTCTTTTTTTTCCTTCCCCCAGAGGAAAAAGAAATGTGTATTTGGCTATGCAGTGTGCAATCAGTTTTAAGAATAGGTGTTAATCTCATCAGTGTCTACCATTAGAGAAACATTATCACAAGTACCAGTCTATCATTTATATGAGTCATTATACATCTTACATCAGAAAGGTTAGTCTCAAGTGTCTGGTATATTGACACTCAAGTTCTGAAAGTTAATTTATAATGAACCACACCACACAACTGTAGAGTCAGTTCCATCATTGTTTTTTGGCCTGGAATGATTAAATCTAAGTGTTCCTTTAATTCCAGCAGTAGAGATTGAAATTTACCTACAACTGATCCCTATTTATGATCCCATAACCTGGCTGTAAATAACCATGATTTGTTACACTTGGCCTCTGAAAAAAAGGTGAAATTTTTGGAATGTTTAAAAAAAATCCCTTAAGCCATATTTTAATTGTGTTAACATGGAAGGGGAAAAGTTATGACAGTAAAATAAATATATAATCAAGAAATGAGGGAACCATCTCTTTAAAATCCAGAATTTCCACAAATTATTTGGAAATACAGTTTTAAAAAGAAGCTTTGAAGATTTCACTAGCTCATAATATCCAGTGAATATCAATAGCATAAGTCATATTGACAGAAAACACAAAACATGTGTGTAAAACCACTTCTAAAGGTGTACATATTAATTATATATTTCTACCACCCCAGTTTTCAGTGAAAAATAAATATTGGTTATGAGAATTGTAGACAGACAGTGTGAAGGAACTGACTTGTTACAGATCCTCCGTCACCACCTGATCCAGAGCAATATTTTAAAGAAGCATGAAATTTTTGCTCCTCCAAACAATTGAAGGACTTCAAATCCTTCTATTTTTAATCATCAAAATAATTTTAAAAATTATTAATGTAATATACAAGAATCATTCACTGATAGCATCACTGATAGCTCAGCTCCTAACAGTTGAGATCCTTCCTTCTCTTTCATAGACATTGAGTCTGAAAAAAACCTGAGAGGGTTAAATCAGTTATCTTAAACACCCTGCTTGCTGTGGTACATTTGAGTCACGTGTAGAGCAAGCTTTCAACTTCCCTCTAATGGCAATGGGGATATATTAAGTGATTTTGAAAGTATGAAAATCTTATCTGCTTATGTTTACATGTATATATAAGAGGATTAGTTCTTCTAAGGATCCTAGGTCTCACTGATAGCTGTATAAGTAAGTGATGAAGAGACCCTCAGTAGCCATTTGGTTTGATGTCTGCATTTAGTGCCCTGTGTCTGAGATATTATTTACTTGGATCTTGAAATTTCCCTTTTCGTGTAACAGCAGCTTGAAGTCATGAGAAGCTAGACAGCTCCCTACTGATGTTGCCTTTGTTTACCACAAGCTAAGGCATCTACTATCCATGTGAGGTAAGGAAGAGTGGGCCTATATATTACCTTTGAGGGCATTGATTTCATTTTGATTTATATTTTGGTTTTGGTTTTTTCCCCTACAAAGACTCCAAACTCATTTATGAATCCATCTTAAACCTAAGAAATCAGTTTAAATAGTAAAAAAGAAAGATGAAAACTACTTATAAAATGATGATGACCTTAAATATGGACTAGGTGACTCCTTGTCAAAAGTACTTTGTGGAGGCTGAAAACTTGACTTCAAGGGATCATTGTAAAAGTTCACATCAGAAGAATTAATGTTTCATAACTACTAAATCTCTAATTCAAAGATTCACTGTGGAGGCAAATGTTGAAAACTGGGAGATTATTGAGAAAGAAATCATTGTCTGCTTGCTCTGTCAATGACTTCCCCCTAAGCATGCACTTTTTTGATAATGGATGCTAAAATGTCTTGTTATCTTTATAATTCTGTGTACTAGGTAACACTTGTCAAAGTTTCCTTAAATATCAAACAGCTTGGTTTTACGGATGTGGCTTTACTGAGGTAAATAATAACTTTGTGCACAAAATTTTTGTAACACTGTGATTGCAACTGCTGTGTCTGTACTCCTCCTGCATCTCTAGAGTAGTCTTTTATGCTTTTCCATAGAAGTAGTAGTTAGGGAGCATACCATTAGCCTCTTCTTACACTTGGAAAAAGAATCCCATCTCTCCTGCACTCATTTATGAGGAACCGATCTTCACAGAACACTATCAATCCTGTCCATGGCTGCAAATGTCTGCTGTACTTGCATGTTCTATCCAAAAAAAACCCCAAACAAATATAAACACTAAAAAAACACACCCCAGGAAATACTGTTTTTAGGAAGGCAGGATAAAAATTGAAAGAAAAATCAAATTTAATGAGATTTCAATGTGCATATATAAAAGACATACCCCTTCCCTTTCCTATAACCTTCCTTGCTTTTCTAAAATTTACCTAAAGGTTTTAGTCTAAAAAAGGCAATTTCTATTTACAGGAGTAGCTGAAGCAATTTAAATAAGTTAGGCTTTAAATAAATATGTGAGATTTCATATATCTCACTGGAACACATGTTAAAATACATCCTTTAAAGTGTGGGAGATGAAGAACTTGCTTTAAAATTAATCCAAAATGAAGGAATTTCTCCATTTGACAGGTGTAGATTTTAAATGTTAAAGGTCTGAGCCTGTATCGCTTGCATGTTTAAAGCTCCTCATGACCTCTGAGTACACTATAACAACGATTTACTCAATTTTTTTCTTGTTTAGTTCAGGTTGTCAAAGGGTTTTATAATTACAGCCCCATTTACAGAGAGGCAAACTGAATCATCATCTTTAGTTCAGATCAAGTACTTTCTATATGGTCCTGTCTCCTCTTTGATAGGAAGTCGCTGAGTAAGCGTAAGACTAGATCTCTTGGAAGCTACTCTATATTTTGCACTGCTAATAATATTACACCCTTGATGTTTTCGAAATATATCACAGGTAGTCACTGCATCAAAACAACACATTCTTCTTGCTGTGATTCAAAAGCTTCATCAGATACACAAAATCCCTGCTCTTTTTACAGAACATTTGGAAACAACTGCAACCAGAAAGCATGTTACTCAAACAGCTACCTTAAGGAATCAGGACACATTTAATGCCATCTTTTTACAAATACCCAGTTATTAATCCTAGCAATATTAATCCTTTATTTATATTCCTCACTCAATTCACGAGTGACTAATAGATTGAAATGAAGCAGAATTTCAAATTCATCTCATGTCTGTGTTTTTATACGTAAGCCTTTCTCTAATGCTTATTATACAATTATATATGCTTAGTTCTGAGAAACACTGCAAAAATATTTGTGATTCCCAAAGTACAGCTACAGGGAACATGTAGGAGTGCTAATCGTGTGACATGAATGGAAAAATTACGTAAATTCATGAACTGCTCTGTTTTGCACTGCTCACACTTTGAAGTCAAGGCAGATACACAACTATGAACAAATCTAACACATGCTGGCAGAGTGCCAGCCAGCTCCCTCACACATAAGAGCAATTTATGTATCAATAATGACTGAATCAACAAGTGACAGATTTCTTCTTACAGCTAGGTGAAGTGTGGTTTCATCGCAAAGAGTACATTTACATTCACCTCATGTTCCACCATGTCTCCTGAAACCAAACTGTGTTGAACTTGGAATGAAAAAAAGAAATGGCTTTATGGCCACCAGGATCTGTTTAGGGTTCTAGAAGTCCTTCGCTCTGTCTTGCTGAGGTTGAAGGCCTTTGCCTAACATCCAGAATAGTATTTTCTGAAATGAAAGAGGAGACAAGAAAACCAAACCAAACCAAACAAAAAAATGTGAGGGTGCAGTGTCAGAAGCCTGTTTTAAAAAGTGCATGAATTACACTGCACATAACAGTTAAATATACTCTGTCCAGGACGTCATGTAGAGGCATGCTAAACTACATGGGACAGGGACAGGAGGAATAGATTGTCATT